>NC_136271.1:42825349-43282849 GCF_964187855.1 Myxine glutinosa
AGGTGGGGTTGCTATCTTTATCAAAAACTCTCTTCCTCACTCTCCCTGCACTGCCCTCTCTCCACCTTACCCCCAGGAGTACCTCTGGCTACGGCTTCCCCTTTGCTCCCAACTTTTGTTCATATGTGTGTTGTACCATCCACCAAACAGTGATGCCTCCATCTACATCTCGCTGTCTGATAACATGGACCAACTTCTGTCTACTCAACCCAACTCTCTCGTTGGTGAATAATGAATATGTGGTGATTTCAATTGTCATCATGCCAGCTGGCTGGGTGTGGGTACCTCTCACTCCAGCCATGGCACCTCAGCAGAGGACTTCTGCGACGAACTGGGGCTGACACAGTCAATTTCCCAACATGGATCTCAGTCCGACCTTGAGGCTTAGTTCTCTCCGGGCATCCAAAGCGGTTATTTTTTCATTCGTGTGTTTGTCAAATTTCAACTCGTTATTTTATCGTCCATGCGTTATTGTTTGTTTATAGTTAGTTTTGGTTTGAATTTCCTGTAACTCGTAATTAATTAATCGTGTTTTGCTCCTCGTGTGCGGCCTTGTACCCCCGTCGGTGTTTGTTAACTTAAGTCCCCTACATCGTGTTTTGCTTGGCTCTTAGTTTTTACCCTTCTACCCCGAACATAATACTTTGTCTAACGTTTAAAAAAAAAAAAACCAAAAACATTTATTTTCCTTTCTCCACGTGTGCTGTTGTCTCATCCTGTACTTTCTGTCCAGGTATGCTGTTCGTGCCGCCCCCATTATCTCCTTGCCATCCACCTTTTGCCCTGTTCACGTGACTCGTGGTGGTCCCTCTCGGCTCTCCCCCCCGTTGGTATTTTGTGCATATAAGATTGTTTACGGTTCTGTTTCAATATTATTTAAATATGATTAACCTTTCCCCTTCAGTGTTTTATTCAGTGGTATATTACAACACGCTGTTTTTCTTCCTATTTAAAAGGCTTTTCTCAATTTCCTCTCCAACTCATTCCACGTCAAAAAAAAGAAATTCAATCTCTTATACGTCTCCCTCACTACATGGTCTAAATTCACATTCATTCCACCCCTCCTCCATCGTTCTGAATCGGATTGCTAACTTGAAAATCACAACAAACCCAATTTGTTATCAATGTTCGTCTTTCATTAATCATCCACTTTCTAAACTCCCCTCTTGCCCCTCCCCTCCAAATCCCCCCCCTTGCACCTACACTCCTAAACTCCCCCCTTTCCCCACAACTCCTAAACTCCTCCCTTGCCCCTCCACTCCTGAACTCCCCCCTTGCCCTTCCCCTCCTAAACTCCCCCCTTGCCCCTCCTCTCCAAATCCCCCCCCCCTTGCCCCTCCACTCCTAAACTCCCCCCTTGCCCCTCTCCTCCTAAACTCACCCCTCCCCTCCTAAACTCCCCCCTCACTCCTCCCCTTTAAAACCCCCCCACCCCAACCCCTCCCATTCAAATCTCCCCCCATACCATTTCTCTCCAAATCTCCCTCCTCCCCCCTCCTCCTCAAAGCTGCCTCCTCCCCACTTCGTCTCCCTTCTATCTCATACCTCCACCCCCCCCCCCACAACCTTCTACTTTCCTCCCCCCCCCCCCCCCCTCAAACAACCCCTCACTGTGCCTCATCCCTTCACCATCAAACCTTTCATCCTCCTCATCCTTCCTTTTCTTGGAACTCTTCTGTAATCTCTGACACACTATCAACTGCTCTCCCTACCTCCCACTCTCATCCTTCATCTTACCCTACTCCTCCCCTCCCCTGTCCTGTACCCGATGCTCCCCCTCTCTCTTCATTAACGGTATGGACCTCAAACATCCGGGGCCTTCGCTCAAACCTGACTGATCTCTCCATACAGGTTGCTTCTGACAATCCAGACTTCATCTGCTTAACAGAGACTTTCCTCCTTCAAGATGTCTCTGATTCCTTAATATCTCTTCCTGGTTACTCCCTTCTCCGGTATGATAGACCTGAGCCTCGTCCTGGTGGTGGGGTGGCTATCTTTATCAAAAACTCTCTTCCTCACTCTCCTTGCACTGCCCTCTCCTCCTCACCCCCAGGAGTACCTCTGGCTATGGCTTCCTCTCCGCTCCCACCTTTTGTTCATATGTGTTCTGTACCGTCCCCCAAACAGTGATGACTCCATTTACATTTCACTGTCTGACAACATGGACGAACTGCTATCCACTCATCCCAACTCTCTCTTCCTCATATGTGGTGACTTCAACTGTCATCATGCCACCTGGTTGGGTGTGGGTTCCTCTCTCACCAGTCATGGCACCTCAGCAAAGGACTTCTGTGACTCACTGGGATTGACACAATCTGTCAATTTCCCGACCCGGATCTCAGCCAATGGAGTATCTTCTCTTCTCGACTTGGTTATGACAAACTTCCCTGCTAATGTCTGCTGCTCTTCTTCTGCTCCAATCGGTTCTTCTGATCATGTGCTTGTCAAAGTGGACATATCTCTCACCATTCTCAGAGAGCCTCCTCAGCGTCGACGAGTCTGGCATTTCCCTCAGGCCGACTGGGACGGTCTTCAAGCAGCCATCAATCATCTGGATTGGTCTCCCATCTCCACTGCCTCTGACATCAATTCTTCTTGGGAATTCTTCCAAAGCAAACTGCTCTCTCTCATGCACAGATTTATCCCATCTCGTCTTCAGTTGTCTTACCCTTCCTCCCTTCCATGGTACACTGAATCTTGTGGTGAGGCAGTTGCCCTGAAACAACTTGCGTTTGCCTCTTGGAAGGCGAATCCAACTGAAGGCAATCTCAGTTCCTTCCACCAAGCTCGGAACAAGTGTGTGTCTGCCCTCAGGAGTGCCAGGAAGCACTATCTCTCCTCACTCAAGAATGAACTCTCAAACCTGTCTCCTTCCTCCAAATCCTGGTGGCGTCTGGTCAAATCCGTTTCTGGTGTTTGTTCCCCCTCCATCCCCTCCCTTACCTCAAGTGGCCACACAGCTGACATCGCACGTGACAAAGCCGAATGCCTCAACTCTGTGTTTGCCTCAAAATCTTTAGTCTCAAACCCATCTCTCTGTTCCCACCTTTCCCAGTCGAACCCAACTGCTCCTGGACTCTGTGTCCTTCTCTCCTGACAAGGTGGAGGAGTTTTTGTCGAACCTCGACTCTGATTCTGCAACTGGACCAGACGGCATCAGCCCACGGGTCCTAAAATCCTGCTCTGCCGCTCTATCTCACCCTCTCTCTGTTCTTTTCACCCTATCTTTTGCTCAAGGTCATCTGCCAGCATCCTGGAAATCAGCAAACATTACCGCTTTCCACAAAAAAGGTGCAAAAACAGATCCTTGCAACTGCAGACCAATCAGCCTGCTCCCAATTATCAGCACAGTCATGGAATCCATCATTGCTTCGGATATGAATTCTTTCCTCTTCTCCAATGGCTTGATCTCTGATCATCAATTTGGTTTCAGACCAGGTCACTCCACTGTGGACATGCTGCTTCTGCTGTCTCAACAATGGATGGAGGTCCTCAATGCCAAACAGGAAATCAGAGCTGTCTTCCTTGACATATCACGTGTCTTCGATACGGTCTGGCACCCAGATCTGCTCACCAAACTCTCCTCCTATGGTATCCATGGAAATCTCCATGCATGGCTTGCGGACTTCCTCTCTGGTCGTAGTCGACATGTGGCCCTGAATGGATTTCTCTCATCTCCCCTTCCTGTTCAGGCTGGAGTTCCCCAAGGCAGTCTGCTGGGCCCTGTGCTTTTTCTGGTCTTTATCAATGATCTCTCTGACTCTCTGGAAAATCCTCTCTATCTCTTTGCTGATGACTCCACTCTCTGCAGCTCCATTCCTCTTCCCTCAGATCGGCAGTCTGCAGCCTCCAGCCTCCTCACTCTCTGAAGACCTGGACAAAATCACAGACTGGTCAAACAAGTGGAACATGTCTTTCAATCCTGACAAATCTCACACTCTTACTATGTCTCTCTGAAAAGATCGACTGGACAACCCTCCCATCTACTTTCTCAACAATCCTCTACAAGAAGTTCTGTCGCTCAAGCTTTTGGGTCTCACTATCTGCCATGATCTTTCTTGGGAAAACCACATTTCCAAGCTGGCCTCCAAAGCCAGTCGCCGACTGGGCATCCTCCGTCGTGCGAAGTCCTTCCTAGGCAAACCTGAGCTCCTCACCACATACAAGGCTTTCATCCGCAGCTCAATGGAATACTGTTCTCCCCAATGGGCTGGTGCTCCTGCCTCACACCTAGCTCGGCTTCACGCTGTTGAAACCAAAGCTTTCAGAATCATTGGAATCTCCCGCGATGAAGCTATCTCTGAGGGCCTTTCACTCACTCACCGCAGGCAGGTAGGTGGTCTTTCTGTCTTCTACCGACTCCTCTCCGGCCTTGCTCCCCCAGCTCTCTCTGTGCTCTGTCCCCCAAATATTCCTATAAGTCGCACAAGATCTGCCAGCAACCCTCTGATGGTTAAACTGCTGAAATCTCGACTCTCTGCTCACCTTCACTCTTTCATTCCTCTTTTCTCCCACCTCTGGAACAAACTCCCACACTCCCTTCAATCCCACTCCTCCTTCCAGGTCTTTAAAACAGCTGTTCACCACCATCTCTTATCTTTCCCCATCCAAAACCTTGATCTTTTCTACCCCCACTAATTCACCCCAGATCCACCTTGTTTGAAATTCCAACTTCTTTCCTGGAAGTCCTGGCAGTGTCCATATGTTTTATACCTCTCCCACCCCCCCCCTTCCCATGCCTCCCCCCCAAAGCCCTCTCCCTCCCACAGATCTCTCGATGTTTCCATGTCTCGGTCCCTGCTCTCAAATGTTGTGTTTGTGTCCTTCCCCCTCTCTCCCCATCTTGTCTACCGCTCCCGATGTTATTTGTTTTATGTGTCGGTTTGTCTTTCTGTGTGATTAATGTTCGCTCTTTCACGAGCCTCGATCTTGTATACAACAAAAAAAGAAGAAAAAAAAGTCAATGGAGCATCTTCTCTTCTAGACTTGGTTATGACAAACTTCCCTACAAATATCTGCTGCTTTTCTTCTGCTCCAATCGGTTCATCTGACCAAATGCTCTTGAAGTGGACATCTCTCTGGCTATTCTCAGAGCCTCATCAGCATCGACGAGTCTGGCATTTCACTCAGGCCGACTGGGACGGTCTTCAAGCAGCCACTCATCTGGACTGGTCTCCCATCTCTACTGTCTCTGACATCAACTCATCCTGGGAATTCCTCCAAAGTAAATTGCTCTCTCTCATGCACATATTTAGCCCATACCGTCTTCAGTTGTCATACCCTTCCTCCCATCCATGGTACACTGAATCTTGTGGTGACTCAATTGCCCTGAAACAACTTGCCTTCGCCTCCTGGAAGGCAAATCCAACTGAACGCAATCTCGTTTCCTTTTACAAAGTCCGGAATAAGTGTGTGTCTACCGTCAGGAGAGCCAGGAAACACTCTATCTCTACTCTCAAGACTGAACTCTCAAACCTGTCTCCCTCTTCCAAATCCTGGTGACGTCTAGTCAAATCTGTTTCTTCTGGTGTTTGTCCCCCTCCAACCCTCCCTTACCTTACCTCAAATGGCTACACAGCTGAGTCCGCACGTGAAAAAGCTGATTGCCTCAACTCTGTGTTTGCCTGAAAATCTTATGTCCCAAACCCGCCTCTCTCTGTACCCTCCTTACCCAGTCATACCCAGCTGCTCCTGGACTCTGTGTCCTCTCCTGACAAGGTGGAGAAGTTTCTGTCAAACCTCGACTCTGCTTCTGCAACTGGACCAGACGGCATCAGGTCACAGGTCCTAAAATCCTGCTCTGCCGCTCTTTCACACCCTCTCTCTGTTCTCTTCACCCTCTCTTTTGTTCAAGGTCATCTGCCATCAGCTTCAAAATCAGCCAACATTACCGCTTTACACAAAAAAGGTGCAAAAACAGATCCTTGCAACTACAGACCAATCAGCCTGCTCCCAATTATCAGCAGTAATGGAATCCATCATTGCCTCGGATATCAAATCCTTCCTCTTCTCCAATGGCTTGATCTCTGATCATCAACTTGGTTTCACACCAGGTCACTCTACTCTGACATGTTGCTTCTGCTGTCTCAACAATGGATGGAGGTACTCGATGCCAAACAGGAAATCAGAGCTGTCTCCCTTGACATATCACATGCCTTCGATATGGTCTGGTACCCCGCTCTGCTCACCAAACTCTCCTCTTATGGTATCCATGGAAATCTCCACACATGGCTTGCGGACTTTTTCTCTGGTTGTAGTCAATGTGGCCCTAAATGGATTTCTCTCATCTCCCCTTCCTGTTCAGGCTGCTGTTCCCCAAGGCAGTGTTCTTGGCCCTGTGATTTTTCTGGTCTTCATCAATGATCTCTCCGACTCTCTTGAAAATCCTCTCTGTCTCTTTGCTGATGACTCCAGTCTCTGCCGCTCCATACCTCATCCCTCAGATCGGCAGTCTGCAGCCTCCTCACTCTCTGTAGACCTGGACAAAATCACAGATTGGTCAAACAAGTGGAACATGTCTTTCAATTCTGACAAATCTCACACTCTTACTATTGCTACGTGCTCCTCCCCAAACCCCGGTCACGGTGTACCTCCGAGCCCCGAGAGGAGTCACGGCAGAAAAATGTGTTATTCTGTATGTCAAAGATCAATGGTGAAGCCACACCAATTGTTACCAACAAACAAATATTGTATTAAGATCACACAAGAATAACAGTACAACAACAATAGTAATCAATTGTACAACCAATATATATTTCCCATGATGGTACCATTAGGTTCGTACAATATAACTCAATGTGCTCCAAGTGAGCGAAAAGAAGAACATTCCCAATGTCTCTATTCCCGGCTTCAAGCCAAAGTTGATTCCGGCTTCAAGCCAAAGTCGATCCACTCCAGCGATCGTCCGTATGATGTCGTATCGAGACCAGAATCCCGTTCGGATGACAGTCACAGTCACGAGGCCAAAGCTGTGCAAGGCTGCCCTCAAGGCGACGGGGAAATCCAAAGGCGCCCTCCAGGCGACTGGGAAATCACACCCTCATGTATGGACGTTTCATGGCTCCAAACCGGCGAACCGCAGATTTACCTTCAAAATCCACGTTTTACACACACACACACACACACACACACACACACACACACACACACACACACACACACACACACACACACACACACACACACACACAGACACACAGACACACAGACACACACACACACACACGCACGCACACACACACGATAAACGTCTGGATGCGGTGAAAATGGTTGAAGCGAAGCGAAAAACCTTGCGCGATGTGCAAAGCGCGTGAGTCAAAATGGCCGATGGCCCGTTCTCGAGGCGTAATGGCACTCTGATGATTCTCTCCGGAATCGACCACAAAACCTGTCACGCAGGTTGATCTGTCACAGCGATAACTCTTTCGCAGGAATCCCTTTCCTGGGAAATCCTAAGTTCACTAGTGACTCTAGTTCGCCAACGTTCGCTCCAGACCTCGAAGCAGCTAGCCTTCTTGTCCGACTCTCTCGCTCCACCTTATTTTCCTCCTCTTCCTCTTCGTCGTCGTCCGGTTCCGGTTTCATTTAAAACATTAACTTTTTTACCTTTTGAAAATAGTAAGCTCTATTTCCCTCAAACGACAACAATAATAGTACATGGGATCAAAAATGTTTACAGTGGATGAAAACCACAACAACGGAAGTGACGATTCCGTAACACGATGTCTCTCCGAAAAGACCGACTGGACAATCCTATATACTTTCTCAACAATTATCTCCACGAAGTTCTGTCACTCAAGTTTTTGGGTCTCGCTGTCTGCCATGATCTTTTCTGAGAAAACCACATTTCCAAGCTGACCTCCAAAGCCAGTTGCCGACTGGGCATCCCCCATCGTGTGAAGGCTTTCCTTGCCTGCCAGACCTGAGCTCCTCACCACATACAAGGCTTTCAGCCGCAGCTCAATGGAATATTGCTCTCCCCTCTGGGCTGGTGCTGCTGCCTCACAATTAGCTCGGCTTCACGCTGTTGAAACCAAAGCTTTCAGAATCATTGTAATCTCCCTTGATTAAGCTGACTGAGGGTCTTTCACTCACTCACCACAGGCAGGTAGGTGGTCTTTGTCTGCCTCCTCTCCGGCCTAGCTCCCCAGCTCTGTCTGTGCTCTGTTCCCCAAATATTCCTCCAGGTGCACAAGATATGCCAGCAACCCTCTTCTGGTGAAATTGCCAAAATCAAGACTCCCTGCTCACCTTCACTCTTTCATTCCTCTTTTCTCCTGCCTCTGGAACAAACTCCCTCACTCTCTTCAATCCCACTCCTCCCTCCAGGTCTTTAAAACAGCAGTTCACCACCATCTCTTATCTTCCCCCATCCAAAACCTTGATATTTTCTGCCCCCATTAATTCACCCACAGATCCACCTTTTTGAAATACCAACTTCTTTCCTGGAAGTCCCAGCAGTGTCCATGTGTTTTATACCTCTCCCACCACCGTCACCCCCACCCCATTCCCATGCCTCCTCCCCCCAAGCCCTCTCCCTCCCACAGATCTCCCAATGTCCCTGTTCTCTATTGTTGTACTTGTGTGCTTCCCTCTCTCCCCATATTTTCTCCCGCTCCCTTTATTATGTTTTATGTGTCCCTTTATTACCCTCGCGAGAGGAGAGGGTATTGCATTGGAGTCTGTTTTTCCGCCCAGAATAAATGATTTTGTCTGCAACCGTTGGTCGATTGACAGGAAATTTTCATCATCGGTGCAACTCCACCTGTATAATTTTTCAATTATAATTATGACGTCATAATTATGTCACGTGGTATGGCCGCCATCTTGGGAAAAAACGAAAAACTTTGCACCTCTACATCTCCGAAAGCGCTGCATAGAAAAAATTGAGACATGGCTCATTGTAAAGAACACTCCATGTGGAATAACATATGTTAATGATGTCATGGGTGCCTCCATTATGGTCATAATTCGACAAGTACAAAACGTCATCCAATCAAGATGAAATTTCTTGAGCATCATCTTGGGATAAATTGATGGAGAAAAATAATAATAACGATGACGTCATTGGCACGTGGTTTGGCTGCCATATTTGTTTTTACACAAAAGCCTTAAAAACCACTGAAAAAACGTCCTGGAGAGGGTCTGCAATCTGATTGCCCTTGTTTTTTTTGTGATTAATGTTAGCTCTTACACGAGCGTCGATCGTGTATACAAAAAATATAAATAGCACCGCAAAGCGGGCGTAACCCCTTGCCCATGCATGGTGGAAACCAATTTTAAGATGGCTGCCATGGCGGCCATATTGAAAATCGCAGCATGCCCATTTTCGAAAGGAACCTTCCTCTCCTCAACCCCAACACACACTGCAAAAATGGATTTAATCGGACAAGCCGTTCTGCTTGAAATTGACGGAAACCAATTTCAAGATGGCTGCCGTGGCGGCCATATTGAAAATCGCAGGGCGCCAATTTTAGAAAGGAACCTTCCTCTACTTAACCCCCATCACACACTGCAAAAATGGATTTAATCGGACAAGCCGTTCCGCTCGAAATTGACGGAAACCAAAAGTTGCCG
Source organism: Myxine glutinosa (assembly GCF_964187855.1). NCBI lineage: Eukaryota > Metazoa > Chordata > Myxini > Myxiniformes > Myxinidae > Myxine > Myxine glutinosa. The sequence continues at coordinate 42,834,926 of NC_136271.1, forward strand.
GATGCCCGAATGGCTGCCGTGGCGGTCGTATTGAAAATCGCAGCGCGCCCATTTTCGAAACGAACCTTCCTCTACTCACCCCCAACACACACTGCAAAAATGGATTTAATCGGACAAGCCGTTCTCCTTGAAATTGACGGAAACCAAAAGTTGACGGACGCCCGTGACGACAATACCCCTTAGCCCAATTTGGGCTGAGGGGTAAAAAGCGATAGCAAATTCTCCCTGTTCTGTGTAAGCAAATTAATTAAGGTCGAATTTAGATCAGCACGTTGTAATGCAGAAGGCTATGAAGGCCAAGAGATCCAGAGCAACTAAAAGGCAGTGACCAAACAGCATCCAAGGGTCAATAACCCACATCTGCCAAATCACAGAGTTGAAGCCGTGGAGTCAGCCTCCGCTATCGAAGGTGGACGGACGTTATGTTTCACTTCTGTCTGCTTGGCTGCGAGCATTATGTCTGAAAGAGTTGTGCACGGATCCGGACGAAACTTGGTGGACAGGTTGGGTGTGTCATGAGTACGAATCGATTCGATTTTGGTGAAAATGTGATACGATAGTTATTTAATTTTTAAGCGATTCTTCACAATTGAAAGATTGGGTCAAAAGCAAAATATAGCGCGATATCCCAAAAGGTAGTGGACGGATAATGACAAAACTAGGTGGATGAGTTGGTTAGGTGACAGGAACACACCAATTCGATTTTGGATAAATCTGGATCTAGATCCGGCCTATCAGTGGGATACAAAACGTAAACTGTCCAGCCTGGCGGAGGTATGCGCTCCACCAAGCGCCCTTCCAGTTAATAAAGTATTTATTCGAAAAAGTTCAAATTTTTAGACTTCAATATAACCGTCATATTTCATAATAAATCGTTCAATCCGATTGTCCAACTTGTTGAAAACATTCTCCAGTTGCTCCTGACAATTTCTGTTTTTGTGATCGAAGACTTAAGTTAATCTGAAGAACGTGGTTTCGATGATCAAACAGCACTTTCACCGAGCCACAGCAAATGTAGTCCAATGGGGACAGATCAGGCAAACGAGGTGTCCAGTTTCCGTTTATCATGCATGCGCAATAAGGATTGTTAGCTGAAAAAGCTCACAAAGATTCTGAAATCATCCTAAAAATACTTAGAAAAGTACCTTCGAGAAAGGGATGTGCATCTGCACAACAAAATGGAGAACTTCCTCAGCTTACCCAAAACACTGAGATCTTGCAGCTTTCCATACTGCAAAATGAACAGGTGCAAGGCCCAAAGTGCAGTGGTAGACAAAGTAGAAGTAGTACACAAAGATTGTAGACTGGCACGTTCTACCAAAACCGCCGACGGATCAGTACCAGTGAATGGACTTGTGGGAGTGCCTCCTGTGATCATGGACGATTATTTAATGGACGTCTGCAATTGGAAAGATGATGCTGTGTGTCATTACCAACAGAGCAATGGCTACCCACTCATCGACTGAACATCTTGACGACGTGAAAATACACGAATCTTGTGCCAGCTATGATTCGCATGGGAGCAAGACATACCAGGTAGACTTCCCTGAGGTAGACACTACAGTTCATGATACGTCCACAACGTTTTGAAATATCGTGCTGTGTAGTTTTTGGCATTTTATCCGTGGTGAAGAATCACTTTAAAAATTCAGTTTTGATGGCGAAAATTCAGGGCTTGGGAGAGAGGGTCGGCCCGGCTTTCGCTGGCGGCCTGGCCCACGCTTCTGGCGCTTCAACTGGGATTGACTTTGGTTACCGACAGTTGGTCTGAGCATGGTGTCTTTGAGAGTTTCTTGGGTCGTAGTTAGATGGGTTTTGTCAGAGTTGAGGCTCTCGAGTATGTGGCCTCTATTTTGTGGCAAGGATCAAGCAAATGGGATTTGGTGTTGTTTGAGATGGGTGTGGGGGTGAGGGATATTGATGGACTATTGGCTTATGTTTCGATGGTTCATGGTGGTGCAAGTGGGTGCCAATGTTCTAAACACTCATTGAGGCAAAGCGTTGAATACAACATTTTCTGTGATTCACCCCAGAGTTCGATGGTGAGGAATTTAAGACGTAGCATGATATATGTTAACCTGTGGTTGGAGAAATGCTGTGGGCAGCATGGATTTGAGTTTTCATAGCACTCGGAGACTTTGGAGGCAAAGGGAGCATTTCCACATTGAAGACAATAGTCTAAACAGTCCGGGTTCGGTTGCGAGAGGACGCTGGCGTTGCATATTCGCCGCTTCTCCGACTGGATGGATGTACAGGGTCTGCTTCTACTTTTCTGACCTGACATCTCACACCTGTCCTGCCTTTTCACACCCGCACGTGCCGCGTGTTCTCCGGCTGGATAACGGAATCTGCTTTTGATGGTACGGAATACGGAATCGAAAGGCCCGCTCCCGTTGTTTGTGGCCGTGGCCTTGTTTGCCGGTGGCCTTGTGGCCTTGTGGCCTTGTTTGCCGCTGTGGTCTTGATTAGCGGCTGCAGTCGTTTGCCGCTGCGTTTGCCGCTGCGTTTGCCGCTTTGCCTCCTCGACCTTGGCCTCGTACTCGTCCCTTCGCTCCTGCCTGGCATGGCTCTGAAGTACTCCGCCGCAAGGCTTCTTCTGCTCAATACCCGCTTCACCCCATCATGCATCTCTGCCATCAAATCAAATGGACTCCTCCGACGACCCAGGTACATTCACCGTGGCTCCGGTCGCAAGTTTGTTTATTTGCAATCAGGTCACTCCATCCCCGTCCTCTGGTCGGCTCAGCGCACTCTCACTCTTCGTCCCAGCGCACCTGGTCACAGCAACCCACACGATCGCACCTCTTGCCTACGAACCCTGGCTAAATCACCTGAATTCATCCCTGCTGTTCAAAACAACATCAAGCTCACCCTGTTCAACACCCGGTCCCTCAACAATAAATGCCTCATCCTGAACGAATACATCCTGGATAACAAACTGGACTTTCTCTGTCTCACCGAAACCTGGCAACAACCTCTGGACTACTACACACTCAACCTCACCACACCCAATGGATATTCCTACGTCAATAAACCACGCTCGGAGGGCCGAGGTGGTGGAATTGCCGTTATCCACCGTCAAGACATCAAGACCAACCTCATCTCCATCTCATCTGCTCCATCATTTGAACACCTGGCTTTAAAACTCTCTGGTCACACGCAGTCAGTCATGGCTGTCGTCTACCGCCCTCCCAAACCACACCCATCATTCCTGTCTGACTTCTCCTACTTTCTGACCCAGCTATGTTCCCTCTCCCCCTCAATCCTCCTCCTTGGTGATTTCAATATCCACATGGACTCCACTGACTCCACAATAACCACTGACTTCACTGATTTACTCACCTGCTTTAACCTCACTCAACATGTCGACTTTCCTACCCATATCCGTGGTCACATTTTGGACCTTGTCTGCTCCACTGGATTAAATTTGCACCATCTCTATGGCTCCGACCTCACCCTCTCTGACCACTTAGCCATCACTCTGACCATCAACATCCCCGCCCCAACACCAAGGCATTATCGCACAATCAACTTCCGTAAGCTAAACGCTCTTTCACCTACCTCATTCTGATCCACCCTCTCTGAAAAAATGTCCACTTCTCCCTTCATTGACCTCCACACCCCTTCCGACCTCACTGACTACTACAACCACACTCTCTCCTCCTGCCTTGACCAGCTTGCGCCTGTAAAAACCAAAACAGTTTCTTTCACCCATTCTGCTCCCTGGTTTACCCCTGAACTCCACCTGATGAAAACTCGTGCTCGCCAACTTGAAAGACTCCGCAATAAAACGGGTCTCACAGTTCACTCCCAAGCCTACAAGGACCACATACAACACTACAAAGATGCCCTCTCCCGCGCCCGCTCTGCCTACTACTCTCAAATTATCCACTCTGGCTCCGGAAACCCAAAAGCACTCTTCTCGACAATAAACAAACTCCTCCGCCCCCTGAACACCACCACCCAGTCATTCACAGTAGACAACTGCATCTCCTTCCTCTCTTTCTTCCAACGCAAAATTGACAACATCTACAACAGCTTGACCACCGCCGCACCCGCTCCCCCTCCAACCACCTGCCCCCCCTTGTCCTGCCATCCCCTGTCTCGGTTCTCCCCAATCTCTCCTACTGACCTCTCTGAACTCCTCATAGGAATGAAAACTGCCACCTGCACTCTTGACCCCATCCCCTCCAGCTTTGTCAAAGCCTCCCTCCCTGCTCTCTCTCCACTTATCATTGCAACAATAAACTCCTCCCTGTCTACAGGCATCGTCCCACCTTCCCTCAAAATTGCTGCTGTTACCCCCATTCTAAAAAAACCTGGTCTAAACCCTGACACCCTAAACAACTTCAGACCCATCTCCAACCTACCCTTTCTGTCAAAAGTTTTGGAACGCGCTGTAGCCACTCAACTCAAACATCATCTCTCTGCCAATAACTTGTATGAAACATTCCAATCCGGATTCCGCTCCAACCACAGTACTGAAACTGCTCTCCTCAAAATCACCAACGACCTTCTCCTCTCCTCTGACGCTGGCAACCTCAACATTCTCGTCCTCCTCGACCTCAGCGCTGCCTTTGACACCATCGATCACACTATCCTCCTCACCCGACTTGAATCCACCTTTAACGTCACCGGCACTGACCTCTCTTGGATTAAATCATACCTCTCTGACAGATGCCAGTTCATCTCCATCAATAACTGCAAATCCCCCACTGCTCCCCTCCCCCAAGGTGTCCCCCAAGGTTCAGTTCTTGGCCCCCTCCTCTTCATCCTTTACCTGTCCCCGCTCGGTCACTTAATCCGCCGTCATGGTCTCCAATTCCACTGCTTCGCCGATGACATCCAGCTTTTCATCTCCACCAAGTCCGTCTCCACCGACACCCACTCTATCCTGACAAACTGCATCACTGAAATAAAATCCTGGCTTCAAATCAACTTCCTCAAGCTTAACTGTGATAAATCTGAAATAATCATCATTGGCCCAAAAACGCTCACAAAATCCACCCATAACTTTGCCCTCAACATCGACGGTATCCCAGTATCCACCTCCCCTCACATCCGGAATCTTGGCGTCATCTTTGACCAAACCCTTTCCTTCGACAAATACACTAAACAGATCACAAAGTCAGCCTTCTTTCACCTGAAAAACATTGCCCGTCTCCGCTCATCCCGCTCCTCCACGGCTGCAGAAACCCTCATCCACGCCTTCATCACCTCCCGTCTGGACTACTGCAATAGCCTCCTCTATGGTTCACCCTAAAAAATCACCAATAAACTCCAATACATTCAGAACTCCGCTGCCCGTCTACTCACTCATTCCCGGACCCGTGACCACATCACCCCCGTCCTTTACAAGCTTCACTGGCTCCCCATCCCCCAGAGAATCCAGTACAAAATCCTCCTCTTGACATACAAAGCCCTCCATAACCTGGCCCCATCCTACCTGGCTGACCTCCTCTCCAGACACACTCCCACCCGCAACCTCCGCTCTGCTGGTACCAACCTCCTGACCCCCTCCATCCGGACCAAATTCAGATCCTGGGGGGACAGGGCCTTCTCCATCGCTGCTCCCACCCTCTGGAACTCACTACCTCACACCATCAGAGACTCCTCCTCACTCACCACATTCAAAACATCACTAAAGACCCACCTGTTCAACGCTGCATTCAACATTCAACCCACAGCATTTAACCCCTGACTATCTCTTCTCCTTCTCCCTCCTTTTGCTTTAAATATTTCCCTATTGATTCTTGTCTTGTCTTTTTGATTCTTGTCTTATATATATGCCGTATATCGCTGCTGTTTGTTTTCTTGATTCTTGTCTTTTTGCAATTGTTGTTTTCATGTATTGTTATGCATTATGTTTTCCACTCTGTCAAAGCGCCTTTGGGCTTCTGGAAAAGCGCTATACAAAATAAATGAATTATTATTATTATTATTATAAACAGAAAGGGAGCAGAAATGTTTGCAATGGAAATTGAAGAGGGAATTTAGGCTCCAGGAGGATGGAGTCATGGAGGAATTGCTGCTGATGCATAGTTAGTGGGGACAACCAACGAAGGGGGACCTTCCACATCCTCCTTGTCCCCCCTCCGAAAGCACCCAACTCTCATACGGCAAAATTTGTCTTCCGGAACTTTCCTGCCCTGAACTCCATCTCAACAATATAGTTGCACACACTGGTGGTCACTTGTGTCCAGATGTTCTCTTACCTCCACCTCCTCCTCAACTATATTGGGATCAATGCTTAAAAATAGATCGAACATCGCATCCCCTCCTCATGGGCATTTATACAAACTGGTTTCAAAAGAAATCCTGAAATAGATTTAGAAAATCCTGCTCATTAATTAAATCCATCCGTTTTTAGCCGAAAGTTTTGAAAATTGGAGGGAAAATTGGAAAATCGCTCGGGTGGAAAATGAAGGATTGGTCGGATGTGGAAGATCTCGGGCGTCTTTTCTTTATATGCTGAAATACACTACTCACAATAAGTTAGGGATATTGTGGGAGTGAGTTTTTTTTTTTTTTTATAGGGGTTAGGGTTAGGCTATTGAAATCAAGAATGCTGTGTTTTTTTCACACATTAATAACCATAGAATTAGGACCAACAACTTTTTTCAACATAATTAATACACAAAATCAACAACACCGAATAACCTGTCAATATCCCTAACTTATTGTGAGTAGTGTATCTTCATAATGCCAACAGGATTAGAACAGCACCGGCCAATGCTGAGTACCCTGCTCTGCTGCTCTTCCATGAGCCTCGACCGTGTATACAAACTAAATCTGCTCTCACTTAATTACTCCAGGGGGCTATAATTTCCATAATTAACCCCAATGCTCTTCCATCCAAAGTATGCTGCATATAGCAACCAAGAAAAGGTAAACCCAATCACGTTTTTTAACCAATGATGCGTGAGAGACGTGATTGGGTCTTGTTATTTGTATGTTAAGTGCTATTGGCATTGCACGTGGTACATGATCGGGGGCCTCCGTGGTGCGCGTTTGTCTATGCTGTCTACGCTGTTTGTGTCCCCATCCCCCCCTCTCCCCCCCCCCCCCCCACCACTGCTGGGCACACATTCAAAAGTGTAACACCCTCAGCCAGGACTCCAGTCTCCAGAGCACATCTCACCACCATGGCCTGCGGTTTTTGATAGTGGTTCCTTTAAAACACAGTCTTCGAACCTGGATAATCGACTTAAACCCGACACGGAATTAAAATGTACAATAAAAACAGGTTTAATGAAAATAAATGCCAGGGAACATGAAATGCACAGTAAACGAGCATTCCTAAATGAAAAACCTCTAATCATAACCTTAAATTCGAATAATAATTAAAATAATAAATAAAATCTAATAATTGAATCTAATCGAGTCTAATAATTAAAATAAGAAATCGAAAACATTCCCAAATGGAGCAACCCCATACAGACTCGTATACAACACAAGGGGAAATATAAAAGAAAGACAGTAAAAAAATACATGCCTTTTGGTACTTAGCTCCGAGTGGCTCTTGAACCCCGTCGGAAATAGTCACAGGCCCGGCGCCTCTGCGCGGGAAACACACAGGCCCTGGGCGCACAGTTTTCTCACTCCAGCCTCCGTGCGTGAAACAAGCAGGCAAAAATCCCTCCCCATCGTCTGCTCCAAACAGCACCATGGTTCTCTCCGGTTCACTCGGCACGGCCCTCAGTCGTCACGAAGCTACGGGCCAAGCTTTATGATATAAAATGCCGACTCCAATGTCCCTGGCGCAAGAGGAGTAAATGATCAAGTCTGCTCGTTACGAAAGCCAGGACCTAAGAGAGATAATGAACCCGACTGTTCTTCACCGAACCCCAAAGCCAAGAGGTATATGTGACCGTTCGTGACCAATGTCCCAACGAGAGGGTAATATGCAACTGTTCCTTTTCAATGTCCCTTGCACAAGAGCGTAATATGCGACTGTTCCTTTTTGGTGTCCCTCGCCCAAGAGGACAAAATGTCAGGACTCAAGTCTTTTATTCTCAAGACTGATGTCATCCGACGATCCCCATGCGTGCTCCAATCAGCGAGTCCCTCTCATCACTCAACAATACTGGACCAATCACTGCTCTTCGGTGCGTGGCCTCACGGACCTGCCTGCTTGATGTTGCGATGTGGCAGGTGGCGGCACCAGCGTTATTGTTCAATGTCCTGTTCCGGTTGGTTTTATTTCATGTTTATTTTAGGTGCAGCATGCATGGCTGGTGTGGTGTGTGTCATAAAGGAACAAGGGGAAAAGTACAGAGGCGATTACATACAGGGGATTACTCTTAATCCCTAACTAATTAACATAACCCCACCCCTTGTCATGAGGACAATTATACTTACGCGACATACGGTCTAACGGATTCCATACGATGGTACATGTGGGTTCTTCTTCTTCATTGCGACATATGTAACATGGTAATCTATGCACTTCTACCTGGACTAAGGTATTTCATTGCCTACCCCCACAAACGCAACAATATTCAGCATTTAAACGAGTTTTCCTCTTCTTCAATTTCAAAATGGATAACCATAACTGTTATGTTCCTGGATGCAAATCGTACTCACAAAAATATATAAATGTCCATTGATCTTCCCATCGCTATTAAGAAGCACTCAAACCTGAATTTTTTAAGTGATTCTTCACCATTGATAAAATGCCAAAAACTACACAGCACGATATTTCAAAACGTTGTGGACGTATCATGAACTGTATTGTCTACCTCAGGGAAGTCTTCCTGGTATGTCTTGCTCCCATGTGAATCATAGCTGGCACAAGATTCGTGTATTTTCATGTCGTCAAGATGTTCATTGTCGATGAGTGGGTAGCCATTGCTCTGTTGGTAATGACGCACAGCATCATGTTTCCAATTGCAGACGTCCATTAACACAGGAGGCACTCCCACAAGTCCATTCACTGGTAGTGATCCGTCGGCGGGTTTTTTAGAACGTGCCAGGCTACAATCTTTGTGTACTACTTCTACTTTGTCTACCACTGCACTTCGGGCCTTGCACCTGTTCATTTTGCAGTATGGAAAGCGGCAAGATCTCAGTGTTTTGGATAAGCTGAGGAAGTTCTCCAACTATTTTGTTATGCAGATGCACTTCCCTTTCTCTAAGGTACTTTTCCAAGTATTTTTTTTATTATTTCAGATTCTTTGTGAGCTTTTTTCGCTAACAATCCTTATTGCACATGCATGATATGATCAACATTGCTGCTAAGGGGTTATGGGCGTAAGCGCTCACCGTTCTGGGGATGGATTACATCATTTTGAAAGTCCCGTCTTTCTTGGCCACCTCGTTTGCCTGACCCATTGGACGATTGACGTTTGCCGCATTGGAATACATTTGGTGTGGCTCGGTGAAAGTGCTGTTTGATCATCGAAACCACGTTCTTTAGATTAACTTAAGTCTTCGATCACAAAATCAGAATTTCTCAGGAGCAACTGGAGAATGTTTTCAACAATGTTTCCTCTTTTCTCCCACCTCTGGAACAAACTCCCCCAGTCCCTTCAATCCCACTCCTCCCTCCAGGTCTTTAAAACAGCTGTTCACCACCATGTCTTATCTTCCCCCATCCAAAACCTTGATTTTTTTCTACCCCCGCTAATTCACACCAGATCCACTTTTTTGAAATTCCAACTTCTTTCCTGGAAGTCCTTGCAGTGTCCATATGTTTTATACCTCTCCCACCTCCCCCCAAGCCCTCTCTCTCCCACAGATCTCTCGATGTCCCTGCTCTCAAATGTTGTATTTGTGTCCTTCCCCCTCTCTCCCCATCTTGTCTACCGCTCCCCTTATTTTTTGTGTTTTATGTGTCGGTTTGACTTTTTGTGTGATTAATGTCAGCTCTTTCACGAGCCTCGATCTTGTATACAAAAAAAAAAAAAACTTGGACAATCGGATTGAACGATTTATTATGAAATATGACGGTTATATTGAAGTCTAAAAATTTGAACCTACCGAATAAATACTTTATTAACTGGAAGGGCGCTTGGTGGAGCGCATACCTCTGCCAGGCTGAACAGTTTACGTTTTGTATCCCACTGATAGGCCGGATGTAGATCCAGATTTATCCAAAATCTAATTGGCGTGTTCCTGTCACCGAACCAACTCATCCACCTAGTTTTGTCATTATCCGTCCACTACCTTTTGGGATATCGTGCTTTATTTTGCTTTTGGCCTAATCTTTCAATTGTGAAGAATCGCTTAAAAATTAAATAATTCTCGTATCCCGATTTTCACCAAAATCGAATCGATTCGTACTCATGACACACCCAACCTGTCCACCAAGTTTCGTCCGGATCCGTGCACAACTCTTTCAGACATCATGCTCGCAGCCAAGCAGACAGAAGTGAAACATAACGTGCATCCACCTTCGATGGCGGAGGTAATTACGCTTTCAGGTACCATTTATAATAGTTCGTTTCTATCACGTGTACATCGAAAGTTTTAAAAGTTCGAAGTTTCACCAGGTTCGAAGTTACGGACACCCTGTATTTCATATCACGCTCTTGTGTCTTCAAAAGGAGAAATAATTCCCCAGAAGAAATGATGAAAATTGTAATTTATCTACAATCTATCTATAGCTCTCTTCCATTTTCTACTTTTAAAGATGATTTGCAGAATTCGAGACTTGATTGGAATTTATAGTTCGTTCGTTTTTTGGGGGTTTGTCCCCCTCCCCCCTCTTCACTACTGAGTGTGAATATTAAGTGAGGTTCATTAATGTCCTGATTGTTTTTCCATTTAATCGAAGGCCGAATCCCTGATTTAGATCGAAAATTCCCAGATTAATGATGCCCGACGTATCGGTTTGGTTTACCTGTTTCTAAATTTGATGTTTTCCGCTTTCCGTGTAATTCATCCATTGTTTATAGTTTTGTGAAACTAATTTTTCTCCCTGGGGTTTCTTTGACTCATCCATTGTCACATGGGGGTGCGCTTTGCAGCTCGTCACCTCAATTAGGTTGAAAAGGTCGGTTGCTAAATTGGGTGCCCTGGGTAGGAGGTTGTTGCGACTAAGTCGCAGCCAGGTGGACCGTTTACTGCGATGGACAAGACGGTACTCGAGGAATTCAAAGACCCACAACTCTCAACAACCTTGATTTATAAATCGGTGGTAAATACTGCAGGTGGAAATGGAACGTTGTTGGCGATCGATTGTTGGACTGGCACATTCGGGGGAAGAATTGGGTGAGCGTGCAGGTGATAACTCACCTCTTTCTCGTGAAAGGTTGAGGATCTTCAACGTGCACCGACTAATGCTTGGAGATGGGACGTACAGCTTTACGTCCGTCCGAAGGAAGACACACGACGATGCATCACCTTGTCTATAAAACACCAAGATGGCAGTTTATACCTGGGTCGGGATTCGAACCCAGGCTGGGAAACTCGGAGGCAGGTGTGCATACCTCGAAGAGGCTAATCTATCCTGCCAGCCAACTTTTAATAACAAGGGACTTTGGCGGAGGATGAGGACATTTGGTCCACTATGCCTGTGCTGCACCAACATCAAGTAACCGATAAGTCCTGCATTTGTGGCTACACCCCTCTATCTCCAATGGTAAATTTAACTCCAATTTAAACCAATATACTCTTTCTTCTGCCACTACCTTATGACGGAGACCATATTCCATGCACAACTACTCTAACTGAAAGATCCTCCCCCTGCCTTACTGTCCCAACTTGTCCTATCACTGTCTATTGTGCTGAAAGACTCTTCTCCACTCTTATTCCCTTCATTATCTCTAACATCTCTATCAAATCCCCTTATAATCACTTCCTTAATTGTATTAAATGTATATAGTCCTTTCTGCTTCCAATCCGGAGGAGACGTCAAGCTGACTATCCTATCTGCTGTCATCTGTTAAAGATCCGATGACACCTTTCAAAAAGGGAAGGCCACTGCGTGCACACGTCCCTTTGTCAAATTTGACATTCCCGTCTCGCTCGAAGACACTTCGGCGTCACAAGAGAGCGCAGAGCATTAAATAGTAATAACAACTAGAACGGTACTCGGTAGAGCACATACCTCCGCCAGGTTGAACAGGTTACGTTTTGTATCCCACTGATAAACCGGATCTGGATTCGGACCTGAACCAAAATTGAATCTGCTTGTTGTTGTCGCCTAAACAACTCATCCACCAAATTTTGTTATAACTCATCCATAACTTTTTCAGATATCCTACTTACAGGTAGGTAGGTAGGTGTGAAAACACAACCTCCGTCCACATTCGGTGGCGAAGGTTAAAAAAAAAAACACGAGTCCTTTTACAAGGAACCTGGACGGAGGTGGACGCCATTACCATCAGGGTCGGCCCCACAAAGCCTGCTCCATCCTTTTTAAATCAGCAGGTAGCCTACCTTTGGTACGACTCGCCAGGGGTTTGAACCACCGACCTCTCAGACTCATGTATAGTAAATAAGCAGGTGCAATGTGATGCACGGTGTACGGTCATATTCCCCCCCTGTCAATGTCCCCCCCCGCCCCCCCTGTCATATTCCCCCCCTGTCATATTCCCCCCCTGGACATATTCCCCCCCTCTGACATATTGCCCCCCCCCCTAGATATAAAATGGGTTAACAAAACCTAGGGGGTTAGGGTTAGGTTAGGTTAGGTGGTAAAGTTTCAGGGTTAGGGTTAGTAAACTAAAAAGTTGTAATCCACACATCTCCAGTGCACCAGTACCCGTGAAAATTATCCGTTTTAAATCAGACCTATATCAACCAATTTATCCCCGCTAGTTAGTTATAGTCTATTCAACTTCTAAATGCCCCTCAAAGAAAACGAATATAATGCGATAAATTTACTGGTGGTAAAGTTTCATATATGCGAGGGGGAATATGACAGGGGGGGGGGGGGGGAATATGTCAGGGGGGGGAATGTGTCCGGGGAGGGAATATGTCCAGGGGGGAATATGACAGGGGGATGGGGGGATTGACAGGGGTGGGGGGAAATGTCCTACACCCGTGATGCACACCTGGAGTTGCTGCGACTCACCAGGGCCACGAATGAATGATCCAGTGCTCAATGGACCCCTAGCGTGATCTGCAGCTGCTTTGGTTGTTGATTAGAGGTCTTGAACCTGCTATGGTACTCAGGAGTAACAACTTACCAATGGATCGATTAATTATATCGATACATGAATAGCCGCACCTGCGACCACTGCAGCTTGTCATTGTGATCGAGTTTGTTTTGTCTGTCTGTCCCAGTCCGTCTGTCTATCTACATTAATGTGGACCTGTTCGTGTCAACAAGGAAATTTGACGCATGAGGAGGCCATCCGACCATGCCTGCGCTACACCCACATCACATTAAATAAACAAGAAAGAGCAATCAGAGATTGCAAACCCTCGTCAGAATGTATTTTCAGTGGTTTTAAAGGCTTTTGTGCTAAAACTAATATGGCGGCCGAACCACGTAACCCATAACGTCATTATGTTTTTTTCAAAACTAATTTATTCCTAGATTATGCTCAAGAAATTTCATCTTGATCGGATGAAGTTTTGTACTTGTCAAATTATGACGACATGATAGAGGCACCTATGACATCATCATTAACATATTTTATTCCACATGGAGAGTTCTTCACAATGAGCCATGTCAATTTTTTCTGTGCAGTGCTTTCGGAGATATAGAGGTGCAAATGTTTTCGGTTTTTTCAAGATGGCGGCCGAACCACGTGACCTATGACGTCATCATTATTTTTTTTCTCCACCAATTTATGCCTACATGACGCTCAAGAAATTTCATCTTGATAGGATGAAGTTTTGTACTTGTCGAATTATGACATCATAATGGAGGCACCCATGATATCATCATTAACATATTTTATTCCCCATGGAGAGTTCTTTACAATGAGCCATGTCTCAATTTTTCTTATGCAGCGCTTTCAGAGATATCAAGGTGCAACGTTTTTTGGTTTTTCCAAGATGGCGGCCGAACCACGTTACCTATGACGTCATAATTATCATTAGAAAATTCTACAGGTGGAGTTGCACCTGTGGTGAAAATTTCCTGTCAATCGGACCAATGGTTGCAGAGAAAATCATATTTATCCTGCGCGGACAAACAGGCAGACAGACAAACAAACGGACTCAAATGCAAAACCCTCTTCCTCAGGCGAGGGTAATTTTTGTGGGAAGAAGAAGAGGACGTATGAGAAAATGGCGGGACTGATAAGTGTGATATATGTCCAATATCCCTGAGAATTTGAATTTTGGGAAAAAGTATTAATTTAATTAATCAATTAATTAATTAGTTCGTTTCGGTTATCGTGTGTTCTGACGAATCCAGACAATGAAGGGGTCTTGCTCTTTATTTGAGATTACTCAAGATCCGATACTTGTAACTTAAACATGAAGTTCGACCTTCGGAACCCCCACAATTGAAGATGTTTTACTTTGATATGAAACTTGAACCGAAGTGTGAGTGTTACTTACATCTTTGTTTATAGAACTATGGAGAGCGGGAGAAAGGGTACACCGCAGGTACTAGACCCCCACCATGGTCCCTCCCTGTAACCCCCACCATCTATGTTCTAAAGTTCCTTACCCTTAATTACCCCTCAACTCCACCTCTCCGTTATTCTCTTACATGGTCTTTCTTCCTCTGTCCCCACCCCTCCCCCTGGTCCTCCTGTCTCTCCTCCCCCACGACTCTCACCGAGTGAGCTATGGGTGTTCCACGAGGGGCTCCAGTGAAGCGTCAGAGTGAAACCGAGGGGAGGAGGAGAGACCTCGTAGCCCAGCCCGCTGTGCATGTGCGACCGGTGAGCGATCTCCAGACACTAGATCTCCGCACGCAAAGCGCAAAACGACCGTTCCCGTCGCATGCGACTCCGTCTGTCGTCGCTCGATCTCGCGTCCGCGATCCATGTCGAACTCGTCGTTAAGTTAAAGCGCGAGGAGCGCGGCGATCGGCCCGAGTGCCGCGGCCCCCGGGAAGGGCTATGGCAAACCCGACCGACCGATGCACCGGTCGCACAGGTCCGACAAGGAGCACCTTTGGGAGGAGGACGTACACGTGGGAAACGAGTCGAGGCTCCCCGAGAAACTGGTGCTGAGACCTCGTGTCGAGGTCATGGCCGCAAATGCCGTCGGGGCGACACCCCGGGGACTCGTGATGACGCCGTTGCCTGGCGCGCCGCGACCTCGGGACACCGTGGGCATTATGGATCCCGATCCGCAATCGTGGCGACTCAGTTTGCTGGGGAAGACCTCTGGGTCCGGCCGCTCGGGCCGACGGAGCGCGCGCTACCGTCGCTTCCAGAACAACTTTTACAACGTGCTGGAGAGACCGCGGGGCTGGGCGCTCACCTACCACGTCATGCTGTGAGTACCGCTCTCGATACCTCTTGATGAAACAATATGAATGCCAAGGAAATAATTTTGCCTTTTTTCCGAGCTCCACGGTTTGTGTTTGGAATCTGCATGGACCATAGAGGGAAGTAGAGAGAAGTGGAATACTTTGATGGATATTCCGTTGTGACGCTCTCAGTGGTCAAAGGACACAAGAAACCAATCATTGGTCCAAAGATGGTCACGCATCACGGGCAATGTTCCACTCTAGTCTATAAATGACACTGACGAACTGATGGACCACGATTTGTGATACAGGACGAACTGATGGACCACGATTTGTGATACGGGACGAACTTATGGATCACGATTTGTGTGACAGGACGAACTGATGGACAACGATTTGTGATACAGGACGAACTTATGGACCACGATTTGTGATACAGGACGAACTTATGGACCACGATTTGTGATGCAGGACAAACTGATGGACCACAATTTGTGATACAGGACAAACTGGTGGACCACAATTTGTGATATAGGACGAACTGATAGACCACAGTTTGTGATACAGGACGAACTGATGGACCACAATTTGTGATACAGGACGAACTGATGGACCACAATTTGTGATACAGGACAAACGGATGGACCACGATTTGTGACACAGGACGAACTGATGGACCACAATTTGTGATACAGGACGAACTGATGGACCACAATTTGTGATATAGGACGAACTGATGGACCACAATTTGTGATACAGGACGAACTGATGGACCACAATTTGTGATACAGGACGAACTGATGGACCACAATTTGTGATACAGGACGAACTGATGGACCACAATTTGTGATACAGGACGAACTGATGGACCACAATTTGTGATACAGGACAAACGGATGGACCACGATTTGTGACACAGGACGAACTGTTGGCCACGATTTGTGATACAGGACAAACTGATGGACCACGATTTGTGATACAGGACGAACTTATGGACCACGATTTGTGATACAGGACGAACTGATGGACCACAATTTGTGATACAGGACAAACGGATGGACCACGATTTGTGACACAGGACGAACTGTTGGCCACGATTTGTGATACAGGACAAACTGATGGACCACGATTTGTGATACAGGACGAACTTATTGACCACGATTTGTGATACAGGACGAACTGATGGACCACGATTTGTGATTCAGGACAAACTGATGGACCACGATTTGTGATACAGGACGAACTTATGGACCACGATTTGTGATACAGGACAAACTTATGGACCACAATTTGTGATACAGGACGAACTTATTGACCACGATTAGTGATACAGGACGAACTGATGGACCACAATTTGTGATACAGGACAAACTGATGGACCACAATTTGTGATACAGGACGAACTGATGGACCACAATTTGTGATACAGGACGAACTGATTGACCACGATTAGTGATACAGGACGAACTGATGGACCACAATTTGTGATACAGGACGAACTGATTGACCACGATTAGTGATACAGGACGAACTGATGGACCACAATTTGTGATACAGGACGAACTGATTGACCACGATTAGTGATACAGGACGAACTGATGGACCACAATTTGTGATACAGGACGAACTTATTGACCACGATTTGTGATACAGGACGAACTTATTGACCACGATTAGTGATACAGGACGAACTGATGGACCACAATTTGTGATACAGGACGAACTTATTGACCACGATTTGTGATACAGGACGAACTGATGGACCACGATATGTGATACAGGACGAACTGATGGACCACGATTAGTGATACAGGACGAACTGATGGACCACGATATAAGGAAGGGCAACGGGGGATCTTTAACGTGCACCAACTAATCCCGGAAAATGGGACACCCAGTGTTAATGTCCATCGGCATACACATTGATGAATCACCCTCCAGGTTAAACAAACGCCGGGATGAGAGTTTATACCTGGGTCGGGATTCATACTCAGGCTAGACAACTTAGCAGCAAGTGTGCACACCTCTACTCTCGGACATGCTGATATTGATATATATATCCACCGATCCACCGATTGATATATATATCCAACACTCCACCGATCTGGGCTTTATGGCAGAGTGGCCAGACAGAAGCCAAACAGTTCAATCTAGGTTTCATCACACCACAGAATCTTGTTTCTCACAGTCTGAGAGTCCTTTAGGTGCTTTTTCTCAAACTCCAAGCGGGCTTTCATGTGTCTTTCACTGAGGAGAGGCTTCCGTCTGGCCACTCTGCCATAAAGCCCAGATCGGTGGAGTGTTGCAGTGATGGTTGTCCTTCTGGAGGTTTCTCCCATCTCCACACAGGATCTCTGGAGCTCAGCCAGAGTGACCATCGGGTTCTTGGTCACCTCTCTTACCAAGGCTCTTCTCCCCCGATTGCTCAGTTTGGCCGGGTGGCCAGCTCGAGGAAGAGTCCTGGTTGTTCCAAACTTCTTCCATTTAAGAATTATGGAGGCCACTGTGCTCTTGGGAACCTTCAATGCAGCAGAGATTTTTTGTCGGCTTCCCCAGATCTGTGCCTCGACACAATCCTGTCTCTGAGCTCTGCATGCAGTTCCTTCGACCTCATGGCTTGGTTTTTGCTCTGATATGCATTGTCAGCTGTGAGACGTTATATAGACAGGTGTGTGCCTTTCCAAATAATGTCCAATCAATTGAATTTACCACAGGTGGACTCCAGTCAAGGTGTAGAAACATCTCAAAGATGATCAAGAGAAATGGGAGGCACCTGAGCTAAATTTCAAGTGTCATAGCAAAGGGTCTGAATACTTATGTCAATGTGATATTTCAGTTTTTTCTTTTTAATAAATTTGCAAAACTTTCTAAAATCCTGGTTTCTCTTTGTCATTATGGGGTATTGAGTGTAGATTGATGAGGGAAAAAATGAATTTAAACGATTTCAGCATAAGGCTGCAACATAACAAAATGGGAAAAAAGTGAAGGGGTCTGAATACTTTCTGAATGCACTGTACATATCACCATAACTGTAAAAGTGACAATTCATGAAGGGGTATGGCCTGTATATATATTCCATCACAGATGTCTTGCTCCAGCTCCACTGGAGGGAATCCACTCTGCACTGATGACGATCAGTGAGCCATAAATGCACCCTTTGATTTAATCATCTGCTAGGAAGAGAGACAGGGGTGGGGGATCTTGTTAAAATAATCGCACCAGTGTCCGACGGAAGCGGGTTCAGTTTGGCATTTTAAGTATGAAATAGGCAAAGCCGAGAAACGAACGAAACCCTTTATATTAGAATTACCCTTTAGAACACTTTAGAACTCTGCTCAACAATTACCCTTTAGATTTAGAATTACTCTTTTGAATTAACCCTTAGAATTACCATTTATAATTACCCGTTAGAACCCTTTAGAATTACCCTTTAGAACCACTTCGAATTACCCGTTAGAATTACCCTTTAGAACCCACTAGAATTACCCGTTAGAACACTTTAGAACTCTGCTCTAGAAATACCCTTTAGAATTAGAATTACTCTTTAGAATTACTCTTTAGAATTACCCTTTAGAATTACCCTTTAGAATTACCCTTTAGAACACTTTAGAATTACCCTTCAGAATTACCCTTTAGAACACTTTAGAATTACCCTTTAGAATTACCCTTTGGAACACTTTAGAATTACCCTTCAGAATTACCCTTTGGAACACTTTAGAACTATGCTCTACAATTACCCTTTAGAATTACCCTTTAGAACACTTTAGAATTACCCTTTAGAACACTTTAGAATTACCCTTTATAACACTTTAGAACTATGCTCTACAATTACCCTTTAGAATTACCTTTTAAAATGACCCTTTATAACACTTTAGAACTATGCTCTACAATTACCCTTTAGAATTACCTTTTAAAATGACCCTTTATAACACTTTAGAACTATGCTCTACAATTACCCTTTAGAATTACCCTTTAGAATTCCCCTTTAGAATTACTCTTTTTTTTTTTTTTGTATACAAGATCGAGGCTCGTGTAAGAGCTAACATTAATCACAAAAAGAGAAACTGACACATAAAACATGATAAAGGGGGCGGGAGACAAGATAGGGAGAGAGAGGGAAGCACACAAGTACAACATTTGAGAACAGGGACATCGGGAGATCTGTGGGAGGGGGAGGGCTTAGGGGGAGGGGGCATGGGAAGGGGGTGGTAGATGTATAAAACACATGGACACTGCTAGGACGTCTTTAGAACCATTTCGAATTACACTTTCGAATTGCACTTTAGAACTCTTTAGAATTACACTTTAGAACACTTTGGAACTCTGCTCTACAATTACCCTTTATAATTAACCTTTAACACACTTTAGAACTATGCTCTTCAATTACCCTTGAGAATTACCCTTTAGAACACTTTAGAACTCTGTCTACAATTACCCTTTATAATTACCCCTTAGAATTGCCCCTTAGAATTACCCCTTAGAATTACCCCTTAGAATTACCCCTTAGAATCACCCTTTAGAATTACCCTTTAGAATTACCCTTTAGAATTACCCTTTAGAACCCCTCAGAATTACACTTTAGAACAGTTTGGAACTCTGCTCTACAATTACCCTTTATAATTACACTTTGGAACACTCCAGAACTCTGCTCTACAATTACCCTTTAGAATTACACTTTAGAACACTCCAGAACTCTGCTCTACAATCACCCTTTAGAATTACACTTTAGAACACTCCAGAACTCTGCTCTACAATTACCCTTTAGAATTACACTTTGGAACACTCCAGAACTCTGCTCTACAATTACCCTTTAGAATTACACTTTAGAACACTCCAGAACTCTGCTCTACAATTACCCTTTAGAATTACACTTTAGAACACTCCAGAACTCTGCTCTACAATTACCCTTTAGAATTACACTTTAGAACACTCCAGAACTCTGCTCTACAATCACCCTTTAGAATTACACTTTGGAACACTCCAGAACTCTGCTCTACAATTACCCTTTAGAATTACACTTTAGAACACTCCAGAACTCTGCTCTACAATTACCCTTTAGAATTACACTTTAGAACACTCCAGAACTCTGCTCTACAATTACCCTTTAGAATTACACTTTAGAACACTCCAGAACTCTGCTCTACAATTACCCTTTAGAATTACACTTTAGAACACTCCAGAACTCTGCTCTACAATTACCCTTTAGAATTACACTTTAGAACACTCCAGAACTCTGCTCTACAATTACCCTTTAGAATTACACTTTAGAACACTCCAGAACTCTGCTCTACAATCACCCTTTAGAATTACACTTTGGAACACTCCAGAACTCTGCTCTACAATTACCCTTTAGAATTACACTTTAGAACACTCCAGAACTCTGCTCTACAATCACCCTTTACAATTACACTTTAGAACACTCCAGAACTCTGCTCTACAATTACCCTTTAGAATTACACTTTAGAACACTCCAGAACTCTGCTCTACAATTACCCTTTAGAATTACACTTTAGAACACTCCAGAACTCTGCTCTACAATCACCCTTTAGAATTACACTTTAGAACACTCCAGAACTCTGCTCTACAATCACCCTTTAGAATTACACTTTAGAACACTCCAGAACTCTGCTCTACAATCACCCTTTAGAATTACACTTTAGAACACTCCAAAACTCTGCTCTACAATTACCCTTTAGAATTACACTTTAGAACACTCCAGAACTCTGCTCTACAATCACCCTTTAGAATTACACTTTAGAACACTCCAGAACTCTGCTCTACAATCACCCTTTAGAATTACACTTTAGAACACTCCAGAACTCTGCTCTACAATTACCCTTTAGAATTACACTTTAGAACACTCCAGAACTCTGCTCTACAATTACCCTTTAGAATCACACTTTAGAACACTCCAGAACTCTGCTCTACAATCACCCTTTAGAATTACACTTTAGAACACTCCAGAACTCTGCTCTACAATCACCCTTTAGAATTACACTTTAGAACACTCCAGAACTCTGCTCTACAATCACCCTTTAGAATTACACTTTAGAACACTCCAGAACTCTGCTCTACAATTACCCTTTAGAATTACACTTTAGAACACTCCAGAACTCTGCTCTACAATTACCCTTTATAATTACACTTTAGAACACTCCAGAACTCTGCTCTACAATTACCCTTTAGAATTACACTTTAGAACACTCCAGAACTCTGCTCTACAATCACCCTTTAGAATTACACTTTAGAACACTCCAGAACTCTGCTCTACAATCACCCTTTAGAATTACACTTTAGAACACTCCAGAACTCTGCTCTACAATTACCCTTTATAATTACACTTTAGAACACTCCAGAACTCTGCTCTACAATTACCCTTTAGAATTACACTTTAGAACACTCCAGAACTCTGCTCTACAATCACCCTTTAGAATTACACTTTAGAACACTCCAGAACTCTGCTCTACAATCACCCTTTAGAATTACACTTTAGAACACTCCAGAACTCTGCTCTACAATCACCCTTTAGAATTACACTTTAGAACACTCCAAAACTCTGCTCTACAATTACCCTTTAGAATTACACTTTAGAACACTCCAGAACTCTGCTCTACAATCACCCTTTAGAATTACACTTTAGAACACTCCAGAACTCTGCTCTACAATCACCCTTTAGAATTACACTTTAGAACACTCCAGAACTCTGCTCTACAATCACCCTTTAGAATTACACTTTAGAACACTCCAAAACTCTGCTCTACAATTACCCTTTAGAATTACACTTTAGAACACTCCAGAACTCTGCACTACAATCACCCTTTAGAATTACACTTTAGAACACTCCAGAACTCTGCTCTACAATTACCCTTTAGAATTACACTTTAGAACACTCCAGAACTCTGCTCTACAATTACCCTTTAGAATCACACTTTAGAACACTCCAGAACTCTGCTCTACAATCACCCTTTAGAATTACACTTTAGAACACTCCAGAACTCTGCTCTACAATCACCCTTTAGAATTACACTTTAGAACACTCCAGAACTCTGCTCTACAATTACCCTTTAGAATTACACTTTAGAACACTCCAGAACTCTGCTCTACAATTACCCTTTAGAATTACACTTTAGAACACTCCAGAACTCTGCTCTACAATCACCCTTTAGAATTACACTTTAGAACACTCCAGAACTCTGCTCTACAATCACCCTTTAGAATTACACTTTAGAACACTCCAGAACTCTGCTCTACAATCACCCTTTAGAATTACACTTTAGAACACTCCAGAACTCTGCTCTACAATCACCCTTTAGAATTACACTTTAGAACACTCCAGAACTCTGCTCGACAATTACCCTTTAGAATTACACTTTAGAACACTCCAGAACTCTGCTCGACAATTACCCTTTAGAATTACACTTTAGAACACTCCAGAACTCTGCTCTACAATTACCCTTTAGAATTACACTTTAGAACCCTTTCGAGTTACCCTTTAGAACCATCTAGAACTGCACTTTAGAACCATTTAGAAATGCCCTTTCGAACCCCTTTGAAAAATACCTTCTAAAGTCTATAGTATGTGATGTAGGCCGACTGATACTGTGGGTATCACCGCAGCAGTTAACACTACGTTTTGCATTGAGTGGTTCGATGTCTTAAAACAGACTACAACCAAAGCCAGAAGCCCTACTTTAATTAACTGCCAAATGTTGGCATTGTCTGATCCGGGTGCTCTTCAGGGGCCACATTTATCACCTGTCCTTGGCTATGCCACATACACTTGTGATGGATATCGTTTAACTATTTACCTTTGTTATGTATTTTTGTTTTGTTCATATTTGTTCATTGTGCATTCCCTATGTATGTTTGCACACCGAAAGCTGATATGTGCCTGCTGGATTGACAAAAAGGCACGTTGTACCTACGCTACATTTTGTTGTTAACAGGTGCTCTCAGTCAGCGGCAAAAGCAGATGTGAAATTGTAAGCATGGGATATCTTTCCAGAAACCATCCTGTGCTTGGATTTCACGATCTTTGGAATGTGATTTTGCTTTGCCAATGGGAAAGAATCCAGCTTTTAATGCCGCTAATGTTTCAGACATGGGTTTGTAAACATCCTCAAATCCATTTGATGTAATGACGATTGGAATATGGCTTCTAGCATGACATACCTAAGAGGAGAGAGGTGTGTGTAATGCAGTCCGCATGCTTGGCTCTACAAAGTTTGCATTAACACTATACTCTTAGACAGCTGTTTAAATAATGACTCAAACACTGCAAGTTCATCATCTACATTACACCTGTACTTTTAGTCGACATTAGGTGAAAAAGATCGTAAAAACAACTTCCCTCCAGGACTTCATGGCAGTTGTTCACCACCATCTCAGGTCATCCCACCATCCATACCCATGATATTTTGTGCACTCATTTTCCCCTCCCCAAGCCCACCTGTTTCTGTGTCTAGCTTATTCATGCCCTTTGTTCTCCTCTTGCTCTCATTCCTCCCAAAATCCCTTATTTCTCCAATTCTCCCTCTATTTTGCCCTCTATCCTGCTGTTTGTGTCCCACCCTCTTTCCACTGTTCTTTTCATTGTGTTACATTCTGAACCGTTCTCTGTTGTCTCTCCACGAGCCTCGACTCAGTACACAAGAAACTCCAATTGATAAATTTCACATGATGCTGGCTTGCCCGGAAGCATGTGTGCACAGTGGATGATGATGTCATATCAGAGGTAATGCAAAAGGCAAACTTGTTGATACAAGACCAAAGTCAGAAACACACCAACAATTGTTATCCTCATGCGCTTTGACAAAAACCGGAGTCGGGGGATGGGGGGGTGGGGTGTGTGAGAGCAATGCCTTTTTAGCCCCACACTCTGGGGCAGTGTCAAAAGGTCAAATAACGCAAAAAGGAATTATGGGCACATTTTATAACATTTTTAAATTACACTTTATATGCAATCAACATTGCGAGACGTTTGACATGTGTAACGATTTTTGGGATTTGACCCCCCAGTTCATTCTCAAGGGGGAGGGGATTTAGTGTCACACAGGTCAAAACGGGAATTTATTTGAACTCAAAATTTGACAAGTACAGATACATTCAAAGTACTCCGCCCCGATACCAAATAATTAAATATCCCACAGCGCGGCATTGACGGGGCTCCTCCGGCGCCCGGCAATACCACAGTGCAGCTCATAGAGAGTGCATTGGGAGGGAGAGGTCTACAATAATTGATTGATTAATTGCATAATTAAAATCAATAAAAGATTATCTTAAAATATTTTCTTAATCAATTGGCTAATGGCACAACTAAACCACTTGTGCTTCATCCGAAGATGTATCTTTTAGAAATTTTAATTAAAGAAGTCATTAATAAAAAATTAAATAATTAATTGATTCACCAATAAATAATTAATCGATTAAATGATTAATCAATAAATCAAAAATATCCTTTATGGCCACATCACCTGGTCACTGTCATGTCCAAATATTAGCTTCCTAGCTCAAAAAGTGCCTGAGATATTGCCCAGATGAGAAAGAAAATAATACATTATTAATAATGAAAATAACTAAATAATAATCATAAAAAAATTAAATAGTTAATCAATTGGCTTATAGAATACGTAAACCACCACCATTTCATTCCCGAATCTGTAACTTTTTAAAAAATAATTAATTAAGTCATTCATGGAATAATGAAATAATTAATCGATTAACTAATTGATCAATAAATTAAAAAAAAACCCTTTACAGCCAGATCACTTGGTCATTGTCATGTCCAAATATCAGCTTCCTACCTCAAAAGGTGCCTGAGATATTGCCCAGATGAGGAATAAAATAAATAAATAATTAATAATGAAGATAAATAAATAATAATCAGAAAAAAATTAAATAATTAATCAATTCGCTCAAAGAACACATAAACCACCACCATTTAATCAGAATCTGTAACTTAAAAAAAAAAATTAGTCATTAATCGAATAATTAAATAATTAATCGATTAATTGATTAATTGATTAATCAATAAATCAAAAATAGCCTTTGCAGCCAAATCACTTGGTAATTGGCATGTCCAAATATCAGCTTCCTAACTCAAAAGGTGCCTGAGATAATGGCCAGAAGAGAAAGGAAATGTTTAAGTACTTAATTAATCGCTAATAATTAAATAACTCATCAATTAATTGATTAATCAAAAAAACAAAAAATACCGTTTTTGACAAAGTACTTGCTCACTATTGTGCTGAAATTTCAGCTTCCGGGTTCAAAGGATGGCTGCGATATCGCCCGGACAAAAAACAATCAATCAAACAAACAACCAGACTGAAAACTGAGTACTCCCTTTCAGCGTGCATCATTGCCGAGCCCCCTTCGGTGCCCGGAAATGACGTTATGCAGCACCTGGAGATGGCAAAGGAAAGGAGTGGTGTACAAAAATTACCATCACTGATTTACTTCTTCTTCTTCCTCCTCTTCTTCTTCTTCTTCCTCATATATATTTGTATGTAGCACATGCCTGTAGGTATCACCATTTGCTGTGGGCGCAGCTGTCCCGCTGATGCCGTCCCCTCTGAGTTAGAGTAGTAATTATTGTACACCGCACCTTTCCAATGCCATCTCCAAGCACTGCAAAACGTCATTGCGGGGCACCGAAGGGGGCTCGGCAGTGAAGCACGCTGAAAGGGAGTACTCAGTTTTCACTCTGGTTGTTGTACACCGCACCTTTCCTATGCCATCTCCAGGCATTGCAAATCGTCATTGCTGGGCACCAAAGGGGGCTTGGCAGTGACGCACGCTGAAAGGAAGTACTCAGTTTTCACTCTCGTTGTTTGTTGTACACCGCTCCTTTCCTATGCCATCTCCAGGCATTGCAAATCGTCATTGCCGGGCACCAAAGGGGGCTCGGCAGTGACGCACGCTGAAAGAGAGTACTCAGTTTTCACTCTGGTTTCTTTCTTGTTGTACACCGCTCCTTTCCTATACCATCTCCAGGCATTGCAAATCGTCATTGCCGGGCACCAAAGGGGGCTCGGCAGTGACGCACGCTGAAAGAGAGTACTCAGTTTTCACTCTGGTTTCTTTCTTGTTGTACACCGCTCCTTTCCTATGCCATCTCCAGGCATTGCAAATCGTCATTGCCGGGCACCAAAGGGGGCTCGGCAGTGACGCACGCTGAAAGAGAGTACTCAGTTTTCACTCTGGTTTCTTGTTTTCTTGTTTGTTTGTCCGGGCGATATCTCAGCCATTCTTTGAGCTAGGAAGCTGAAATTTCGGCACAGTAGTGAGCAAGTCCTTTGTCAAAAACGGTATTTTTTGTTTTTTGATTAATCAATTAATTGATGAGTTATTTAATTATTAGCGATTAATTAAGTACTTATTTAAATAATTAAATTTCATTTCTCTTCGTACCATTAACTCAGGCACCTTTTGAGTTAGGAAGCTGATATTTGGACATGCCAATGACCAGGTGATTGTGCTGCAAAGGATATTTTTGATTTATTAATTAATCAATTAATCGATTAATTATTTAATTATTCGACTAATGACAAAAAAAAATTTTTTTTTTAAGTTACAGATTCTGATGAAATAGTGGTAGTTTATTTGTTCTCTGACCAAATTGATTAATAATTTAATTTTTTTATGATTATTATTTATTTATTTTCATTATTAATCATTTATTTATTTTCTTTCTCATTTGGCCAATATCTCAGGCACCTTTTGAGCTGGGAAGCTAATATTTGGACATGAGTGACCAAGTGATGTGGCTATCAAGGATATTTTTGATTTATTGATTAATCATTTCATCTATTAATTATTTATTGAGTAATCAATTAATTATTTAATTTTTTATAAATGACTTTTTTATTAAATTTCTAAAAGATACATCTTCGGATGACGCACTAGTGGTTTAGTTATGCGATTAGCCAATTGATTATGAAAATATTTTGTGATAATCCTTTATTGATTTTAATTATACAATTAATCAATCAATTAGTGTACACCTCTCCCTCCCAATGCAGCCTCAATGAGCTGCACTGCGGTATTGCCGGGCGCCGAAGGCGCCCCACCAATGCCGCGCTGCAGCATATTTAATTATTTGGCATGGGGCGGTGTACTTTGAATGTATGTGTACTTGTTTGTTTGTTTTCTTGTTTTCTTTCTTGTTTGTTTGTCCGGACGATATCTCAGCCATCCTTTGAGCTAGGAAGCTGAAATTTCGGCACAATAGTGAGCAAGTCCTTTGTCAAAAACGATATATATTTTTTTTGATTAATCAATAAATTGAGGAGTTATTTAATTATTAGCGATTAATTAAGTACTTATTTAATTAATCAAATTTCCTTTCTGACCATTAACTCAGGCACCTTTTGAGTTAGGAAGCTGACATTTGGACATGCCAATGACCAGGTGATTTGGCTGCAAAGGATATTTTTGATTTATTAATTAATCAATTAATCGATTAATTATTTAATTATTCGATTAATGACAAAAAATTGTTTTTTTTTTAAGTTACACATTCTGATGAAATAGTGGTAGTTTATGTGTTCTCTGACCAAATTGATTAATAATTTAATTTTTTTATGATTATTATTTATTTATTTTCATTATTAATCATTTATTTATTTTCTTTCTCATTTGGCCAATATCTCAGGCACCTTTTGAGCTGGGAAGCTAATATTTGGACATGAGTGACCAAGTGATGTGGCTATCAAGGATATTTTTGATTTATTGATTAATCATTTAATCGATTAATTATTTATTGATTAATCGATTAATTATTTATTGAGTAATCAATTAATTATTTTTTTTTTTATTAATGACTTATTTAATTAAATTTCTGAAAGATACATCTTCGGATGAAGCACTAGTGGTTTAGTTATGCTATTAGCTAATTGATTAAGAAAATATTTTGTGATAATTTTTTATTGATTTTAATTATACAATTAATCAATCAATTAGTGTACACCTCTCCCTCCCAATGCAGCCTCTATGAGCTGCACTGCGGTATTGCCGGGCGCCTGAGGCGCCCCGGTAATGCCGCGCTGTAGGATATTTAATTATTTGGCATGGGGGCGGTGTACTTTGAATGTATGTGTACTTGTTTGTTTTCTTTCTTGTTTTCTTGTACACCGCTCCTTTCCTATGCCATCTCCAGGCATTGCAAATCGTCATTGCTGGGCACCGAAGGGGGCTCGGCAGTGACGCGCGCTGAAAGAGAGTACTCAGTTTTCACTCTGGTTGTTTGTTTGTTTTCTTGTTTGTTTGTTTGTTTGTTTTCTTGTTTGTTTGTCCGGGCGATATCTCAGCCATCCTTTGAGCTAGGAAGCTGAAATTTCGGCACAATAGTGAGCAAGTCCTTTGTCAAAAACGGTATTTTTTTTTTTGATTAATCAATAAATTGAGGAGTTATTTAATTATTAGCGATTAATTAAGTACTTATTTAATTAATCAAATTTCCTTTCTCTTCTGACCATTAACTCAGGCACCTTTTGAGTTAGGAAGGTGATATTTGGACATGCCAATGACCAGGTGATTTGGCTGCAAAGGATATTTTTGATTTATTAATTAATCAAATAATCGATTAATTATTTAATTATTCGATTAATGAGAATTTTTTTTAATTTATTTAAAGTTACAGATTCTGATGAAATAGTGGTAGTTGATGTGTTCTCTGACCAAATTGATTAATAATTTAATTTTTTAATGATTATTATTTATTTATTTTCATTATTAATCATTTATTTATTTTCTTTCTCATTTGGCCAATATCTCAGGCACCTTTTGAGCTGGGAAGCTAATATTTGGACATGAGTGACCAAGTGATGTGGCTAGCAAGGATATTTTTGATTTATTGATTAATCATTTCATCTATTAATTATTTATTGATTAATCGATTAATTATTTATTGAGTAATCAATTAATTATTTAATTTTTTATAAATGACTTATTTAATTAAATTTCTAAAAGATACATCTTCGGATGAAGCACTAGTGGTTTAGTTATGCGATTAGCCAATTCATTATGAAAATATTTTGTGATAATCTTTTATTGCTTTTAATTATACAATTAATCAATCAATTAGTGTACACCTCTCCCTCCCAATGCAGCCTCAATGAGCTGCACTGCGGTATTGCCGGGCGCAAGAGGCGCCCCGGCAATGCCGCGCTGCAGCATATTTAATTATTTGGCATGGGGCGGTGTACTTTGAATGTATTTGTACTTGTTTCTTGTTTGTTTTCTTTCTTGTTTGTTTGTCCGGACGATATCTCAGCCATCCTTTGAGCTAGGAAGCTGAAATTTCGGCACAATAGTGAGCAAGTCCTTTTTCAAAAACGGTATTTTTTTTTGATTAATCAATTAATTGATGAGTTATTTAATTATTAGCGATTAATTAAGTACTTATTTAATTAATTAAATTTCATTTCTCTTCTGACCATTAACTCAGGCACCTTTTGAGTTAGGAAGCTGATATTTGGACATGCCAATGACCAGGTGATTTGGCTGCACAAGCTATTTTTGATTTATTAATTAAGCAATTAATCGATTTATTATTTAATTATTTTATTAATGACAATTTTTTTATTTTTTTTTAAGTTACAGATTCTGATGAAATGGTGGTGGTTTATGTGTTCTCTGACCGAATTGATTAATAATTAAAAAAAATTATGATTATTATTTATTTATTTTCATTATTAATTATTTATTTATCTTCTTTCTCATTTGGCCAATATCTCAGGCACCTTTTGAGCTCAGAAGCTAATATTTGGACATGAGTGACCAGGTTATGTGGCTATCAAGGATATTTTTGATTTATTGAATAATCAATTAATCAATGTATCAATTAATTATTTAATTATTCGATTCGTTACTAAAAAATTTTTTTTTCCCCCAGTTACAGATTCTGATGAAATGGTGGTGGTTTATGTGTTCTGTGACCGAATTGATTGATAATTTAATTTTTTAATGATTATTATTTATTTATTTTCATTATTAATCATTTATTTATTTTCTTTCTCATTTGGCCAATATCTCAGGCACCTTTTGAGCTGGGAAGCTAATATTTGGACATGACAGTGATCAAGTGATGTGGCTATCAAGGATATTTTTGATTAATTGATTAATCATTCAATCGATTCATTATTTATTGATTAATCGATGAATTACTTATTGATTAATCAATTAATTATTTAATTTTTTATTAATGACTTATTTGATTAAATTTCTAAAAGATACATCTTCGGATGAAGCACGAGTGGTTTTGTTATGGTATTAGCCAATTGATTAAGAAAATATTTTGTGATAATCTTTTATTGATTTTAATTATACAATTAATCAATCAATTAGTGTACACCTCTCCCTCCCAATGCAGCCTCTATGAGCTGCACTGCGGTATTGCCGGGCGCCAGAGGCGCCCCGGCAATGACGCGCTGTAGGATATTTAATTATTTGGCAAGGGGGCGGTGTACTTTGAATGTATGTGTACTTGTTGTACACCGCTCCTTTCCTATGCCATCTCCAGGCATTGCAAATCGTCATTGCCGGGCACCGAAGGGGGCTCGGCAGTGACGCACGCTGAAAGAGAGTACTCAGTTTTCACTCTGGTTTCTTGCTTTCTTTCTTTCTTTCTTGTTTGTTTGTCCGGGCGATATCTCAGCCATCCTTTGAGCTAGGAAGCTGAAATTTCGGCACAATAGTGAGCAAGTCCTTTGTCAAAAACGTTATTTTTTGTTTTTTGATTAATCAATTAATTGATGAGTTATTTAAATATTAGCGATTAATTAAGTACTTATTTAATTAATTAAATTTCCTTTCTCTTCTGACCATTAACTCAGGCACCTTTTGAGTTAGGAAGCTGATATTTGGACATGCCAATGACCAGGTGATTTGGCTGCAAAGGATATTTTTGATTTATTAATGAATCAATTAATCGATTAATTATTTAATTATTCGATTAATGACAAAAAAAATTTTTTTTTTTTAAGTTGCAGATTCTGATGAAATAGTGGTAGTTTATGTGTTCTCTGACCAAATTGATTAATAATTTAATTTTTTTATGATTATTATTTATTTATTTTCATTATTAATCATTTATTTATTTTCTTTCTCATTTGGCCAATATCTCAGGCACTTTTTGAGCTGGGAAGCTAATATTTGGACATGAGTGACCAAGTGATGTGGCTATTGTACACCGCTCCTTTCCTATGCCATCTCCAGGCATTGCAAATCATCATTGTCGGGCACCAAAGGGGGCTCGGCAGTGACGCACGCTGAAAGAGAGTACTCAGTTTTCACTCTGGTTTCTTGTTTTCTTGTTGTACACCGCTCCTTTCCTATGCCATCTCCAGGCATTGCAAATCGTCATTGCCGGGCACCAAAGGGGGCTCGGCAGTGACGCACGCTGAAAGAGAGTACTCAGTTTTCACTCTGGTTGTTTGTTGTACACCGCTCCTTTCCTATGCCATCTCCAGGCATTGCAAATCGTCATTGCCGGGCACCAAAGGGGGCTCGGCAGTGACGCACGCTGAAAGAGAGTACTCAGTTTTCACTCTGGTTGTTGTACACCGCTCCTTTCCTATGCCATCTCCAGGCATTGCAAATCGTCATTGCCGGGCACCAAAGGGGGCTCGGCAGTGACGCACGCTGAAAGAGAGTACTCAGTTTTCACTCTGGTTTCTTGTTTTCTTTCTTGGTTGTCCGGACGATATCTCAGCCATCCTTTGAGCTAGGAAGCTGAAATTTCGGCACAGTAGTGAGCAAGTCCTTTGTCAAATACGGTATTTTTTGTTTTTTGAATAATCAATTAATTGAGGAGTTATTTAATTATTAGCGTTTAATTAAGTACTTATTTAATTAATTAAATTTCATTTATCTTCTGACCATTATTAACTCAGGCACCTTTTGAGTTAGGAAGCTGATATTTGGACATGCCAATGACCAGGTGATTTGGCTGCAAAGGATATTTTTGATTTATTAATTAATCAATTAATCGATTAATTATTTAATTATTCGATTAATGACAAAAAAATTTTTTTTTTTTAAGTTACAGATTCTGATGAAATAGTGGTAGTTTATGTGTTCTCTGACCAAATTGATTAATAATTTAATTTTTTTATGATTATTATTTATTTATTTTCATTATTAATCATTTATTTATTTTCTTTCTCATTTGGCCAATATCTCAGGCACCTTTTGAGCTGGGAAGCTAATATTTGGACATGAGTGACCAAGTGATGTGGCTATCAAGGATATTTTTGATTTATTGATTAATCATTTCATCTATTAAGTATTTATTGATTAATCGATTAATTATTTATTGAGTAATCAATTAATTATTTAATTTTTTATAAATGACTTATTTAATTAAATTTCTAAAAGATACATCTTCGGATGAAGCACTACTGGTTTAGTTATGCGATTAGCCAATTGATTATGAAAATATTTTGTGATAATCTTTTATTGATTTTAATTATACAATTAATCAATCAATTAGTGTACACCTCTCCCTCCCAATGCAGCCTCAATGAGCTGCACTGCGGTATTGCCGGGCGCCGGAGGCGCCCCGGCAATGCCGCGCTGCAGCATATTTAATTATTTGGCATGGGGCGGTGTACTTTGAATGTATGTGTACTTGTTGTACACCGCTCCTTTCCTATGCCATCTCCAGGCATTGCAAATCGTCATTGACGGGCACCAAAGGGGGCTCGGCAGTGACGCACGCTGAAAGAGAGTACTCAGTTTTCACTCTGGTTTCTTTCTTGTTTGTTTGTTTTCTTGTTTGTTTGTCCGGGCGATATCTCAGCCATCCTTTGAGCTAGGAAGCTGAAATTTCGGCACAGTAGTGAGCAAGTCCTTTGTCAAATACGGTATTTTTTGTTTTTTGAATAATCAATTAATT
Organism: Myxine glutinosa; assembly: GCF_964187855.1. Classification (NCBI taxonomy): domain Eukaryota; kingdom Metazoa; phylum Chordata; class Myxini; order Myxiniformes; family Myxinidae; genus Myxine; species Myxine glutinosa. Next base: position 42,868,153 of record NC_136271.1, read on the forward strand.
GAGGAGTTATTTAATTATTAGCGTTTAATTAAGTACTTATTTAATTAATTAAATTTCATTTCTCTTCTGACCATTATTAACTCAGGCACCTTTTGAGTTAGGAAGCTGATATTTGGACATGCCAATGACCAGGTGATTTGGCTGCAAAGGATATTTTTGATTTATTAATTAATCAATTAATCGATTAATTATTTAATTATTCGATTAATGACAAAAATTTTTTTTTTTAAAGTTACAGATTCTGATGAAATAGTGGTAGTTTATGTGTTCTCTCACCAAATTGGTTAATAATTTAATTTTTTTATGATTATTATTTATTTATTTTCATTATTAATCATTTATTTATTGTACACCGCTCCTTTCCTATGCCATCTCCAGGCATTGCAAATCGTCATTGCCGGGCACCAAAGGGGGCTCGGCAGTGACGCACGCTGAAAGAGAGTACTCAGTTTTCACTCTGGTTTCTTGTTTGTTTTCTTGTTTGTTTTCTTGCTTGTTTGTTTTCTTTCTTGGTTGTCCGGACGATATCTCAGCCATCCTTTGAGCTAGGAAGCTGAAATTTTGGCACAGTAGTGAGCAAGTCCTTTGTCAAATACGGTATTTTTTGTTTTTTGAATAATCAATTAATTGAGGAGTTATTTAATTATTAGCGTTTAATTAAGTACTTATTTAATTAATTAAATTTCATTTCTCTTCTGACCATTATTAACTCAGGCACCTTTTGAGTTAGGAAGCTGATATTTGGACATGCCAATGACCAGGTGATTTGGCTGCAAAGGATATTTTTGATTTATTAATTAATCAATTAATCGATTAATTATTTAATTATTCGATTAATGACAAAAAATTTTTTTTTTTTAAAGTTACAGATTCTGATGAAATAGTGGTAGTTTATGTGTTCTCTGACCAAATTGATTAATAATTTAATTTTTTTATGATTATTATTTATTTATTTTCATTATTAATCATTTATTTATTTTCTTTCTCATTTGGCCAATATCTCAGGCACCTTTTGAGCTGGGAAGCTAATATTTGGACATGAGTGACCAAGTGATGTGGCTATCAAGGATATTTTTGATTTATTGATTAATCATTTCATCTATTAAGTATTTATTGATTAATCGATTAATTATTTATTGAGTAATCAATTAATTATTTAATTTTTTATAAATGACTTATTTAATTAAATTTCTAAAAGATACATCTTCGGATGAAGCACTAGTGGTTTAGTTATGCGATTAGCCAATTGATTATGAAAATATTTTGTGATAATCTTTTATTGATTTTAATTATACAATTAATCAATCAATTAGTGTACACCTTTCACTCCCAATGCAGCCTCAATGAGCTGCACTGCGGTATTGCCGGGCGCCGGAGGCGCCCCGGCAATGCCGCGCTGCAGCATATTCAATTATTTGGCATGGGGCGGTGTACTTTGAATGTATTTGTACTTGTTTGTTTTCTTTCTTGGTTGTCCGGGCGATATCTCAGCCATCCTTTGAGCTAGGAAGCTGAAATTTCGGCACAGTCGTGAGCAAGTCCTTTGTCAAATACGGTATTTTTTGTTTTTTGAATAATCAATTAATTGAGGAGTTATTTAATTATTAGCGTTTAATTAAGTACTTATTTAATTAATTAAATTTCATTTCTCTTCTGACCATTATTAACTCAGGCACCTTTTGAGTTAGGAAGCTGATATTTGGACATGCCAATGACCAGGTTATTTGGCTGCAAAGGATATTTTTGATTTATTAATTAATCAATTAATCGATTAATTATTTAATTATTCGATTAATGACAAAAAAAAATTTTTTTTTAAAGTTACAGATTCTGATGAAATAGTGGTAGTTTATGTGTTCTCTGACCAAATTGATTAATAATTTAATTTTTTTATGATTATTATTTATTTATTTTCATTATTAATCATTTATTTATTTTCTTTCTCATTTGGCCAATATCTCAGGCACCTTTTGAGCTGGAAAGCTAATATTTGGACATGAGTGACCAAGTGATGTGGCTATCAAGGATATTTTTGATTTATTGATTAATCATTTCATCTATTAATTATTTATTGATTAATCGATTAATTATTTATTGAGTAATCAATTAATTATTTAATTTTTTATAAATGACTTATTTAATTAAATTTCTAAAAGATACATCTTCGGATGAAGCACTAGTGGTTTAGTTATGCGATTAGCCAATTGATTATGAAAATATTTTGTGATAATCTTTTATTGATTTTAATTATACAATTAATCAATCAATTAGTGTACACCCCTCCCTCCCAATGCAGCCTTAATGAGCTGCACTGCGGTATTGCCGGGCGCCAGAGGCGCCCCGGCAATGCCGCGCTGCAGCATATTTAATTATTTGGCATGGGGCGGTGTACTTTGAATGTATGTGTACTTGTTTTCTTTCTTGTTTGTTTGTCCGGACGATATCTCAGCCATCCTTTGAGCTAGGAAGCTGAAATTTCGGCACAATAGTGAGCAAGTCCTTTGTCAAAAACGATATTTTTTGTTTTTTGAATAATCAATTAATTAAGGAGTTATTTAATTATTAGCGATTAATTAAGTACTTATTTAATTAATCAAATTTCCTTTCTCTTCTGACCATTAACTCAGGCACCTTTTGAGTTAGGAAGCTGATATTTGGACATGACAATGACCAGGTGATTTGGCTGCAAAGGCTATTTTTGATTTATTAATTAATCAATTAATCGATTAATTATTTAAGTATTCGATTAATGACTTTTTTTTTCTTTTTTTTAGTTACAGATTCTGATGAAATGGTGGTGGTTTATGTGTTCTCTGACCGAATTGATTAATAATTTAATTTTTTTATGATTATTATTTATTTATTTTCATTATTAATCATTTATTTATTTTCTTTCTCATTTGGCCAATATCTCAGGCACCTTTTGAGCTCGGAAGCTAATATTTGGACAGGAGTGACCAAGTGATGTGGCTATCAAGGATATTTTTGATTTATTGATTAATCATTTAATCGATTAATTATTTATTGATTAATCGATTAATTATTTATTGAGTAATCAATTAATTATTTAATTTTTTATTCATGACTTATTTAATTAAATTTCTAAAAGATACATCTTCAGATGAAGCACTAGTGGTTTATTTATGCCATTAGCCAATTGATTATGAAAATATTTTGTGATAATCTTTTATTGATTTTAATTATACAATTAATCAATCAATTAGTGTACACCTCTCCCTCCCAATGCAGCCTCAATGAGCTGCACTGCGGTATGGCCGGGCACCTGAGGCGCCCCGGCAATACCGTGCTGTCGGATTTTTAATTATTTGGCATGGGGGCGGTGTACTTTGAATGTATCTGTACTTGTTTGTTTTCTTTCTTGGTTGTCCGGGCGATATCTCAGCCATCCTTTGAGCTAGGAAGCTGAAATTTCGGCACAGTAGTGAGCAAGTCCTTTGTCAAATACGGTATTTTTTGTTTTTTGAATAATCAATTAATTGAGGAGTTATTTAATTATTAGCGTTTAATTAAGTACTTATTTAATTAATTAAATTTCATTTATCTTCTGACCATTATTAACTCAGGCACCTTTTGAGTTAGGAAGCTGATATTTGGACATGCCAATGACCAGGTGATTTGGCTGCAAAGGATATTTTTGATTTATTAATTAATCAATTAATCGATTAATTATTTAATTATTCGATTAATGACAAAAAAATTTTTTTTTTTAAAGTTACAGATTCTGATGAAATAGTGGTAGTTTATGTGTTCTCTGACCAAATTGATTAATAATTTAATTTTTTTATGATTATTATTTATTTATTTTCATTATTAATCATTTATTTATTTTCTTTCTCATTTGGCCAATATCTCAGGCACCTTTTGAGCTGGGAAGCTAATATTTGGACATTACAGTGACCAAGTGATGTGGCTATCAAGGATATTTTTGATTTATTGATTAATCATTTAATCGATTAATTATTTATTGATTAATCAATTAATTACTTCATTTTTTATTAATGACTTATTTAATTAAATTTGTAAAAGATACATCTTCGGATGAAGCACTAGTGGTTTAGTTATGCTATTAGCCAATTGTTTAAGAAAATATTTTGTGATAATCTTTTATTGATTTTAATTATACAATTAATCAATCAATTATTGTACACCTCTCCCTCCCAATGCAGTCTCTATGAGCTGCACTGCGGTATTGCCAGGCGCCAGAGGTGCCCTGGCAATGCCGCGCTGTAGGATATTTAATTATTTGGCATGGGGGCGGTGTACTTTGAATGTATGTGTACTTGTTTGTTTGTTTGTTTTCTTTCTTGTTTGTTTGTCCGGACGATATCTCAGCCATCCTTTGAGCTAGGAAGCTGAAATTTCGGCACAATAGTGAGCAAGTGCTTTGTCAAAAACGGTATTTTTTTTTTTTTGATTAATCAATAAATTGAGGAGTTATTTAATTATTAGCGATTAATTAAGTACTTATTTAATTAATAAAATTTCCTTTCTCTTCTGACCATTAACTCAGGCACCTTTTGAGTTAGGAAGCTGATATTTGGACATGCCAATGACCAGGTGATTTGGCTGCAAAGGATATTTTTGATTTATTAATTAATCAAATAATCGATTAATTATTTAATTATTCGATTCATGAGAAATTTTATTTATTTATTTAAAGTTACAGATTCTGATGAAATAGTGGTAGTTTATGTGTTCTCTGACCAAATTGATTAATAATTTAATTTTTTTATGATTATTATTTATTTATTTTCATTTATTAATCATTTATTTATTTTCTTTCTCATTTGGTCAATATCTCAGTCACCTTTTGAGCTGGGAAGCTAATATTTGGACATGAGTGACCAAGTGATGTGGCTATCAAGGATATTTTTGATTTATTGATTAATCATTTCATCTATTAATTATTTATTGATTAATCGATTAATTATTTATTGAGTAATCAATTAATTATTTAATTTTTTATAAATGACTTATTTAATTAAATTTCTAAAAGATACATCTTCGGATGAAGCACTAGTGGTTTAGTTATGCGATTAGCCAATTCATTATGAAAATATTTTGTGATAATCTTTTATTGATTTTAATTATACAATTAATCAATCAATTAGTGTACACCTCTCCCTCCCAATGCAGCCTCAATGAGCTGCACTGCGGTATTGCCGGGCGCCGGAGGCGCCCTGGCAATGCCGCGCTGCAGCATATTTAATTTATTTATTATTATTATTTTTGTATACTGAATCGAGGCTCGTGAAAGAGCTAACATTTACTTCACAAACACATCGACCAGACAAACAAAATACATAAAAAGAGGGAGCGGAAGACAAGATGGGGAGAAAAGGGGAAGCACACAAACACAACATCCGAGAGCAGGGAGATGTGTGGAAGGGAGAGGGCCCGGGGGGAGGAGGCATGGGAAGGGGGGGGGGGGGGGAGGGGGAAGTATAAAGCACAAGGACACCAAGGACTTCCAGGACAGAAGTTGGTATTTCAAAAAGTGGAATTGGGGTGAAATTAGCGGGGGTAGAAAAGATCAAGGTTTTGGATGGGGGAAGATAAGAGATGGTGGTGAACAGCTGTTTTAAAGACTTGGAGGGTGGAGTGGGATTGAAGAGAGTGAGGGAGTTTGTTCCAGAGGCGGGAGAAAAGAGGAATGAAGGAGTGAAGGTGAGCAGAGAGTCTTGATTTTGGCAGTTTAACCAAAAGAGGGTTGCAGGCAGATCTTGTGCGACCTGGATGAATATTTGCGGGACAGAGCCCAGAGAGAGCTGGGGGGGCAAGGCCAGAGAGGAGTCGGTAGAAGACGGAAAGACCACCAACCTGCCTGCGGTGAGTGAGTGAGAGGCCCTTGGAGTTAGCTTCATCGCGGGAGATTCCAATGATTCTGAATGCTTTGGTTTCAACAGCGCGAAGGCAAGCTAGGTGTGAGGCAGGAGCACCAGCCCAGAGGGGAGAGCAGTATTCCATTGAGCTGCGGATGAAAGCCTTGTATGTGGTGAGGAGCTCAGGTGTGCCAAGGAAGGACTTCGCACGACGGAGGATGCCCAGTCGGCGACTGGCTTTGGAGGCCAGATTTGAAATGTGGTTTTTCCAGGAAAGATCATGGCAGATAGTGAGACCCAAAAGCTTGAGTGACAGAACTTCTTGGAGAGGATTGTTGAGAAAGTGGATGGGAGGGTTGTCCAGTCGGTCTTTTCGGAGAGACATCGTAAGAGTGTGAGATTTGTCAGGATTGAAAGACATGTTCCACTTGTTTGCCCAGTCTGTGATTTTGTCAAGGTCTGCAGAGAGTGAGGAGGCTGCAGACTGCCGATCTGAGGGATGAAGAATGGAGCGACAGAGAGTAGAGTCGTCAGCAAAGAGATAGAGAGGATTTTCAAGAGAGTCAGAGAGATCATTGATGAAGACCAGAAAAAGCACAGGGCCCAGAACACTGCCTTGGGGAACTCAAGCCTGAACAGGAGGAGGAGATGAGAGAAACCCATTCAGGGCCACACGTTGACTACAACTAGAGAGGAAGTCCGCCAGCCATGCGTGGAGATTTCCATGGATACCAAAAGAGGAGAGTTTGGTGAGCAGAGCGGGGTGCCAGACTGTATCGAAGGTATGTGATATGTCAAGGGAGACTGCTCTAATTTCCTGTTTGGCATTGAGGACCTCCATCCATTGTTGAGAAAGCAGAAGCAGCATGTCCAGAGTGGAGTGTCCAGGTCTGAAACCAAATTGATGATCAGAGATCAAGCCATTGGAGAAGAGGAAAGATTTCATATCTGAAGCAATGATGTATTCCATGATTTTGCTGATAATTGGGAGAAGGCTGATTGGTCTGTAGTTGCTGGGATCTGTTTTTGCACCTTTTTTGTGCAAAGCGGTGATGTTGGCAGATTTCCAAGCAGATGGAAGATGACCTTGAGCAAAAGAGAGGGTGAAGAGAACAGAGAGAGGGAGTGAAAGAGCGGAAGAACATGATTTTAGGACCCGTGGGCTGATGCCGTCAGGTCCAGTTGCAGAATCAGAGTCGAGGGTTGACAGAAACTTTTCCACCTTGTCAGGAGGAAAGGACACAGAGTCCAGGAGCAGCGGGGTACGACTGGGTACGGTGGGTACAGAGAGGGATGGGTTTGGGACACAAGATTTAGAGGCAAACACAGAGTTGAGGCATTCAGCTTTTTCACGTGCGGAGTCAGCCGTGTGGCCATTTAAGGTGAGGGAGGGGATGGAGGGGGAACAAACACCAGAAACAGATTTTACCAGCCGCCACCAGGATTTGGAAGAGGGAGACAGATAAGAGAATTCGGTCCTGAGGACGGAGAGATATTGTTTCCTGGCTCTCCTGAGGGTGGACACACACTTGTTTCGGGCTTTGTGAAAGGAAATGAGATTTCCTTCCGTTGGATTTGCTTTCCAGGAGACGAAAGCAAGTTGTTTCTGGGCAATAGCCTCACCACAAGAATCCGTGTACCATGGACGGGAGGAAGGGTATGACAACTGAAGACGAGATGGGATAAATCTGTGCATGAGAGAGAGAAATTTACTTTGGAAGAATTTCTGAAAAACTGGAAGAATTTGGCATGGGGCGGTGCACTTTGAATGTATGTGTACTTGTTTTCTTTCTTGTTTGTTTGTCCGGGCGATATCTCAGCCATCCTTTGAGCTAGGAAGCTGAAATTTCGGCACAATAGTGAGCAAGTCCTTTGTCAAAATGCTATTTTTTTTTTTTGATTAATCAATAAATTGAGGAGTTATTTAATTATTAGCGATTAATTAAGTACTTATTTAATTAATCAAATTTCCTTTCTCTTCTGACCATTACCTCAGGCACCTTTTGAGTTAGGAAGCTGATATTTGGACATGCCAATGACCAGGTGATTTGGCTGCAAAGGATATTTTTGATTTATTAATTAATCAATTAATCGATTAATTATTTAATTATTCGATTAATGACAAAAAAAATTTTTTTTTTTAGTTACAGATTCTGATGAAATAGTGGTAGTTTATGTGTTCTCTGACAAAATTGATTCATAATTTAATTTTTTTATGATTATTATTTATTTATTTTCATTATTAATCATTTATTTATTTTCTTTCTCATTTGGCCAATATCTCAGGCACCTTTTGAGCTGGGAAGCTAATATTTGGACATGAGTGACCAAGTGATGTGGCTATCAAGGATATTTTTGATTTATTGATTAATCGTTTCATCTATTAATTATTTATTGATTAATCGATTAATTATTTATTGAGTAATCAATTAATTATTTAATTTTTTATATATGACTTATTTAATTAAATTTCTAAAAGATACATCTTCGGATGAAGCACTAGTGGTTTAGTTATGCGATTAGCCAATTGATTATGAAAGTATTTTGTGATAATCTTTTATTGATTTTAATTATACAATTAATCAATCAATTAGTGTACACCTCTCCCTCCCAATGCAGCCTCAATGAGCTGCACTGCGGTATTGCCGGGCGCCGGAGTCGCCCCGGCAATGCCGCGCTGCAGCATATTTCATTATTTGGCATGGGGCGGTGTACTTTGAATGTATTTGTACTTGTTTGTTTTCTTGTTTGTTTTCTTGTTGTACACCGCTCCTTTCCTATGCCATCTCCAGGCATTGCAAATCGTCATTGCCGGGCACCAAAGGGGGCTCGGCAGTGACGCACGCTGAAAGAGAGTACTCAGTTTTCACTCTGGTTGTTTGTTTTCTTTCTTGGTTGTCCGGACGATATCTCAGCCATCCTTTGAGCTAGGAAGCTGAAATTTCGGCACAGTCGTGAGCAAGTCCTTTGTCAAATACGGTATTTTTTGTTTTTTGAATAATCAATTAATTGAGGAGTTATTTAATTATTAGCGTTTAATTAAGTACTTATTTAATTAATTAAATTTCATTTCTCTTCTGACCATTATTAACTCAGGCACCTTTTGAGTTAGGAAGCTGATATTTGGACATGCCAATGACCAGGTGATTTGGCTGCAAAGGATATTTTTGATTTATTAATTAATCAATTAATCGATTAATTATTTAATTATTCGATTAATGACCCAAAAAAATTTTTTTTTTAAGTTACAGATTCTGATGAAATAGTGGTAGTTTATGTGTTCTCTGACCAAATTGATTACCAATTTAATTTTTTTATGATTATTGTACACCGCTCCTTTCCTATGCCATCTCCAGGCATTGCAAATCGTCATTGCCGGGCACCAAAGGGGGCTCGGCAGTGACGCACGCTGAAAGAGAGTACTCAGTTTTCACTCTGGTTTCTTGTTTTCTTGGTTGTCCGGGCGATATCTCAGCCATCCTTTGAGCTAGGAAGCTGAAATTTCGGCACAGTAGTGAGCAAGTCCTTTGTCAAATACGGTATTTTTTGTTTTTTGAATAATCAATTAATTGAGGAGTTATTTAATTATTAGCGTTTAATTAAGTACTTATTTAATTAATTAAATTTCATTTCTCTTCTGACCATTAACTCAGGCACCTTTTGAGTTAGGAAGCTGATATTTGGACATGCCAATGACCAGGTGATTTGGCTGCAAAGGATATTTTTGATTTATTAATTAATCAATTAATCGATTAATTATTTAATTATTCCATTAATGACAAAAACTTTTTTTTTTTTAAGTTACAGATTCTGATGAAATAGTGGTAGTTTATGTGTTCTCTGACCAAATTGATTAATAATTTAATTTTTTTATGATTATTATTATTTATTTATTTTCATTATTAATCATTTATTTATTTTCTTTCTCATTTGGCCAATATCTCAGGCACCTTTTGAGCTGGGAAGCTAATATTTGGACATGAGTGACCAAGTGATGTGGCTATCAAGGATATTTTTGATTTATTGATTAATCATTTCATCTATTAATTATTTATTGATTAATCGATTAATTATTTATTGAGTAATCAATTAATTATTTAATTTTTTATAATGACTTATTTAATTAAATTTCTAAAAGATACATCTTCGGATGAAGCACTAGTGGTTTAGTTATGCGATTAGCCAATTGATTATGAAAATATTTTGTGATAATCTTTTATTGATTTTAATTATACAATTAATCAATCAATTAGTGTACACCTCTCCCTCCCAATGCAGCCTCAATGAGCTGCACTGCGGTATTGCCGGGCGCCTGAGGCGCCCCGGCAATGCCGCGCTGCAGCATATTTAATTATTTGGCATGGGGTGGTGTACTTTGAATGTATGTGTACTTGTTATTTATTTATTTTCATTATTAATCATTTATTTATTTTCTTTCTCATTTGGCCAATATCTCAGGCACCTTTTGAGCTGGGAAGCTAATATTTGGACATAAGTGACCAAGTGATGTGGCTATCAAGGATATTTTTGATTTATTGATTAATCATTTCATCTATTAATTATTTATTGATTAATCGATTAATTATTTATTGAGTAATCAATTAATTATTTAATTTTTTATAAATGACTTATTTAATTAAATTTCTAAAAGATACATCTTCGGATGAAGCACTAGTGGTTTAGTTATGCGATTAGCCAATTGATTATGAAAATATTTTGTGATAATCTTTTATTGATTTTAATTATACAATTAATCAATCAATTAGTGTACACCTCTCCCTCCCAATGCAGCCTTAATGAGCTGCACTGCGGTATTGCCGGGCGCCGGAGGCGCCCCGGCAATGCCGCGCTGCAGCATATTTAATTATTTGGCATGGGGCAGTGTACTTTGAATGTATGTGTACTTGTTTTCTTTCTTGTTTGTTTGGTTGTCCGGGCGATATCTCAGCCATCCTTTGAGCTAGGAAGCTAAAATTTTGGCACAATAGTGAGAAAGTGCTTTGTCAAAAACGCTATTTTTTGTTTTTTGATTAATCAATAAATTGAGGAGTTATTTAATTATTAGCGATTAATTAAGTACTTATTCAATTGATCAAATTTCTTTTCTCTTCTGACCATTAACTCAGGCACCTTTTGAGTTAGGAAGCTGTTATTTGGACATGCCAATGACCAGGTGATTTGGCTGCAAAGGCTATTTTTGATTTATTAATTAATCAATTAATCGATTCATTATTTAATTATTCAATTAATGACAAAAAGATTTTTTTTTTTTAAGTTACAGATTCTGATGAAATAGTGGTAGTTTATTTGTTCTCTGACCAAATTGATTAATAATTTAATTTTTTTATGATTATTATTTATTTATTTTCATTATTAATCATTTATTTATTTTCTTTCTCATTTGGCCAATATCTCAGGCACCTTTTGAGCTCGGAAGCTAATATTTGGACATGAGTGACCAAGTGATGTGGCTATCAAGGATATTTTTGATTTATTGATCAATCAATTAATCGATTAATTATTTAATTATTCGATTAATTACTAACAAAAAAAATTTTTTTTCAGTTACAGATTCTGATGAAATGGTGGTGGTTTATGTGTTCTGTGACCGAATTGATTAATAATTTAATTTTTTAATGATTATTATTTACTTATTTTCATTACTAATCATTTATTTATTTTCTTTCTCATTTGGCCAATATCTCAGGCACCTTTTGAGCTGGGAAGCTAATATTTGGACATGACAGTGACCAAGTGATGTGGCTATCAACGATATTTTTGATTTATTGATTAATCATTTAATCGATTAATTATTTATTGATTAATCGATTAATTATTTATTGAGTAATCAATTAATTATTTAGTTTTTTATTAATGATTTATTTAATTAAATTTCTAAAAGATACATCTTCAGATAAAGCACTAGTGGTTTAGTTTTGCTATTAGCCAATTGATTATGAAAATATTTTGTGATAATCTTTTATTGATTTTAATTATACAATTAATCAATCAAGTAGTGTACACCTCTCCTTCCCAATGCAGCCTCAATGAGCTGCACTGCGGTATTGCCGGGCGCCTAAGGCGCCCCGGCAATGCCGCGCTGTAGGATATTTAATTATTTGGCATGGGGGCGGTGTACTTTGAATGTATCTGTACTTGTCTGTACTTGTTTTTTTCTTGCTTTCTTTCTTTCTTTCTTGTTTGTCCGGGCGATATCTCAGCCATCCTTTGAGCTAGGATGGTGAAATTTCGGCACAATATTGAGCAGGTCCTTTGTCAAAAACGATATTTTTTGTTTTTTGATAAATCAATTAATTGAGGAGTTATTTAATTATTAGCGATTAATTAAGTACTTATTTAATTAATCAAATTTCCTTTCTCTTCTGATCATTAACTCAGGCACCTTTTGAGTTAGGAAGCTGATATTTGGACATGCCAATGACCAGGTGAGCTGGCTCCAAAGGCTATTTTTGATTTATTAATTAATCAATTAATCAATTCATCGATTAATTATTTAATTATTCGATTAATGACAATTTTTTTTTTTAAGTTACAGATTCTGATGAAATGGCGGTGGTGTGTGTGTTATATGACGGAATTGATTAATAATTTAATTTTTAAATGATTATTATTTATTTATTTTCATTATTAATCATTTATTTATTTTCTTTCTCATTTGGCCAATATCTCAGGCACCTTTTGAGCTCGGAAGCTAATATTTGGACATGAGTGACCAAGTGATGTGTCTATCAAGGATATTTTTGATTTATTGATTAATTGATTAATTATTTATTGATTAATCGATTAATTATTTATTGATTAATCGATTAATTATTTATTGATTTATTAATTAATTATTTAATTTTTTATTAATGACCTATTTAATTACATTTCTAAAAGATACATCTTCGGATGAAGCACTGGTGGTTTAGTTATGCTATGAGCCAATTGATTAAGAAAATATTTTGTGATAATCTTTTATTGATTTTAATTATACAATTAATCAATCAATTAGTGTACACCTCTCCCTCCCAATGCAGTCTCCATGAGCCGCACTGTAGGATATTTAATTATTTGGCATGGGGGCGGTGTACTTTGAATGTATCTGTATGGTACTTGTTTTTGATTTATTGATTAATCATTTAATTATTTATTTTTTTCGTAATGATTTATTTAATAAAATTTCTAAAAGATACATCTTCGGATGAAGCATGAGTGGTTTAGTTATGCTATTAGCCAATTGGTTAAGAAAATATTTTGTGATAATCTTTTATTGATTTTAATTATACAATTAATCAATCAATTATTGTACACCTCTCCCTCCCAATGCAGTCTCTATGAGCTGCACTGCGGTATTGCCGGGCGCCAGAGGCACCCCGGCAATGCTGTGCTGTAGGATATTTAATTATTTGGCAAGGGGGCGGTGTACTTGAATGTATCTGTACTTGTTATTTCATTTTTTTATGATTATTATTTATTTGTTTTCATTATTAATTATTTCTTTATTTTATTTCTCATCTGGGCAATATCTCAGGCACCTTTTGAGCGAGGGAGCTGATATTTGGACATGACAATGACCAAGTGATTTGGCTGTAAAGCTTATTTTTGATTTATTGATTAATTAATTAATCGATTAACTATTTAATTGTTTGATGAATGACTTAATTAATTATTTTTTTAAAGTTACAGATTCAGATGAAATGGTGCTGGTTTGTGTATTCTATTAGCCAATTGATTAACTATTTAATTTTTTTATGATTATTATTTATTTATTTTCATTATTAATCATTTATTTATTTTCTTTCTCATTTGGCCAATATCTCAGGCACCTTTTGAGCTGGGAAGCTAATATTTGGACATGACAGTGACCAAGTGATGTGGCTATCAAGGATATTTTTGATTTTTTGATTAATCATTTAATCGATTAATTATTTATTGATTAATCAATTAATTTTTTATTTTTTTTTATTAATGAGCTATTTCATTAAATTTCTAAAATATACATCTTCGGATGAAGCACAAGTGGTTTAGTTGTGCCATTAGCCAATTGATTAAGAAAATATTTTATGATAATCTTTTATTGATTTTAATTATGCAATTAATCGATCAATTATTGTACACCTCTCCCTCCCAATGCAATCTCTATGAGCTGCACTGTGGTATTTCCGGGCGCCGGAGGCAATGCCGTGGTGTAGGATATTTAATTATTTGGCATGGGGACGGTGTGCTTTGAATGTATCTGTACTTGTTTGGAATTTGTTCAGGGGTTTTTGTTTTTTTTGGATACTGAATCGAGGCTCGTGAAAGAGCTAACATTTATTTCACAAACAAATCAACCAGACAAACAAAATATATAAAAAGAGGGAGCGGAAGACAAGATGGGGAGAGAAGGGGAAGCACACAACCACAACATTTGAGAGCAGGGAGAAGTGTTGGAGGGAGAGGGCTTGGGGGGAGGAGACGTGGGAAGGGCGGGGGGGGGGGCGGGTGGGAGAGGTATAAAACACAAGGGGACCGAAATTAGCGGGGATAGAAAAGATCGAGGTTTTGGATGGGGGAGGATAAGAGATGGTGGTGAACAGCTGTTTTAAAGACCTGGAGGGTGGAGTGGGATTGAAGAGAGTGAGGGAGTTTGTTCCAGAGGCGAGAGAAAAGAGGAATGAAGGAGTGAAGGTGAGCAGAAAGTCTTGATTTTGGCAGTTTAACCATAAGAGGGTTGCAGGCAGATCTTGTGCGACCTGTAGGAATATTTGGGGGACAGAGCCCAGAGAGAGCTGGGGGGGCAATGCCAGAGAGGAGTCGGTAGAAGACGGAAAGACCACCAACCTGCCTGCGGTGAGTGAGTGAAAGGCCCTTGGAGTTAGCTTCATCGCGGGAGATTCCAATGATTCTGAACGCTTTGGTTTCAACAGCGTGAAGACGAGCTAGGTGTGAGGCAGGAGCACCAGACCAGAGGGGAGAGCAATATTCCATAGAGCTGCAGATGAAAGCCTTGTATGTGGTGAGGAGCTCAGGTGTGCCAAGGAAGGACTTCGCACGACGGAGGATGCCCAGTCGGCGACTGGCTTTGGAGGCCAGATTTAGAAATGTGGTTTTCCCAGGAAATATCATGGCAAATAGTGAGACCCAAAAGCTTGAGTGACAGAACTTCTTGGAGAGGATTATTCAGAAAGTGGATGGGAGGGTTGTCCAGTCGGTCTTTTCGGAGAGACATCGTAAGAGTGTGAGATTTATCAGGATTGAAAGACATGTTCCATTTGTTTGCCCAGTCTGTGATTTTGTCCAGGTCTGCAGAGAATGAGGAGGCTGCAGAAGGCCGATCTGAGGGATGAGGAATGGAGTGACAGAGAGTGGAGTCGTCAGCAAAGAGATAGAGAGGATTTTCAAGAGAGTCAGAGAGATCATTGATGAAGACCAGAAAAAGCACAGGGCCCAGAACACTACCTTGGGGAACTCCAGCCTGAAGAGGAAGAGGAGATGAGAGAAACCCATTCAGGGCCACACGTTGACTATGACCAGAGAGGAAGTCGGCCAGCCATGCGTGGAGATTTCCATGGATACCAAAGGAGGAGAGTTTGGTGAGCAGAGCAGGGTGCCAGACCGTATCGAAGGCACGTGAAATGTCAAGGGAGACAGCTCTAATTTCCTGTTTGGCGTTGAGGACCTCCATCCATTGTTGAGAAAGCAGAAGCAGCATGTCCAGAGTAGAGTGACCAGGTCTGAAGCCAAATTGATGATCAGAGATCAAGCCATTGGAGAAGAGGAAAGATTTCATATCTGAAGCAATGATGGATTCCATGACTTTGCTGATAATTGGGAGAAGGCTGATTGGTCTGTAGTTGCTAGGATCTGTTTTTGCACATTTTTGTGCAAAGTGGTGATTTTGGCTGATTTCCAAGCAGATGGCAGATGACCTTGAGCAAAAGAGAGGGTGAAGAGGACAGAAAGAGGGAGTGAAAGAGCGGAAGAACATGATTTTAGGACCCGTGGGCTGATGCCGTCAGGACCAGTTGCAGAATCAGAGTCGAGGGTTGACAGAAACTTTTCCACCTTGTCAGGCGGAAACGACACAGAGTCCAGGAGCAGCTGGGTACGACTGGGTACGGTGGGTACAGAGAGGGATGGGTTTGGGACACAAGATTTAGAGGCAAACACAGAGTTGAGGCATTCAGCTTTTTCACGTGCCGAGTCAGCCGTTAAGCCGTTTGAGGTGAGGGAGGGGATGGAGGGGGAACAAACACCAGAAACAGATTTGACCAGACACCACCAGGATTTGGAAGAGGGAGACAGATAAGAGAGTTCGGTCTTGAGAACGGTGAGATATTGTTTCCTGGCTCTCCTGAGGGTGGACACACACTTGTTTCGGGCTGGCGATAGCTCAACTACTCTTCCTGAAGGACACCATGGGATCTTTAACGTCTAGTGATGAATGCTAGAAGATGGGACACCCAGCTTAACGTCTCTCTGAGAGATGGCACACGCATTGATGAATCACCCTGGCTGCGAAACACCTGGATGAAAGTTCATATCTGGGTCAAGATTCTAACCTCGGCTAGACAGCTCCGAGACGATTGGCTGTTTGACAAACTGATTTCTCAACGAAATTTTCATTTGGCAATATTGTCGTATTTTCGGCAATCACTTGCTCACTCTCCCAAAGTCGAGACTGGTTTCTGATGTGCACTCAATTTTACGAAATAAGAAGTGCGTCTGAGCCAAGTCTATGTAAGTGGGAAGCTTTGCAATTGATTGATATCTTGTCTTAAAAGCAAATGCTTATGGACTGTGGGATGAAAGACAAACTGAATAAGCTCCAAACTTACGATTTTGGCACAGAAGGGAAATATAATTCTCGAAAAGTACATTGGAAGTGTTGAAGTATTGAACTTTCTTAGATACAGAGTGCAATGTAGTGGAGCTGTGTAATCACTGTTTGTGTCACACTTGAGGTTTTCTCCTTCGGGATCTTCTTCTTCTTTCTTGTGTTATATACAGCACATGGCTGCACGTTGTATCATTTGTGGGTAGGGGGTGGAGGGTGAGGAGGGAAGGGGATTGGCATGGCTGTGCCCCTGATGCCCTCTGTTCAAGGTGCTGTTTATTGCTCATATGCTCTTCGTAAAGGACACAGTTGGATCTTTAAAGCCCACCAAGCAACTCAAGCAGTTGGGCCAGATGTTTAACGTCCATCCGAGGGACAGTGCATTTATTGATGCCTTGCCCTGCCTGTGAAATACCATTGTGACAGTTCATAGCTGGGCCGAGATTCTCCTTCAACTTCTTTACCTCTGCCACCAAAGATGGATGGAGGTTATGTTTTCACCGCTGTCTGTCTGTTTGTTTGTTTGTTACTTGCAAAATCGAAGATTTTTCAAGTATATTGGTTGGTCTTGTGCGTTATTCTGTCTGTTTGTCTGTCTGTCTGTCTGTCTGTCTGTCTGTCTGTCTGTTTGTTTGTCTGTCTGCATGTCAGTCGCCTACAGGTCACAATTTTTAACCAATCTTCACGAAACTTCATCAAATGGTAGAGCTGGTCATGAGGAGGAAGCCTATTGTTTTGGGGTCAAAAGGTCAATAGGTCAACATAGGCCAAAGGTCACCAACTTTGTCAAATTTCTAAAATCCTCAATTTTCATCCAATTGACTTGAAATTTTAAGAGGATTTGCATATCTGGTCACTGAAGTCAACCACCAACTATTTTTGAGGTCAACATAGGCCAAAAGGTCAACATAGGCCAAATTTCTAAAATCCTCAATTTTCTTCCGATTGACTTGAAATTTTAAGAGGATTTGCATATCTGGTCACTGAATTCAACCACCAATTAGTTTTGAGGTCATCATAGGCCAACAAATTATTTTAGGGATTTCACAGGTATTGAGGCAGACTTAATTAATTATTTTTTTAAAGTTACAGATTCGGATGAAATGGTGGTGGTTTGTGTATTCTATTAGCCAATTGATTAACAATTTAATTTTTTTATGATTATTATTTATTTATTTTCATTATTAATCATTTATTTATTTTCTTTCTTAACTGGGCAATAACCCAGGCACCTTTTGAACTAGGAAGCTAATATTTGGACATGACAGTGACCAAGTAATGTGATTATAAAGGATATTTTTGATTTATTGATTAATCATTTAATCGATTAATTATTTATTGATTAATCAATTAATTATTTAATTTTTAAAATTTATGACCTCTTTAATTACATTTCTAAAAGATACATCTTCGGATGAAGCACCAGTGGTTTAGTTATGCTATTAGCCAATTGATTAAGAAAATATTTTTAATCTTTTATTGATTTTAATTGTGCAATTAATCGATCAATTAATTGTACACCTCTCCCTCCCCCAATGCAATCTTTATGAGCTGCACTGCGGTATTGTTCTATGAGGTTCTCTATGAGCTGCACTATTTAATTAAAGTGGTTTAATTAAAGGATCGGCCTTGATCCAAAAACTTGATCCAAAATGGCTGATAAAAAAGTACATTCCGGCAAGTCCTCGGCCACTGACCGATTTTTCATTTGTTTGTCTGTCTTTCTGTGAACAAGATATCTCAAAAAGTTGTAGACGGATTCGGACGAAATTTACTTCACAAAAGTGCACGACATTTCTTGGTATTCTTTCTGTCTGTTTGTTTGTTTGTCACTCGCCTACAGGTAACAATTCTAAACTGGTCGTCATGAAACTTCGCCAAGTTGTAGAGGTCGTCACAATTGAGAAGCCTATTTATTTTGAGGTCAAAGGTCAAACGTCGTCTGGAGGTCTGATTTCTAAAATCGCCATTTTTCATCCGATTGATGTGAAAATTGAAGAGCATTTGTTTATTGAGTAACTAAATTGGGAAGCCAACTATTTTTGAGGTCAAAAGGCCAAAGGTCAACTCAAGGTCAAACTTCCAAAATCATCAATTTTCATCCAATTGACTTGAAAATTTAACAGCATTTGCATAGTGCCTCACTGAATTGGGAAACCAACTTTTTGAGGTCAAAAGGTCAAAGGTCAAGTCTAAGTCAAACTTCCATAATCATCAATCTTCATCTAAACATCGTCACTTTTCATCCTATTGACCCGAGCTTTGATCAAGATCATCAATTTTGATCCTGATGAAATGGACAATTTGCTGGATCAATTACACCCTTATTTTGGGGGGCGGGGGTGGATTTTTGTAAGTATCGTGCTCTGCATGACGTCTTATTGTTTGTTTGTTACTTGCCGGAATTGGTTGGTTGGTTTGTCTGTCTGTTTGTTGTTTGTCTGTATGTTTGTGCGCAGTACTACGTCTGCATCGTTGCACATGGAATCGCTATACTTTACACACATATTTGTCTTGCCCTGGAATAGACTGTGCCCAATTTTTAACTCTCTAGGCCCAAGGCCTCCATTATGACATCATAATTCGATAATTCAACAAATACAAAACTTCATCCAATCAAGATGCAATTTCTTGAGTGCCATGTCGGCATAATCTGGTGGAGAAAAAAATAATAATGGTGACGTCATCGGTCACGTGGTTCGGCCGCCATCTTGGAAAACCCGAAAAACTTTGCACCTCTATATCTCCTAAAGTGCTGTATAGAAAAAATTGAGATGGCTCATTGTAAAGAACTCTCCATGGGGAATAAAATATGTTAATGATGATGTCATAGGTGCCTCCATTATGACGTCATAATTCGACAAGTACAAAACTTCATCCGATAAAGATGAAATTTCTTGAGCACAATCTAGGAATAAATTAGTTTAGAAAATAAATAATGATGACGTCATTGGTCACGTCGTTCGGCCCCCATCTTGGAAAACCCGAAAAACTTGATCCAAAATGGCTGATAAAAAAGTACATTCCGGCAAGTCCTCGGCCTCTGACCGATTTTTCATTTGTTTGTCTGCCTTTCTGTGAACAAGATATCTCAAAAAGTTGTAGATGGATTCGGACGAAATTTGACAGACAGGTCGTGTATCTGACACCAACAAACTGATTAGATTTTGGTGAAGATCGAGATTTGGATCCGGCTCATGTAATTTTTAAGTGATTCTTCACCATTGGGAGATAGAGCCAAAAACTATATATAGCAGGATATCTCAAAAAGTTGTGGACGGATTTGGACAAAACTTGGTGCATTGATTCGGTGTGTGACAAGGACGAATCAATTCGATTTTGGTGAAGATCTGATTTTGGATTCGGATACGATAATTATTTAATTTTAAAGTGATTCTTCACCATTGTGGGATTGGGCGAAAAATGATATACAACATGATATACATTTATACATGATATACATTTACATTTGATATACATGATATACATTTATACATTTATACACAACATTTATACATGATATAAAAAAGTTATGGATGAGTTTGTTCGGTGACAAGAACAAGCCGATTAGATTTTGGTTCAGGTCCGAATCCAGATCTTGCCTATCATTGGGATACAAAACAAACTGTTCAGCCTGACCAAGGTATGCACTCTACCGAGTGCCGTTCTTGTTTCAAAATAATTCCGCAGCAGTTGTTAAAACATATTGTTGCAGGAATGGCCATAGGTGGTAAACAGAGGAATATAGAATCGTTATTTCATTAATGAATATGGAGCATAAATGTGTGGTTTCCATGTATAATGATAGGACATGTCTCAAAGTTGTTCAGAAGCCATTAAGCGTGGGCCCTCCCTTCTCTTATGTGTCTAAAGCCCTCCCACTATTCCTCCCATATTAATCCTTTCAATTGATTCCCTTCGTAATCTGTCGATGTGGTTCTCTGAATGAATCATTTGCAGCTCCACAAACCAGCGAACCCCACATCCTCCCCCACCGAGGAAGGCAAATGCAATGTCTTGTGTCTGTGTGTAAAGGCAAGAGGCAAGACTGGGGAATGGCAATCCCTTGAAGGACTAAAATACGCTGCAGAAGCTGTGAGAAGCTCGATGGCAAACCAACAGGTGTGTAGCCGTGCAAGGTCGTGAGGTTCTAAAAATCCAGGTGGGCAGGGGAAGCCAGGTACAGTTTCAGAACCGTGGAGAAAGAGAGAGAAAGAGAAAGAGAGAGAGAGAGAGAGAGACATTTCGTTCCTCTTTATTACTGGGAAGTCAGTGTACATGATGAAAAGTCATACGACACATTTCATATAAATAAGGATGGGGGTTACATGAGGGCAAGGACTAGAATTTACAAATGAACTTGGACGACACCATCAACCAAGCTGCAAAGGGATTCCTTCACGCACCATCGCTGTGAGAAGAGCGTACATTCAATGAATTCAAGCTGCAGATGTAAACGAGACGTAACTAGACCTTTGAAAATCATAAAAACATCATCATCAGATAAAAGTAGTGCACGAATGGTTTGCATTTTGTGCTTTCTTGATAAATAAATAGTAAGTTTTGCCTCCGCAAACAGATAGTTGGCTAAAATACATTCTTCTTTACACCGGTAAGAAAAATTAAAGCCAAATATAAAAACACAATGTGTGAAAACCAAGCCTAGCCCTTCAATCACACGTGATAAAACTGAAAAAAGAGGAGCCAACCTCGTACATTCAATAAAAGCATGAAAAACAGTTTCAGGGACATCACAGAAGGGACACATTTCCGAGTTGTCAGGGCATATGCGGTGAGATAAAATGTTTGAAGATAAAACATAATGTGCCAGTCGCCATTGCAGGTCCCCAGTGCGTTTGACAATGGGTGCCCTATACATGGTGAGCCATTTGATTGTTGCGGCAGCGCCAATTTGGAGCAGAGGTCTCCAGTGTGTTTGAGGTTCTGTCGGTTTACAGGGAACAAGAATTCCAACACACATGGAATAAACAGAGGATTTCTCCATTGTATTAAAAGGAATAAGACCTTGGAAAGAAATTAAAAGTTTTGGAAAGGGGCATTGTGACAAAGAGGGGTTAGCTTCCACCAGTGGGTCCCATTTTAGCCCGATTTGTTTAAAAAGGCGTAAAATCAGAGAGAAGATCCTCCCAATGACTCTGATAGAACGAACACCAGTAGCCACAGCAACGTCAGCTGCTGACTTCCATTTATGGAGAAAAGGGTCTCAAAAGTTTTTGACCTTAGTGCAATCAATATCAATAAATTTTTGCATAAAAGATCGGTCACTACAGACCCCTTTAAAAACTGGGTTTAAAAAGACTGGCTCATTTAAAAACATTGGGAGGGAATAATCACATGCATCATGCTGAAATTGAATCGCCTGCCATGCTTCCAGCATGCTCCTGTAGAATAGGGGGACCAAAGTTAAGTCAATGTTCTTGATGTTGATGAGAAAGAGTTGCTGGTCAAAACCAAGTTTCCCGGCTTGCCTAAGTAGGCAGTGAGCAAAAGCTTTCCATGGGACATCCGTGTACAAGAGCCGGCGTAGTGAGAGGAGGCGAAAAGCCATCACCTTACTGTTGACATCGACCAACCCCTGTCCACCTTCAGCAACGGGCAGGCTTAGCACGCCTGACCGGAGCCAGTGTTTCCCCCCCCCAAAAAAAGTCAATGAAAACACTTGAGAGTTTTTTAAGAATAAAAGCTGGGGCTTGTCGTGCCTTAAGCTTATGCCACAGCATTGATGCCGCAAGATTGTTTATTATCAGGGTGCGACCCCGATAAGAGAGCTGATTCAGTAAACCTTTCCATTTTAGAAGCCGCTGCTCAGTTTTAGTTATAAGTGTTTCCCAGTTCTTCGAGACGAAGTCCGGAGTGCCAAGAGAGACCCCGAGATAGTGTATCCCGTCTCGTGCCCACACAAGCTGGCCGGGCAAGGTTGGAGGAGGGGCGTCACTTGGCGGACCCAAGTAGAGAGCATTGCTCTTGAGCCAGTTGATTTTTGCAGAGCTTGCTGAGCTAAACTCCTGGACACAATGAACCAAGGAAGAAACATCTTCATCAGAGCGAACAATTACGCACAGGTCATCTGCGTAGGCAATTGTCTTGACCGGGTTTACTGCTGGAAGGGGGGCGAAACCAAGAAGGCGCGCACGCAATCGAATAAGCAGAGGCTCAACTGAAAGGGAGTACAAAAGACCAGACAAGGGGCACCCTTGGCGAATTCCTCTACAAACAGAGAATGGCTGGCATAAAATATTATTTACTTTTAACAAGCTAAAAGTATTATTATACAATAATTTAGTGTTAGAGATAAAAAAATTCCCCGATACCAAAGCCACGTAAAACAGAAAAGAGATAAAAATGATCAATTGCCTCAAAAGCTTTTTCCTGGTCGAGGAAAACCAAACCAACATTCCTTTGTTCAATGGTACAAATATCGATAATGTCGCGAACGATAAAAATACTATCATGTATAGTCCTTTTGGAAATGCAGTAGGATTGGTCGGGGTGTACAATCTCCCCAATCACCAGCTTGAGGCGGTTTGCAAGAGCTTTGGCAAATATTTTATAGTCGGTACAAAGTAACGAGATTGGACGCCAGTTTTTCAAGTTCTGAAGGTCTCCTTTCTTGGGAATGAGGGCAAGTACAGCCCTGCGACAACTGAGGGGTAGCGAGCCAGATCGCAAGCTGTCGTTTAAAAGACCAAGTAGTTCAGGACCCAAAAGGTTCCAGAAGGCCCGGTAGAGTTCCATTGGGATCCCATCTAAGCCTGACGCCTTGCCAGTGGGTAAAGTTTGCAATGCGGAAAAAAGTTCTTCCGAAGTAACTTCCACATCCAACTGTTGGCGTGCCATTTCGGACAAGGTGGGCAAAGAGGTAACCAGAGAGTCAATCATTCCATGATCAATGTTCTTGGCACGGTACAAGTCAGAGAAATATTCCTTGGCGGAACCTCTGATACATTTTTGATCGTATGTCACTCTCCCTTCTTTTGTCCGAAGCGAGGTTGGTTGCTGGCTTCGTTTGGTTCGGGTTTCCAATCCAAAGAAGAACTTGGAAGAGGTATCGAGAAAACACAAATTTTCCATTCGGAGCCGGACCAAAGCTCCTCTCGCTCGCTTTACACACAATTCAGCAAGAACGGCCTTTTTCTTAGCCAACAAAAGATTAGTCCGTTCAGCATTAGAAGCTGAGAGGTTAGATTGTAAAGTTAGAATCTCCTTGGTAAGCAGGGATTGAAGAGCAACATCATTCTTGATATGAAAGGACCCGTACTGCTGGCAAAACATTTTTATCTGGACTTTTGCATTGTCCCACCACTGTCCGAGGAGAGGGAAGGAAGCTTTCCGCAGGAGTAAGGTCTCCCAGAAGATTTTAAAAGCATCAATAAAACATTTGTCTTCCAGAAGACTAACATTGAATGTCCAATAGACAGCACCACGATTACAAATCGGGGAGAAAGTGCGAAACACAACCATGTGGTGATCTGAGAAACCACTCGGGACAATAGCAGTATGGGTCACAATATTTAAAAAATCACTATTAATATAAAACCGGTCTAACCTTGCGAGGGACAGACGGCCATTTAAACACCGACACCATGTATACTGGCGTGTGGATGGATTTCGAGTTCTCCAGATGTCAACAAGGGAGAAGGTTGTCAAAGTCCTAGTCAGAGGCACAATACTTGCTGGATGAGGCTCATTCCCATTGCGATCAATGGTAGAGTCCATCGTACAGTTAAAATCCCCTCCTAAACAAACAAATCCATTAAAATCAAAATGTGCAAGGGAGGTTTCTAACTGTGTGTAAAAAGCAATTCTATCCGTGCTGTCACTGGGTGCATAGACGTTCACTATTGTGTGTTTAAAACCATTAAGGGTGAAAGTGAGAGAGATTAAGTACCCTTTAATTATTTCATTAAAATCAACAATGAGATTACAGAGAGAAGGATGTAAATAAATGGCTACCCCAGCCCGAGGACACTCTAAGCTACTGAAGAACCACCTTCCTTTCATTATTCTTTCCCATTCACTCATACAGGAGGAACTACATCTGGTTTCTTGTAAGAGTAAGATATCGATGTGGTTCTGCAAAACAAGCTCCTTAACTTCAGCTTTTCGTAAATACGAGCGTCCTCCGTTTATGTTTAAAGTGGCTATAGAAAAAGCCATAGTGTGGAATTTGGGGAAGGGTATCAGTCAATTGGGTCATGATATGCCTGCAGCTGCTTCCTTGCTTTCAGAACCCATTTCCTGAGACGAAACATTTGTGGTTCAGTCAAACCAAACTGCTCGGACTGAAGGAGCAGTCGCTTTGCGGAGATGATAAAACTGTGCAGATCAGGGAAGGAATCCTGAATTTTAACATTTCTCTTACGGAAGGTGTGATGTAAAAACTTTAGGATCTCCTGAGGGGGCACAGTCGGACCACTCTCCGGTTCCTGGGATAAGCCTGGATCATTCCAGACCTCGGTGCTACCACCAGAGGCAAGCGACGACGCGCCATCAGAATCGTAGTTTAATTGGGGATCTACATTAGTATCGTGCTCCCCCGGTGGAGCAGGTATTTCCATTTCTGCCGGGAGGGGAAAAACTATTTCCGAAACAGAACATACATGCTCTGCTTCCATCATGTACGGGGTTGTCCGTGGCGCAGACATCTCAGACACTTCACCCTTAGCAGGGAGAGGGACCAAAACAGGTTCATTGCTGACGTCCATGGTTGTAGTATCGGCAACCACAGGGGTAGTCACAGCTACCTCTTGGAACACGACACTACCTCCTTGTACCTCTTGGGGCACAACATCACCTCCTTGTACCTCTTGGGGCACGACACCACCTTCTTGTTCGTGCTCGTGTTTGTCTTGCTCATTATCAGGAGCGTTATTATTATCCTCCGTAGCTAACACGGCAAATCTGTTTTCCGTTTCCACGGCAGCAAACGGGGCAGCTGCTTCCAAATGGGAGCCATTTAGTTTGCCCGACGCCGCCAGTTTTTTCGGAACGCTCACCGTTACATCGTGACCATTGACGTTTGGGCGCTTGTTTCTCCGAGATTGAACGGTGATAAAAACCCTCGTCATCCGCTTGAGGTCCCTTTAGTTCTGCACTCGCACCGCGGGGCTGATTATGGGAGGCGTCTGTACACTCCGCTCTAGATGTGCCACTCGTGTCTGGCTTGGGCTCCGCGACTCTAGATGTACCACTGGTGCTTGGTTTGGGTTCCAGGTGTTGAGATTCCCGGTTAGATTCCACACGTTGAGATTCGTCACCGGGAATATTTGGTTTCGGACAAGCGTTCTTTAAATGTCCGTGCTCGCCACAAATAAAGCACGTCATTGCCTCAGTAGCGATGTAAATTTGGTAGCTGCGATCTTTGTGCTTCAAAGTCACAGCAGCACTAAGCGATTGTGCATTGTTCTTTAAAACAATATAACAGTGACGCCGGAAAGACATGATGTGTCTAACCGAAGCGCCAGAACGCAAACGTAAGGGGATCATTGAGATCCGTGACACGACCGTCCCAAAACGGTTTAAAGCACAGGTAATCTCCTCGCTTTTAAAGAAAGGTGGTAAATTCGAAATAATAATTTTGACGGCAGGTGTGTCCAAA
The DNA here is from genome assembly GCF_964187855.1 of Myxine glutinosa. NCBI lineage: Eukaryota > Metazoa > Chordata > Myxini > Myxiniformes > Myxinidae > Myxine > Myxine glutinosa. Next base: position 42,894,437 of record NC_136271.1, read on the forward strand.
GGACACACAGTAAGAAAAAGATCCGGTGCGACAGACAAGCCGGTTTCGACTGTCTGAGCAACGTATCGCTCTTCGGACAGGAAGAGCACGACACGTTGATTCATTTTCGACGCTGCGAGAATGTTTTCGAGCCCAATTTGTTCTCCGAAACCCATTACAACGTCGTCAACACTAACTCCGTCCGGCGGACAAACTATGACCCCATTCTTTGGAGTAAGTGCCCCGTACACACTATTGTGCAAACGTACGTTTGCCATAGTGTAAAATTAACAAATGAAGTAAATTGAAAAAACAAAAACAAACCTGCCACAAGCAAAAATAGCAAGTGGAGGAAAAGGAAAAGTAATAATATGGGTGAAGTATTTAGCCAAGAAAAGGCTAAACGTATAAACACGGCAAATGGAAGAGCAGGCCCAAACCAGGAGGTCCTGAACAGGCCTGCTAATCACTTACCATGTGCGCTCTCTTTCTCTCTCCTGTCTCAACAAAGAAAGGAAACACGGGGAAAACTTCACAAACACGTACAAGGACACAAATGGAGTGAAATGGAGGATGGGAAAGACGCCAACACAGCACAGTACTCACAGCTCCTCACACACAGCAGCCATAATAATATAATAATAATTCATTTATTTTGTATAGCGCTTTTCCAGAAGCCCAAAGGCGCTTTGACAGAGTGGAAAACATAATGCATAACAATACATGAAAACAACAATTGCAAAAAGACAAGAATCAAGAAAACAAACAGCAGCGATATACGGCATATATATAAGACAAGAATCAAAAAGACAAGACAAGAATCAATAGGGAAATATTTAAAGCAAAAGGAGGGAGAAGGAGAAGAGATAGTCAGGGGTTAAATGCTGTGGGTTGAATGTTGAATGCAGCGTTGAACAGGTGGGTCTTTAGTGATGTTTTGAATGTGGTGAGTGAGGAGGAGTCTCTGATGGTGTGAGGTAGTGAGTTCCAGAGGGTGGGAGCAGCGATGGAGAAGGCCCTGTCCCCCCAGGATCTGAATTTGGTCCGGATGGAGGGGGTCAGGAGGTTGGTACCAGCAGAGCGGAGGTTGCGGGTGGGAGTGTGTCTGGAGAGGAGGTCAGCCAGGTAGGATGGGGCCAGGTTATGGAGGGCTTTGTATGTCAAGAGGAGGATTTTGTACTGGATTCTCTGGGGGATGGGGAGCCAGTGAAGCTTGTAAAGGACGGGGGTGATGTGGTCACGGGTCCGGGAATGAGTGAGTAGACGGGCAGCGGAGTTCTGAATGTATTGGAGTTTATTGGTGATTTTTGAGGGTGAACCATAGAGGAGGCTATTGCAGTAGTCCAGACGGGAGGTGATGAAGGCGTGGATGAGGGTTTCTGCAGCCGTGGAGGAGAGGGATGAGCGGAGACGGGCAATGTTTTTCAGGTGAAAGAAGGCTGACTTTGTGATCTGTTTAGTGTATTTGTCGAAGGAAAGGGTTTGGTCAAAGATGACGCCAAGATTCCGGATGTGAGGGGAGGTGGATACTGGGATACCGTCGATGTTGAGGGCAAAGTTATGGGTGGATTTTGTGAGCGTTTTTGGGCCAATGATGATTATTTCAGATTTATCACAGTTAAGCTTGAGGAAGTTGATTTGAAGCCAGGATTTTATTTCAGTGATGCAGTTTGTCAGGATAGAGTGGGTGTCGGTGGAGACGGACTTGGTGGAGATGAAAAGCTGGATGTCATCAGCGAAGCAGTGGAATTGGAGACCATGACGGCGGATTAAGTGACCGAGCGGGGACAGGTAAAGGATGAAGAGGAGGGGGCCAAGAACTGAACCTTGGGGGACACCTTGGGGGAGGGGAGCAGTGGGGGATTTGCAGTTATTGATGGAGATGAACTGGCATCTGTCAGAGAGGTATGATTTAATCCAAGAGAGGGCAGTGCCGGTGACGTTAAAGGTGGATTCAAGTCGGGTGAGGAGGATAGTGTGATCGATGGTGTCAAAGGCAGCGCTGAGGTCGAGGAGGACGAGAATGTTGAGGTTGCCAGCGTCAGAGGAGAGGAGAAGGTCGTTGGTGATTTTGAGGAGAGCAGTTTCAGTACTGTGGTTGGAGCGGAATCCGGATTGGAATGTTTCATACAAGTTATTGGCAGAGAGATGATGTTTGAGTTGAGTGGCTACAGCGCGTTCCAAAACTTTTGACAGAAAGGGTAGGTTGGAGATGGGTCTGAAGTTGTTTAGGGTGTCAGGGTTTAGACCAGGTTTTTTTAGAATGGGGGTAACAGCAGCAATTTTGAGGGAAGGTGGGACGATGCCATGATTGCCACACCCACGCACGACTCACCAACGACCAGCAGGGGGCGAGATAGAGAGAGATAGAGATAGAGATAGACTTTTAGACTTTTTATTACAAAAATATAAAAATACAAGCCAGTCGGTGAAGATACTATTCAATACAGGCACAATAATCAAAAATACAGAAAAGAAAAAGAGATAATGACAGGAAATCAAAACAGTCCAATGAACTAGAAAAGAAAAACAACAACAGAAAAACCAACCACACACTGATTCAATCCCAACAAACCTACAAATATATCAATAATTCATTCTCCTGCACCATGCAGATCCCATCAAAACACCAGATGTTCATAAACTCATCAATACATTTCTTTCTTCCAGAATCACAAAATTCAAGTTTGAGTCTTGCAGATATCAAGGCATTAAAAAAGAACAAGACATCACATTGCCCAATCGGCTTTCCTTTCAGTTTTTCCTTCCTCGATAAATAAATTGCCATTTTCGCCGTCGCCACTAAAAACAAAAACAACATATGTACATGTTCTTTCATATCATTGAGACCAAAAATAAATGATCGCAGAGAAAAAGTGATCTTCATTTTTCCAGCCATGTAGTTCAGCCATTGAAATAAAGGCACAAGCCTTGCACAATCAACGTATGCATGGAACACATCCTCTGTGTAAACACAGAACGGGCAACACGTAGATATGGGCGCGAAATGACTCACTAATTTATTAGATGGAATGATCCAGTGTATCATTCGCCACTGGAGATCACCTGTCCTTTTGCTTACCAGCTTACTGTATACTGATTCCCATGCAGGCTCAGATGGGAGTCCTTCCGGCATTAGCCCTTTCCACCTGGCCACTCCATTTAACGGTGAGTTCCCAAGCAGAACTGCAGTGCATAACCGATACAGGTCTTTACTACTGCATTTCTGAAAAATGTTTTGTCCCTCACTAATTGGGGGCAAGTCTCCGTGACTAGGCTGTACCAATAAACCAGGAAAATGCCAGTCATTGGATGTCACCAAAACTTCCTGGGTCCATCTTAGTCCAAGTTGGAAGCTTTTCTTTACTATTCCCTTTAGTATTCTTCCGATTATTCTGTTTGACCATATTCCAGTCATATCGGCTATCTCTTGCACCGTCTTCCACCCCCAACCAGAATCATGGCGGAGGTCCAACACTTTGATTATGCCCGCTGTAATAAAGTGTTGATAAAAGTCTCGGCTTCTTGGAATTGCAGGAAACAGTAGGTTGTAAAAAAGGGGTTCTTCCACGAACATGCTTGTAGCATAGGTTTCTTGCTGGCGACTAGTCGAAAGGCTTTGCCAGGCATTCAGAAGGCTCTGATAGAATGATGGTAGATGAGATGTGTCGACATGTTGGAGTTGGACTAAGAAAAGTTCAAGGCCATATCCGAGCCCGCTTGCTTTTCGCAGCACGTGATAGGCCAGAAGTCGGCTTGGCAGTCGTTCCTTGTACAGCAACTGCTGTATGGTACACAGCCGAAAAGCCATGATACGACTTTTTATGTCGATCAGTCCCTGGCCACCTTCAGACAAGGGGCTACATATGACATTTGGTAGTAACCAATGGTGACCACTCCAAAAAAAATCCACGAGTAGCCTCTGCACTGCCTTTAGTAGTGCCTCTGGCGGCTGAAGGCAGATAAACCTATGCCACAGGGAAGAAGCCACCAAATTATTCACCACTAGAACCCTGCCTTTGTAGGAAAGGTGGGGCAGAGCTCGTTTCCACAGTCCCAGTCTTTTTTTGACATGCTCAACAATCCCGTCCCAATTTTTGAGGACATAATGTGGAGATCCCAGGAAAACCCCAAGGTATTTGACTCCGTCTTCCACCCATTTTAACTTTGTTGGTAGATGCACAGGTGGTACCAGCACTCTTCCAGGTGGAATGTTCTTGAGACAGGGAATCCATAAGGCCTTACTCTTGTCCCAGTTACACTTCAAAGAAGAAGCGAGGCAAAAAAGATTTAAACATTCAACAAGTGCTGGGATATCACTCTCCTTCTTAACAACCACACAGACATCATCTGCATAAGCCGATACAACTACTGAAGGACTCCCAGGGGATACAGTCACTCCTGAAATATTTTTCCTAAATAAAATTAGGAGTGATTCCATTACCAAGGAAAATAATAACCCAGAAACCGGGCATCCTTGTCTCACCCCCTCTTTGAACCTGTACCGGAGAGCTGAGTTCGTTATTTATTTTAAATAAACTAAATATATTGTTGTACAACAAAGTCACGTAGGCCCTAAAATTGACACCAAAGCCACATGCTTCTAGCACCCGATACAAAAAAACATGATCCACACTGTCAAAAGCCCTTTCCAAATCCAGGAATATTATCCCAAAATCTTTTTCCAAGCAATCACATTCCATTAAATCTCTAATCAAAAAAATATTATCATAAATAGATCTGTTTGGGATGCAGTAACTCTGATCATGGTGGACTAGATCACCGATTACCGTCTTCAACCGACTGGCCAACACTTTTGACAATATTTTATAGTCCGTACATAATAACGAGACCGGCCGCCAATTCTTTATCTGTCGTAGATCCCCAGTCTTTGGAATCAGCGACACCACTGCTCTTCTGAAGCTTAGTGGGAGTTCTCCAAGCACCAAGGATGATTCCAGGACATTAAATAATTCAGGGCCCAAAAGGTCCCAAAAAGCCAAGAAAAATTCTGCCGGTAGGCCGTCAATCCCAGGAGCTTTCCCCGAGTCCATTTCACTTAGGGCCTGCGTTAGCTCAGGCAAAGTAATTGTTGAATCCAGGCCCAGGCACTGAGGCTCAGTTAGGGATGAAAGGTGAGAAGTTAAAAATTCCATGGTTTGCTCACAAACATTTTGTTTTGCATAGACTTTTGAAAAAAACTCTCTAATGCACAACCTTACATCTCCAGGGTTGGCAACCATGTTTCCCCTAAAGTCTTGTACAGAGAAAAGGGTTTTGGGTGACTTATTTACAAAATCCATTTGGAAGAAAGATTTACTTGGGGTGTCTGATACCTTTAAATTGTTTATTCTTAATCTAATTAACAGGCCTGCTGCTTTCTCCTGAATCAGCTCTCTCAGTTGAGCCTTCTTTTCAACCAATAACCTGTGGTCTCTTCTGATATTATCTTTAGCCAGTTTACACTCTAACCGTATAATATCAGCTTCTAAACAAGCCATTGTTATATTTTTTACGTCAGTATCATTTGAAACAAACTGCTGACAAAACACTCTAATCTGAGCTTTTGTGTTATCCCACCATAATGCTAAAGAAGAGAAAGAGGGCTTTCTTGAAAGTTGGATGACCCAAAAAGCACGGAAGGCGTCTTTAAACAAAGCATCTTCGAGAAGACTGGTATTGAATTTCCAGTATGCACTTTTGCGTAAGGGTTGAGGGAAAAAGAGGCCCATGGTAACTAAATGATGATCAGAAAACAAAGATGGAAAATGATTTGGAGAGATAACCGCATTCCTGAACTGTGAGTTTATGTACCAACGGTCAAGTCTAGCGAAAGTCATTCTCCCATTGGCACATCGTCCCCAAGTATACTCAGATTTGTTGGGGTAATGCAGTCTCCATGCATCTAGCACACCCACTGCCGAAAAATAATTTAACAAATCAGTACTACCTTCGGGATGAGGTTCTGCTGTATTTCGGTCTATACTGGGTTTAAAGGTGCAATTAAAGTCACCCCCCATGCAAATACAATTATTGAGATCTATCGACTGCATGTGTCGAATTAAAGATGAAAAGAAAGCTCTTCGGTCCACACTCTCACTTGGTGCATAAACGTTGAATAGTGTAAACCGAAAATTATTAATGACCAGTTCCAATGAAATAAACCGGCCTTTAATCACCTCCTGGAAGAGGCATGACTCAGGTATTAGGCCTGGTCTGAGTAAAAAGGCTACACCAGCAGAAGAAGAAGACATGTTACTAAAAAAACATTGTCCTTTAAAGAGGCGACACCAGTCGTACTCCCCATTTTGAATTATATGGGTTTCCTGGAGTAAGAGTACATCAATTTTCTTGCGCTCAAATAAACTTTTCACCTGAACCTGGCGGTTTTGGCTTGCACCTCCGCCGTTCATATTTAAGGTTCCAAAGGTGATTTTTTTCATGGATTATCAAAAGGCGTGAGCGGTTGTTGGGAAATCTCGCTCCCTGCTTTTGTAACAGCCTTTCTAAGCCGATGAAACAGCGACCTTGTTAAATGAAATTCATCCGGCCTCCTAATTATGTCCTTTGCAGCCTGGATGAATGAAATTAAATCAGGAAAATGATCTTTTACAATCACATTTCGGTGTCGGTAGGTGTCATTCAGAAAAGAAATATCGAGTTGAGGGGCTATGGATGACTGATCTGATGAAGATTGAGACAACTCAGTCATCTCAACTTCATCCTCTGAATCTGACAAATCAGAAACAGCTCCGCCCGGGTCACATATATCAGTCTGCCCAGTCCCCATTTTGATGCCAGCCAAGTCCGAAGATTTGCTGGAATGTTCTATGGTAGAGTCATCCTAACTCTGGTACCCGGGACATTCAGCAGGAGCTGAAATCTCGGCTTCACCCTCCTGCAGGGAGATGTTCACTGGCTCAGTTGACGAACCAGTGTCATGATTTAGATCTTGCAGGGGTAAAGAGGAGCTTGGGGCTGAGACATTCCCAATCCGCTCGGTCTCAGCAGGTAGTGAAGGTGGCGGCTCACTAATGGGCTCACCATCATCTTTAGTCTCACCATCTACTTTTTCTCCCAGGTTTTCGGTGCTGCCCGATAATGTTTCAGAATTAATTAATTCATGTTCCTTCTCCCTGGTGTCAACACAGCTTGTGGACACCTGAGAAAGACGTTCCAGGGCGTCTGCACCCACACTGTCTTTATCCAACACTACCTTTTTCAAAGTAATGTTGGAGTTACAAGCACCAGGTGCTCTTCGTTTCTTTGTCACCACAATGGGATTTTCTTCCATCTCCTCACTGCACGTAGCATCTGCCACCACAGGTGGGTTATCTGGGGTTATTTCATTATTTACCGAATCAGCGGTGTTGTCGTTTACACTAAGACGAACAGGAGTATTATCCCTACTCCTCGAGTGCGAGGGAGCGTCGGTAGGAACCGTTCGGGTATTTCGGTTTACGTTGTTTCGCACGTTAGAGACCGGGGTGTTATCTCTTTTACAATCAGCGTCACTATGACCTACTTCACCACACCTTACACACGATACCTTCGGACAAAACCTTTTCACATGGCCAAAAGCTCCGCACTGAAAACATGTTAATGAGGCCGATGACGCATACATCTGGTACTCATGGTTGTTCACCTTTACCTTGAACGTGATGTTTAACCCCGTGTCATCGCCTCGATCCGGAAGCACCATATACACCTGCCGTCTGAAGCTCATCACGTGTTTAACACGTTCATCCTGAGACCGGAGCGGAATCATTGTGATTTTTGACACAGCTGTTCCGTATCGGGACAAAACGGACATCAGCTGGTTGCAGGTTATAAATGGGGGTACGTTAGATATGACGACCCTCATCGACGGAGTGTCCATAGGCGACGCCAATACAAAGAGACCTGTCTCTGTGGTTAAACCCGCACTTACAACATCGTGAACGAATTTTTCATCGGACACAAATACAACAACTTTTTGATTCATTCTCGACGCTGCTCGTACATTTTCACAACCGATTATTTTCCCCACCGACAAAACAATGTCCTCAGTGGAAGTTCCTTCGGGTGGAACACACACAAATGCATGCTTCCTTGTTAAGTTGTCGAACGCCTCTAACCGAGAGCGTGCATTCGCCATCCCAGCGAATTAACACCCCCCCCCCCACTTGTCCGAACCGGACAAGTAGGTACCAAAACGAAATAAATCAAACTAGAATAAATAATAAACGTGCAGTATAAGCACAAAAAGGCTTACAAAGCGTCGTCGAAGCCGGTAGGCCGCACCCAAAATGGGTCCGCTCTCAAACCTCTCCCTCTTGAAGACAAAGGTATAGGAAGGATGAAAACAAAATGCCAAAGTACACAGGATGGAAAGGAGAGGGAGGGGGGGGGCAGGGGAGGGCAGGAGAGGAGGAAAACTCACAAAGAACTCACTACAACACAGAGCAGTTGCTCACAGCCGCCATGACGCTACACCCAACGCACCGACGGCCGATAGGTGGCGACAGAGAGAGAGAGAGAGAGAGAGAGAGTGAGAGAGAGAGAGAGAGAGAGAGAGAGAGAGAGAGAGAGAGAGAGAAGCGAGAAGCGAGACGAGACGAGACGGAAAGAGAAAGACAAAAATCATACGATAGGGACCTCCAGGCTCACTGTTTCAGAGCGGGATCATAAATAGACTAGAACGACACTCAGTAGAGAGCATACCTCCGCCTGGTTGGCCATATCACTCAATGGTGAAGAATCACTTAAAAATTATTCTAGCTGGATCCGGATCCAGATCTTCACCAAAATTGAATTGATTCTTCCTTGTCACACACAACCTGTCCAACAAATTTTGTCCAAATCCATCCATAACCTTTTGAGATATTGTGCTACGTATAGATTTTGGCCCTATCTCCTAATGGTGAAGAATCACTTTAAAAGTTCTAGTATCCCGATCCGAATCTGGATCTTCACCAAAATCTAATCATTTCGTCCTTGTCACATACGCTACATCTCTGCCAAATTTCGTCATAATCCGTCCACAACCTTTTGAGATATTTTGTTCACAAACAAACGGACAGATAAACAGACAGGGGCAAAAACATAACCTCCATCCACCTTTGGTGGCGGAGGTAAAAATGAGGTGCCACAATGGCTGGGTGTGACGCTGCCTGTTATCTGTCTCTGTTTCTGTCTCACTCACTCTCTCTCACCATCCCATCACCACCCTATGCAAGAACTTTGTGTGTGAAATGTTATTACTCCCGCGAGGGAGTAATGCATTCAATCGTGTCCGTCCGTGTGTGTGTTCGTGTGTTTGTGAACAAGATATCTGGAAAAGTTCTGAACGGATTTGGATGAAAGTTGGTGGGATGATTGCCCTTGGGATAAGAAAAAATTGATTAGTTTTTGGTGAAGCTCAGGATATTATTCCAGATCCAGGAATTTTTTGAAGGATTTTTTTACCATTGGAAGATGGGGATCAGCAGCAGCCACCCACGGCAGGAGTATGCGCTCTACTGAGTGGTGTTCTTGTTTTAAGTCTTGTGACCTATAACCTGTCTCAATGCATGTGAGTGTGAACCTTTTTGTGTTACTTTGAGTCGTCAAAATATCGTAGGCACATGGGGATAGATAATTGTATAAGGAACTGCCTTTTTATTGTTAGTCCCATACCGGTGTACACCTTAGGGGACTATAAGTTTGCACTCCGTCCCTCCGTCTGTCAGTCTGTCTGTCTGTCAGTCTGTCTGTCTGTCAGTCCGTCACGCAAAGAACAGCTTTCCGGACTTTTTTTTCTAAACTCTTAATGCTAATGATTTCAAACTTGGTACATGGTTTCCTCATGATAAGTTACAGATCAAGTTCGAACTTCACGACGTTTCGATCATTTTTTACAAAGTTATGGCACTTTGAACTTTGGTAATTTCCCCAACAGTTTTCCGGACGACAGACTGCCGGTAGGGGACATGTATTGCAGCGCAATACTCAGAATGCTTGTTAATATTATTACAATAATCCATGTTCTTTCACGCCTGGTCTGGTCGAGTGTGTGCTCTGGATTAATGGTGCGGGAGACTAGCCATGGCCATGAGAAAATTTGTGTGTTGAAGCCCTTTTCTGGAAGGATTAAAATGCAGTGGTTCATTGAGCGTCTTTGCTGAGCACCCATCCTTTTGAACTGATGAACACATTGCAGGCGACATGACTCAATGGAATTCTGCATTTCAGAAATGGAAGAAAAGATCTGTTTGGCTATCCTGGCGGAGGGAGCGAGGACTATCTGCCGCTTCATTGGTGACCATCCGAGTGGAATATTTGACCTCATGTCCACCCTGCTCACCATAATAATATTGACTGCAAACAGCGTCAATTTTATAACCAGTAGAAAGCCCGTTAAATTTGATGGGTTGGAACAGTTTATTTGACGGTGCAGCCTCGTGGACATGCCAAAGTCTGAAGCCTCGGCCTAGTGTCAGGTGTGCTTATATCTTCTTTATTTATTAGACATCCTACCGACATAAATGAACACTCGTTTTACTCTACGTGCATTGCACATTACATGCAGCAAATTTCACCTTACTGTGCCTTGTATTTATTGTTATTAAAAAAAAAAAAGGTTCTGTACACACTCTTGAGGCTTGACTAGCATGTCACCATCTACAATTCCATTTAAAGAGACATAATTACTCTTTTATGGAAAATGTTTTTCGAGTTTGTTTTATCCTCAAAGATAGTTAGTCCGTAGTGAACACACATTCATGTTAAAGATTGGCCTTTAAAACCTAACCTTATGAAGGGGGACAGAAATCTGTGCAAACACACAAACTGACATTCTGTTTTATATGGTAGATTATTTAAATCGGTTGTGAATCTTCCAGTGTAAGTACATATGCAGCACATTCAGCAAGAACAATTCCATTAGCGAATTTTGTTGTAAATCTGATTTGGCAATGATTTGACAATATAAATTGCTCCTGTATCTCCAGCTGAATGGAAACCAGAATCATTAATTTTTTCATTTTTTTCAAATCAACGAATTTTCAGAATCATTGGAATCTCCCGCGATGAAGCTAACTCCGAGGGCCTTTCACTCATTCACCGCAGGCAGGTTGGTGGTTTTTCTGTCTTCTACCGACTCCTGTCCGGCCTTGCTCCCCCAGCTCTGTCTGTGCTCTGTCCGCCACATATTCCTACAGGTCGCACAAGATCTGCCAGCAATCCTCTTATGGTGAAACTGCCAAAATCAAGACTCTCTGCTCACCTTCACTCTTTCATTCCCCTTTTCTTCCGCCTCTGGAACAAACTCCCTCACTCTCTTCAATCCCACTCCTCCCTCCAGGTCTTTAAAACAGCTGTTCACCACCATCTCTTATCTTCCCCCATACAAAACCTTGATCTTTTCTACCCCCGTTAATTCACCCCAGATCCACTTTTTTGAAATACCGACTTCTTTCCTGGAAATCCTAGCAGTGTCCATGTTTTTTTTTACCTTTACCACCCTTTCCCCCTCCCTTCCCATGCCCCCCCCAAGCCCTCTCCCTCCCACAGATCTCCCGATGTCCCTGTTCTCTACTGTTGTACTTGTGTGCTTCCCTCTCTCTCCCCATCTTGTCTCTCACTCCCTTTATCATATTGTCGTGTTCCTCGCGATTTAAAAACCGACCAAGGAAACAGATTAACCGAGCAAGCTTTAACTCCGAAGGCATTCAGTTCAAATATGGCAGAGTTTATACACGCAGGGAGGGAGGAGGATAAGGAGGGTGGGAATAGATGCTGAAGTTCCTTACCTCACGGTTCCGACGGCATCCCTCAAACCTGTAGAGATTAAATCAAGCGAACGAAAACGGAATTATGTAAAAGAATAAACAATTTATTATACGGAACCCGATACAAAGAAACGCGCCGGCAAATAAATATGATCCTAAATTGGGATCCCACGCACCTGACTTCAACAACACAAACGAAAGGATGAAACAACACACAACACAACAACAGGCATTTTAAGGCCATTTTCCCTGCTAGAGCGGGGGTTAGCCTTGCGGTCCCCATGACAATCTTCTCCATTTTGCCCTATTTTCTGCATCTCCCCTTGTTAACCCCCTTTCCCGCATTTCTTCGTCCACCATCTTTAGCCAAGTCTTTCTCGGTCTTCCCCGTCCTCTACTTCCTTCTACATTCATTTCCATCACTCTTCTCAACCAGTTACTTTCATCCTTCCTCAACACATGACCAAAGGATGAAAGGATGAAAGAAACTGTAAAATAAAATGCGTATGGTTATTGTACTTATCGCAACCAGCTTGTGTGTCAGGGATCGTCTGGGATGGTGGTTCTGGGATGGATGGATAGCTCTGGTCAACGGGAAGAAAGGCCTTGATGCGCCCCCGTTCACCAGGCCTCGATACGCCAAGCGAGTGAGCGCGCCAAGTGAGCGAGCGGGCGTGCAACCCGCTTCACCATCCGTGGAATGTCCTCCCAAATTCTGCACGAAGCTGCGATGCACCCAACGTTTGGGTCGCAAAGGAGAGAGTCGAGGTGAAGGAAGGCATGAGGGCAAGATGAGCGATGTCCAGACACCAACGTCTACCTCTGCAAGCAGGGACGAGAGAGAGAAAATGTCTGTCTCTTCTTCTTATTGTCAATCCCTCATTACGTCACCTCCCTCTCTCTGGAAATCCCTGCCGGCCAACATCACAGGCTGAATTCTCCACCAATGGCCACGTCACGTCTCTCTCATCCCATTCGTCGGTGACCAATCAGTATGCCACTTTCTTTGCTCTTGCTTCACCAATCCCAGCTAGCTGCTTCTTGCTTTGGCCCTGACCAATAACCAGTCCTCTTTCACTCCGCCAATCTGCGGCCCTCGTCCTGTGGTGTCTTCCTTCTACCAATCCTACGCAAGGTGGGCGTGGCCTCGGCCTGCCTGAGCAATGAGTGTTACTATGCAAGCTGGTGATGTGGCTGGCTGCAGCTGCATCGGCTGTTCTCCGAACTGGCTTCCTGTGGGTTTTATGGTTATCGTGGCGGAGGGGGGGGGGGGGATTTAAGTAGTGTTTGTGTGATGTTACTATTGGGCCTATCTAATGTCTATTGTGCGTTGCCATATGGGACACAGGTATGATCACAGAGGGAATGACACACCGGGGAATTAGCATAATCCCGAGAACTACTTAACATGCCCCGCTCCCTTGTGGCGGGGACACAGACACAAGCTTAATCCGACATTCGAGCTACAGAACTTATTACATCAAGATTCCCTATCACGACAGCCAGAGCATGATACCTATTCAGATCTACCTAAATCTATACATGCCCCTACCCCAAAATTCATAACAATATGTTTTATGTGTCAGTGTGTTTTTATGTGATTAATGTTAGCTCTTACATGAGCCTCGACCTTGTACACAAAAAACAACAAAAAAAAGTTTTTCGAGTTTTCAAAGCACTGTGATGTTAAAATTAACGAAGCACTTGGTTAGAATGAAGGTGAACATTAACATGACAGATTGTTGTGGTTTTGCAGCTTGATTAAGTACTGCTCTCCCCTTTGGATTGGCACTATGGGCTCCGATGGGTCGGGGATGGGGAGAGGGACATGTCCCCACAATCTTTGACTTTGGGGTAATGGGAGACAACATATCGATTGTTCTCCTTCACTTTTTTGCTCGAATATAACATACAATTCATTGTTCTGTGCGATCCACACAGGCCCAGATGTGGGATGTTCCCCAAATGCATCAACTCTGTATAAATAAATATGAACTTTCCCCAAATAAGTTGTTATGTCTTAAATCAATACTATACTGTGCTGGTGGGCAGTATTTAATAAAAGAGACCGGTATCAGCTTGTGCATGTGCTGGATTTCATTAGTTGGAGTAAGGAGGTATTGCATGGTGTACAAGCGCGGAAAACGTATCACGTGTGTGACTACTGATATGGATAGACATTTCGACTGCAGTGCTGTGTTGCTTTTTTTTCTTTCAAAGGAGCCTCTTAGCTCGCTCATAGCATAATTTTCAGGTAAGAAAACTTTATTTAGTCATTGTTGCATCGTGTAATTAGTTCCGGAGATGAATGTGTAATTAGAGGGCCAAGGGTCCTCAAATGGTGGACCGCGGTCCACATCTGCACCACAAGCTAATCCTAATCCCCCATCAAAAGGCCAATGGTGTTTACACATTCAGCCCAATTTTATAAATGATAAACGCCGAAAGATATTAATGCAGGAAGTTATTAATGTTTAGATTTAGATGTATTTAACAAGGAAATCCGACGATACAGGAGGACGCTATTCAGCCCATCATGTCTGCTCTATACCAACACCAGGGGTGTGTTCCGTTAGCAATCATGATATCTCTTGCCAAGAAGCTTGCTTGATTCAAAGTGCTCAAAACAGCACTCCAAAAGCCTAGTTTTGGCATACGGTTAAAGTGGCTGGCTTAAGACCTTAAGGTCTTGAGTTTCAGCCTCTGTCATGCTATTGAAATAACACCAGGTGGGTTGACTCAGTCTGTCATCCTTCCGAGGTTGGCAAAATGAGTACCAGCTTCCTGGTAGTAGGGGGCATTGCAATGCATAGCCGTACTTCCAGAGAAATGATGCAACCAGCAGCCACAGACCGCATATGAAACAACAATAAGATCACCTCACTACCACCCCCTTTCTACCTCCTCCGCTGGGGTGGGACATCGACACGACACAACACAGCACGACACTGTACAACACAGCATGGACACAACGGTGGGACATGGCATGGACATGATGGTGTGACACGACAAAGCACGACTACAGACACAAATGGCGTCCCGGAAAAGTTTGAAACAGGAGGATCCTGTTATATTCAGGCCACCAGGCCAGCCTGCAATTGTGGGACAAAGCATTCATCGCCCATTTGGTCAGCAGTGTCCGAATGTGCCTAGGCGGTGACTGAGTGTGCCTGGGCAGTGTCCGAGCTGTGTTATGTCCATCCTGTGTCCATGCTGTGTTTGTGCCATGCCATCTCCATGCTGTGTCGTGTCCCGACTGTGTCCATGCCATACCATGTCCAAGCTGTGTCCTGTCTATGCTGTGTCCATGTCGTGCCATGTCCATGCTGTGTCGTGTCCATACTGTGTCCATGTCATGTCCATATAGTCCAGTCAAATGGTGCCTTGACCCACCACTAATTGGAAAAGATTGTTTCTCTGTTGGATTCTCCTCTGATATACTCCAGGAATACCATATCAAAAATAGAGATGATTGGGTGGGGTGGAAGGGGTCTAAATATGCTAATTTATGTTAATTAGGTCCGAACATCAAAGGAACAAGCTTAACAAGAGGAAATCTTGCATTTGTGTCAAGAATAATCAATTTAATGCTACCCAACTTCATCAATAGTGTTGTTAGAAATGATAGAAACTCAAATTAGGTACCTACTTGGATTATTACCTGATTATGTAATCATAATTATGCTAATTAAGTGTCACCATTAATGAAAAACCTTCTTTTGAAATAGTGAACCAAAAATTATAAGAATGGTGTCAAAACCTGGGTTTTCATGGTCAAGGTGTTCAATGGTACGGGCCAGAACTTCATGAAGTTATTATTATTATGCAAGTTATCCAAATTATGCAAATAAGGCCCTTACCAAGAAACATATTACAATAAAAAGTAATTGCTCATATCGGGTAAGACAAATAGAGGAGACAAACCTGCATGTAAGTCTCTAAAACACTTGTTTAGCTGTGCGGTCGTTCAGTCATCAATTTCAGCCTCAATAACTTGTGGGTCCATTGAATTAGTGCAACTTGTACCTTTGCACTCACCACAAGCAAATGTGCATTCAAGACCGTGCCTCCGACAAGTGCATTTCAGAGTGTTGCAGCCAGTTTTACAGTTACAGTGAATAACTTCAAGTAGGTCGTCAGGAGCCGGAGGCAGGTCTGTTTGTTCTGGATTGAATTTCCTCAACATCCTTCGCCTTCCATCCCCATTCAGTGGCATTTAGTCTGGAACTTTCTCCTTTCCATTCATTGATTTGGTAGAAAACACGTAGGGAGTGGTACTTTGCCGCAGCTGAGGTTGGAGGCAAAACCTGTGCCTGAACCGCCTTTGAACACCTGACAACTTTTTCTTTAAACCGCTGGCATGTGTGTCCAGGCTGTGATTTTCCCCTCCATTATAGAGGCACACAAGTGCATTCTCACCAGCTTCAATAATTTGATTATGCGGGGTATCTGGACCAGCCAAAAGATTTCTGCGTGCTTCCTGAACTTAGAATTGTTAAGCAGCTTTTTGAACGCAAGTGATTTTCCAACCCCAAACAGTCAAGAAGTTGTGTTGCAACCTGAAATGGCATTTCACATGTGGAAAAAGAATGTTTTCGCATGCAGTTTCCTTTAGGATATCCCTCGTCTTTTTTATGTCCCATACTCTGCAGCTATTTGATCACGGTGTGTACCCCGATTTAGAATAGGTACACCGTATCCCTGCGCATCATAAGAGGCGACCAAGGGTTGGCGTCAGGAAGGGCATCCGGCCATGAAAACATTGCCTCAAACAGGGAACCATGATTGTCATGGGCCCCGCAAGGCTAACCCCTGCTCTAGTGGGGGAAAATGGCCTTAAAACGATCATTCATTCATTCATTCATTCATACTCTGCAGCTATTTGAATTTGACTTTGGTTCTGGTCTGAAATAGATTGCGTTTGGAAGATTCTTTGCGTGATAGCAAAGAAGCACAAGTAAGTCTGTGTCCTCTCCCACTAGAACAGATTCGACATACTCTGCAGATTTTACTGCAGTCATAGCAATCAGCGTATTAGCATCTCCATTTGCCTGTTGGATGACACATCCTGCTCTCTCCAGTTTCTCACTCAAAATGTTTATGAACCTCTGCTTGTTCACTGTGTTTGACAAAAACTCGTTTTTCTTCGACGAAATAACAGTTTGCCCAGAAAAGTGTACCTGAGGCCCGTAGCAACCCTTTGCCCTGCGCAAGTGAGCGACATCCTTGGTTGATGGTTCTGCCGAATATCCATCAAATACAATGGTTGGTTTAGAGTACCTGCGAGCTACATAGTCCACGTACAACTGACAAATGTGATCTATTGACTCCTTTCTTGGCCAAGGAATTCTTTGTATGAGTGATCCCCCATCAAGCACAAGGTGAAACTCAGTAGACGGCAAGGAATCTGACTGCGAGTCTTTCACGTATTCCCATATTGCATCAGCGAGGGCAGTTTTGTTGGCTTCTCTGAGGAGGACGGGTGACTCGAACAGGGCTGCTGGGTAGCTGCATAGTTCAAACTTTAGGGCTGCCGAGGGATCATCCTCCTTACTGGCAATAACACTCAGTCTCTGGAAGAGAAGATGTGGCTCAATTTGTATGGTATCATCTTTAGTAGTCACCAATATCTTTGCAACGAGGGTAACAACTTGAATTTTTCGCCAAAAAGAGAAGTCATTAACACTCATTCCAACCATGCTGTCAAGTATTGCCTGGCCTACTTGTTTTGCGTTGTCAACATTCACAGAGTTGCTTGCTGTGACACCACTGACTAGGCTGCGCAGAGACCTGTCACCACAAAAAAGATCCAACTGCTTCAGTGTCCTGAGCAACTCGAAAGTATCATCCACATCCTTTTTTAGTTGTGCCTTTGTCACATCCTTATGCTGTTCACTCGTCACATACGTCACCCCTGAGACTGTCTGCATAACGAAATTGATCTCTGAACAAGCAGGCATTGATAATGATAACAACCACTGTACCCTTTGAAACCCCGCCCTCGAGTAAGACCGCCACGAATTTTAACACTGCGCATGAGTACCTGTTCCATGATTAGGTCAGTGGACAGACCAGCCCAATATCTCTCAGAGCGGCGAATGACATGGTGTCCTTCAGAGAAACTGTTATACACATCTGGGTGATCTGTTTCCAGAGATACAGTCACGTGAAAAAGTAAGTACACCCCATGTAAAGTTTTGACTTTTTCAACATATTTCAACATACAGCTATTTGATCTTCATTTCAACAATATTGACAGATAAAGGTGATATAATACAACAAATATCATGAAACATTTACATTTTGTAGTCCATTGTATAATTTAAATAAACATAAATGCAAATTTCGCATGTGGAAAAAGTAAGTACACCCCTACATTTATCACTACTTCAAATACCTAAAATTAGAATCAGGTGCACCAGCTCAGGTGCAAATGATTAGAACATCGTCAGAGAGGATCTTGGAGGAACCTGTCTTATTTAAACCTCAGACATTTAGTTTGGTTTGCTCTTTGTTGTTGAAGTGTGCGGCGTCACCATGCCTAGATCAAAACAGCTCTCTGAGGCCTTCAGAAAGAAGGTTATAGATGCCTACGAGTCTGGGAAGGGATTTAAAAAGATCTCCAAACAATTTGAAATCAATCATTCGACTGTCCGGAAGATCATCTACAAGTGGAGAAGATTCCAAACAACTGCCAACTTGTTCAGGCCAGGCCACCCCAGCAAGTTTAGCCCGAGGGCAGACTGCAAGATGCTGAAAGAAGTTTCTAAGAACCCCAGAATGTCATCACGGGACCGACAGGTAGCTCTTGCCACTGTTGATGTCAAAGTGCACGAGTCTACCATTAGAAAGAGGCTGCACAAATTTGATCTACATGGGAGGTGTGCCAGGAGGAAACGTTTGCTGTCCAGAAAGAACATCAGGGCAAGACTAAAGTTTGCCAATGAACACCTTGGCAAAGACCAGCACTTCTGGAACAATGTGCTCTAGACAGATGAGTCAAAGGTAGAGCTGTTTGGCCACAGTACCAAAGGCATGTTTGGCAACAACCAAAGACAGCATTTGACCACAAGAACCTGATACCAACTGTAAAGCATGGTGGTGGAAATATTATGGTTTGGGGCAGCTTTGCTGCATCAGGGCCTGGGCACCTCACCATCATAGATTCCATTATGAATTCTTCATTGTACCAGAGGGTGCTTGAGGATAATGTGAGGCCATCTGTCGGAAAGTTGAAGCTCAACCGAAGGTGGACCTTGCAACATGACAATGACCCTAAACATACCAGTAAATCCATCAAGGAATGGCTGAAAAGAAAGAAATGGAGGGTTCTGGAATGGCCAAGTCAAAGCCCGGATCTAAATCCCATCGAGATGTTGTGAGGGGATTTGAAATGAGCTGTGCATGCAAGAAACCCCTCAAACATCGTACAGCTGAAAGAATTCTGCCTGGAGGAGTGGGCAAAAATTTCTCCCAGTCGATGTCAGAGACTGGTAGACAGTTATAAGAAACGCCTAATTGAGGTTGTTTCTGCCAAAGGGGGCAATACCACCTATTAGAGCCAAGGGTGTACTTACTTTTTCCACAGAAGGAAATGGCATCTCTGTTAATTTTTTGTTGGATAAATTATTGCAAAGTCAATTGTTCATTGTTTTTTGTTCAATTAGATCACCTTTGTCTATAGATACTGTTTAAACGAAGATAAAATATTGATATGTCCACATATGTTAAAAAGATAAAAAATATTTCATGGGGTGTACTTACTTTTTCCACATGCGAAATTTGCATTTATGTTTATTTAAATTATACAATGGACTACAAAATGTAAATGTTTCATGATATTTGTTATATTATATCACCTTTATCTATCAATATTGTTGAAATGAAGATCAAATAGCTGTATGTTGAAATATGTTGAAAA
The DNA here is from genome assembly GCF_964187855.1 of Myxine glutinosa. NCBI lineage: Eukaryota > Metazoa > Chordata > Myxini > Myxiniformes > Myxinidae > Myxine > Myxine glutinosa. Next base: position 42,914,087 of record NC_136271.1, read on the forward strand.
AGTGAAAACTTTACATGGGATGTACTTACTTTTTCATGTGACTGTAGCATCCCTTGCAGGTAGAGGTAGGAACACTTGGTGTATAAGTTGTGCCCCGATGCAGCGAAGTACGGCAACATTTCCCTGACTGATTTCAGATGGAGGTACCAATTCCCTGTTCTTTCAGCTTTAATAAACTTTAATAAACATGCACTGACTATAATAGAAAAAGACGGTTTTTCATTTATGGCAACACTTAATTAGCATAATTATGACTACATAATCAGGTAATAATCCAAGTAGGTACCTAATTTGAGTTTCTATCATTTCTAACAACACTATTGATGAAGTTGGGTAGCATTAAATTGATTATTCTTGAGACAAATGCAAGATTTCTTCTTCTTTAGCTTGTTCCTTTGATGTTTGGACCTAATTAACATAAATTAGCATATTTAGACCCATTCCACCCCTCCCATTCATCTCTATTTTTGATATGGTATTCCTGGGGTATATCAGAGGAGAATCCAACAGAGAAACAATCTTTTCCAATTAGTGGTGGGTTAGGTTTCTAAATTGACTAATTTGACTGGACTAATATCGTGCAGTGTTGTATCTCTTCTGGAATAATATAACTGATTTATCAATTAAGACAAAATATCTGAAAAAACATCAATTGAACGGAAAAAACCTACAGATTTGTCGTGAACATGTGACTGGTGTTCCCATCTGCACTACGAACACCACCATCTTCACTAACACCATGTTCTTCTGAATCACTCTCACAATGCTCAAAACGATACAGCTCCACAATTCCCCTGAAAGTGATTCCATCACTAATTTTGTCTCCAATAGCTTCAAAATCCCACTGATCCGTTTCAACATACTGAGAACCGTCAGAGTTGCTCATGACGGTGGAATCGTTATCAGAATCCGAGCTTGAAATACACTGTTTTATATATAAACCACCATTTGGATAAAGGCGAGTTCATAGTGTGACGTCACTGGCAAAAAAAAAAAAATCGACACTCGAGGACATTTTAAACACTTTGTGATTGACAAAAAAAATTCATAATTATTTTCCTTTAAAATTAGACTGTGACGAATGATTTTCAATGGTTTTCAAGAAAATAAATGTGGTTGAGTTCCCTTTTAAGTAGCGATTGATGTGGCTGGTGCCCTTGCCTCACAGATTGCCATTCTTGATGCCATTGAAATCAAGGCCCTTAAAATCATTGGGATCTCCCGTGATGCAGCCGAGTGTCTAGGCCTGTTACTTCTGAATTGCAGGCAGATTGGTGGCCTCAAAAAAAAAAAAAAAAAAACTGCTACCTTTTTGATCTTGCACCCTTTACCCTCTCCTGGTTCTGTCCACCCAAGGTTTATGTAGGGTGTACAGTGTACACAGTCTGTCAGTGATCCTTCCCTTGTTATGCTCCTAAAATCCAACCTCACTGCTCATATCCATTCATTTGTTGCTCTTCTTACTTACCTGTGGATCCAACTTCCCTAGTCTGCACAGTCCCATTCTTCCATCAAGAGCTTCAAGACAGCTGTTCACCACGATCTCAGGTCATCCCCCATCCATATTCATGATCTCTTCTACTTCAAATGACCCCCATTCCCAAGCACTCCCTTTTTCTGGGTTAATGTCCCTTCCAACTTCCTCACCCCTTTTCATTTCTTAGGTGTCGGTTGATTTGTTCCTTTTCTGTTTCATTCCCATGTTCCCCTTCCTCTTCTTGTTGTGCTTCGTTCAGCTTGTGTGCAGCTTTTTCATCCCCATGTGTCCTTCTCCCCCTACCCCCTTCTCCCCCTCCGGCATTTGTCCTCTCACTTCTACTCTGCTGTTGGTGTTTCCCCCATTCCATTTTTTTTCTTTCCATTCTGCGCCAGCTCTTTCATGAGCCTCGATCATGTAAACAAAAAAGTGAATCTAAAGAGCACAGCAGCAAAAAGTAGGTACAAGGAGAGAAAAGCTAAATAGAGTGGGATACATTGGGTGAAGACCAAAACCAGATACATTATTCAGCCGCACCCACGCGAGATGGAAAGCAATTGCAGATAGTTTGACGTCTTTTCCCAAGCTTGCACAAAATAAACGTTAACAAACGGCCCCAGTTCAGGGTTTGCAATCTCCTGAGCTGAGAAAATGCTTAAAACGCAGATCCTTGATGGGAGAATTTAGAGAGTCTCTCGCTGATCATTCGGAGCTGCCAAGCACTTCCCTCCCAGCCAAGAATCGTTGTTGGTTCTCAAGCTATTTTGTGTTGAATTTCTTTTCTCTGGCATCAATGTCATGTCTGGCAGTAGCAAACTCCACAGCTGTCCAAGTTGAGTCGGCAAGGCGGTTGTGCCGTGCCCTTGATGGATGGAGCGAGCGGATGCGGATACGTTTATGAGACTATCTAGGAGCAATAGGGGATCATTGTGCATGTTTTTTGAGTCTTTATCGGTCATATACACATTGAGTACACAAAATGTCGGGATTATTGAGCTCCCTCGCTCTGGAGCATTTCAACGACCCCAACGCCTGCCTGTTCCCACCCTCCCCAGCATTCGGTCATCATATGTAGACCTCTAAGTCATGGGCATGCGTTTTCTTCTCGTGATAAGTATGCAGTCACAATGTTTTTATAAGGCCTGGGCCCAGAAATATGCCTTTAAATAGCAACACTGGTCCATGTGTTTAAGGCTGGCGACAGTGATATCGTGTGACGTCATAATAAGACTGCTTTTTTCCTTCTTTTCTCATAATTACATATATTCTCTCTGAAGTTTCACATGGAGATTTCCTCCATCCTTTTTTTTAACCTAGTCTTCGTTTTTCCATTCGATCTTTTCATAAAGCTTTGTTTAAGCACCGTTTTTGACGAGTTTCACAACCAAATATGTCTCATGAAATGAATGCAACGAACAATTGTTTGAAAACGAATAGTAATTGTATGTGGGTATGAGTGGTTGCACAGCACACTGTGCTCTGTGCTATTGTTTCTTTCAAACGCATTAAAATAAATGCTTGACATTTCTGTAGATTCATAACGAGATAGCATCACTTTTTGTTTCCACTCCAACTCGCACAACCAGCATCATTTGTCCGGCAGTACTTTTTGATGAGACCCTTGGCTGGCCTCCCATATCTGCATCCTGATGCTGTTGGAAGTGGACCGCAGGCTTTGGCGATTTTGGCAACTATTCCCAATGAATGTATGAGGACATTTATACCAATGATATACAACAGTCCAATAAATCACAAGCCTTATTACTTTCCATTAAAATAAGTAAACAATAAGTAAGAAAATGTCTAAATATATTTTGTCTTTTTTTTTAAACAGGGTGAAATTATAGAAAAGTGGCGATTCCAATCCAAGTCATCGAAAGGAAAAGAGAGAGGGACAAGGCAGTTAAATAAATAACTTGACACGTGGTCCTGGTCGTCGCTAATTGGGCACATACTCCTCGCGAGACATCTGGATCGAATCGACACGTAATTTCGTCATTATGAAATATCTGTCCAACAATTATAACCCCTCAATCTCTTCGACCTGTGCACGATCTCCGTATTACAGAAGGCATAACCTTGTCTGTTCGAAGATTCACAAAACAATTAGATGAGATCATAGATAAGAGATTTACACCGCCGGCAGCCTCATAATTATTAATATGGATTAATTTTATTGGTTAATGTGATTAATGTGATTGATGGAGGTGGTGAGTAATTATGGAAAATATTTAACCAGAAGGAATGAGTTCATACGACATGACCAGAACAGTGCCTTCAGAAAGTATTCACACCACTTGACTTTTCACATTTTGTTGTGTTCCAGCATGAATTTAAAATTGATAAAATTGGATTTTTTGGACACTGATCATATACACGTAATACCCCATAATGTCAAAGTGGAATTTTGTTTTTAGACATTTTTACAAATTGAATTTAAAATGAGAATGTCTCAGGTCAATAAGCATTCAATCCCTCTGCTATGACACTCCACATTAAGCTCAGCTGCATCAAATTTCCTTTGATCATCCTTGAGATGTCTCTATAACTTGGAAGAATGTTGTTCACTGATGCTGCCCATCCAACTTGACAGAGCTTGAGCAAATCCACAAAGAAGAATGGGAGAAAGCCCCTAAATCCATATGTGCAAAGCTGACACAGACATACGGTGTGACAAAAAAAATCTTCATTTAATCCATTTTAAATTCAGGCTTATAAACAACAAAATGAAAAAAAACGTCAAGGGTGTGAATACTTTCTGAGGGCAATATATATATATATATATATATATATATATATATATATATATATATATGTATATATATATATACACACACACACACACACACACATGTATATACAGTAGGGGCCAGCAATATTGGCACCCTTGCACGTTTTTCAACTAACATAATTTTCTCTAAAAATAAGTTGAAATTGACAAAAGTATTTCGTCTCCACAATTCTTTATTTCACTGTTAATATGACAACAACAACAACAACAACATGCATTTTAAGGCCATTTTCCCTGCTGGAGCGGGGGTGAGCCTTGCGGTCCCCATGACAATCTTCTCCATTTTGCCCTATTTTCTGCATCTATCCTTGTTAACCCCCTTGCCCGCATTTCTTCTTCCACCATCTTTAGCCAAGTCTTTCTCGGTCTTCCCCGTCCTCTACTTCCTTCTACATTCATTTCCATCACTCTTCTCAACCAGTCACTTTCATCCTTCCTCAACACATGACCAAACCATCTCAACCTGGTCCTCTTCACAGCATCAATCACAGGCTCTATTCCCATCATCTTTTGCAATTCATCATTTGTCTTCCTCTCTCTCAACGATACTCCGCACATCCACCGAACCATTCGCATTTCCACCCTTTCCAGCCTTCGTTGCTGCTCTACGTTCATTACCCATGTCTCGCTCCCATAAATCAGAACACTTCTCACACATGCAGCATACACCTTTCCCTTCAGCTTCAACGACATTCCCCTCCTCATCAGCACGCCACTCAGTTCCCAAAACTTCTTCCATGCACATCTCACTCTTGCAACCGTTGCCGAGTCTGATCCACCTTCTACATTCAGCATGTCTCAAAGGTAGCAAAATGTTTTCACACCTTGCAGCTTCACGCCGTCCCCAAGATCCAACTCAACATTTCCTCCATCTGCAGCTCCCTCTGTGCACACCTTACATTTGAATGTAGCTGCCACCCTGGTTAATGACCCTCTCAGACCACTACATTTTTGATGAACCCACTCAGCGCACATTGTACATTGAATGGAGTTCACTCCGACACCCTTCCTGCACACAGCACATGGCCACTGCCCAGTCCTTTCCACCTCACCACATGCTTTACCACTTGCCATCACCTTCGTCTTTCCTATATTCACCTTCAGACCTTTTGTCTCCATACATTCCTTCCACTTGTTCATCTTTTCCTTCAGTCCATCCATACTTTCCGCAATCAACACCAGATCGTCATCGTCTGCATACAACAACTCCCACGGTAAGCCCTCCTTTACGTTCTGAGCCAGCACCTCCATCACAGCTACAAATAGTAGTGGACTTAGTACCGACCCCTGATGCACTCCCACCTTCACCTCAAACTCACCACTGTTCTCGTCCTTCGTCCTTACAGCTGTGCGCGCTCTTTTGTACATTGCCATCACTACTCTGATCAACCATTCCTCCACTCCTAACTTCCTCAATGCCCATGTCACTACTTCACGGGGAACCCTATCGAATGCTTTCTCCAGATCAACAAACCCAAGAAACAACTTCCTCCGCTTCTCCATGTACTTCTCCTGCAACTGCTTTACAATAAAAAGCACGTCTGTCGCTCCTCTTCCAGACATAAATCCAAACTGCATTTCGTCGATCTTCACTTTCTTCCTTTTCCTCCTCTCCAACACCCTTTCCAATACCTTCATTCCATGCTCCAATAACTTTATCGCTCGGTACAAGCCACACTCCAGAGGGTCACCTTTCCCCTTGTATAGAGGGACGAGGGTACTCGGTTCTCAATCCACTGGAATGGGGCTTTCTTTCACCACCAGATTGCAGATCTCTGTCATTCTCTTCACACCCCAACTTCCTGCTGCCTTCAACTTATCTCCCACAACTCCCGTCGGCCCTCCCGCTTTTCTACTCTTCATTGCTTTTATCGCTTCTTCAACTTCCTTCTCAGTTATCTTCTCTGCCGGTTCGAAAACTGGGTTACTCTCTATGTTGCCATCCCATTCATTCTCTGTATTCAACAGCATTTCCATATATCTTTTCCATCTTCCTTTAATTCCATCTGGGTCCACAACGATTTGTCCCACTTCATCCTTCAAGCAACATCACATCAACTTCAAGCAACATCCCCATCACATCACACCTCTCTTTCGCTATCTGCTTTGCAATCCTGAATACCGCTCTCTGACCCTCTTCCAAATCCAAGCTTTCTCTGAACATTTTCCTACATGCCTCCTGCGCCTTTGATACCTCTTTCTTTGCAGCCTTCTTGGCTGCCTTCTAACTTTCATGCTCTGCTTTTTCTGCTCCCGTACCCTTCGCCTTCTGCCACTCCTTGAACTTCTTCCTCTTCTCGTCAATCCTCTTTCCAACTTCTTCATCCCACCACCATGTTTCTGAATGCCTCGGTGGTCCTTTTGTCCATCCACATACCTCACCAACGGCTCCCAACAGACTATCTTTCATTGACATCCAACCACGTTCAAGCTCAACCACATTATCCTCTACCCTACTCAGCCTCTCTTTTAATGCCTCCCTTACTGTCACATCTTTCAACCTCCACACCTTCATTCTCGGTTGGTAATTCACCCGCCGAGCTCTCCTCGCACCTTTCACCCTTATGTCACAGACAACCAAGTGGTGCTGTGAAACAGCCTCCTCCCCCAGGATCACCTTTGTGTCCCGGAGGTGCCCACTATCTCGCCTACGCACCATCAGGTAGTCAACGGTTGTCGTCGATCCACCTGACATGTATGTAACAAGCTTATTATCCTCTTTCTGGAACTGAGTATTACAAATCAACAAATCAGCAAGCTCCAAAATCCTTTCACCTTCTCCATTTCTCACACTATATCCGTAACCCCCATGAACTCCCTCAAAACCGTCCATACTCCTTCCCACATGTCCATTTAGGTCTCCTCCTACCACAACAACTTCCTCATCTTTCACGTTTTCCATCAGCTTCTCTATCGCACACCAGAACTTGTCCTTCTCTTCATCGCTCTGACCAACCTGCGGAGTATATCCCGAGATGACGTTTACCAAGAGCTTTCCAATCATCATTCTCACCATCATCAACCTATCACTCACTCTAGTCACACTCACCACACTGTCTACAAACTCCTCAGAAAACAGGACACCAACACCATTCACGCCCTCCCGGCACCCTTGCCACACAAACTTGTATTTCTGTCCCTGCCTACCCTTCACCATTCTCACACCACTTCCCTTCCATCTCGTCTCTTGCACACAACATATGTCCACTCTTCTTCTGATCAATACTTCCACCTCTTCTCCTGATCTCCCTGTCATTGTCCCTACATTCCATGTCCCAAACCTCAGAAACCGATCTCCACTTCGGGCTGTACCCTGCCCATATGTAGTTGTAATTGTCATGGTTCTCTTTTTGAGGCAATGTTTTAAATAATAACTGTTAATAACTGTTAATATGACAGAACTTTTTTTTAAAATTCAGAACTTAATATATCCTTTTAAATCGGGGGAAAAAAAAGAAATGGCATTTACAAAATTAATGACACCTGAGACTTATTATTTGGTATCACAGAATTTGGACAAAATAACTGCAGTCAAACGCTTCCTATAGCCATGAATGAGCTTCCTACACTTCTCTACTAGCAGTTTGGCCCACTCTTCTTATGCAAACTGCTCCAGTTCTCCCAGATTTGAAGGGTGCCTTCTCCCAACTGTTGTTTTCAGATCTCCCCATGGGTGTTCAATGTGATTTAGATCTGTACCCATTGCTGGCCACTTCAGAACATTCCAGAATTTTGTCTTGAACCATTCCTAGGAACTTTTTGAAGCGTGTTTGGGGTCATTGTCCTGCTGCAAGAGCCATGACCTTTGACGGAGACCGAGCTTTTTGAGATTGGGTTGAACAATGCGCTTCAAAATGCCTTGGTAATCTCCTGATTTTATGATGCCTTGCACACATTCCAGGAAACCAGTGTCAGAGGCAGCACAGCAACCCAAAAACATCACTGAACCTCCTCCATGTTTGAATGTAGGGAAGGTGTTCTTTTCTTTGAAGGCTTCATTTTTATTTTTATTTTTTTTGAGTTAAGATTTTAAACAAGGAAGTATGGGGTGTAAAGACTGGGAAAAACTGAGAAAACGAATGTAAATGGACCACAAACGACCGCTGAGAGAAAACAAGGCCTCAAGGCAGGAAACTTCAAATACCAGGCCTCAAAAACACGACAGGAAATAACCGACGATTTTATACAGGTATGCAAAATTTACACCGAGATCTTCCTCGAGACACACAGTAATTTACAAACCATAAAATAAAAAATACAGTTTTGACTAAAATACAAACGGGAACAATTACTTAACTTCGAGAACGTGGAGATCTTGGAAAAAACGCAACCTCGCCGGCAAAACCGGAGGTGGAAGTTATGTAAACATAATTTTGTAATTTTGTTTTCTGCAAACATAGAGATGATGTGCTTTACCAAAAAGCTCTAATTTGGTCTCATCTGTCCACAGGACATTCTCCAAGAAGGATTTTGGCTTGTTCAGGTGTGTTTTTGCAAACTCCAGTCAGGCTTTCTTATGTCTCTCTCTCAGCAGTGGGGTCCTCCTTTGTCTACTACCATAGAAACCCCTTTCATTGAGTTCGCAACGGATGGTGTGAGTTGAAAATGTCATCCGTTGTATCTGATGGTCAGCTTGAATCTGTTTGGCAGTTTATCGAGGTGCTTTCTCCACCATTCAAACAATTCTTTGCTGCAATCTTCGATGAAGTTTTCTCTTGCGGCCACGTCCATGGAGGTTGGCTACAGTGCCGTAAGCCTACAGTGCCATTAAACTTCTTGATAACATTGCGTACAGTGGACACAGTAACATCAAGGTCTCTGGAGATGGACTTGTAGCCTTGAGATCATCCATGCTTGGCTACAATCTTGTGTCTGCCCTCCTCAGACAATTATTCGGTCTTCTTTCTTTTCTCCATGCTTTTCTCCATGCTTTTCTCCATTTCTCCATGTGGTAAACACAGAAACACAAAATGGCAGAATGACTCCTTTTCTCCATTCAAACTGGTTGAATGAATGATTTTTATATTGCAGGCACCTGCAACTCCCCACAGGAGTGTTTAATTCCAAAGTAAAGGAGAATCACCTGAAATCTAATTATTTCGAACAACTTTTTAAAAATGCCAATAATATTGTCGTGTGACTACCCTCTGGTGAACACCGCAGAGCGACACAGATGACCAAACGAGCTTTAACTCCGAGGCGTTCAATTCAATGGCGGACCTTCGTTATACACGCGGGGAAAGGGGGGTGACGAACTTACCTGGACGGCTTCCACCCGACTTCTTCGCACCGAGATAAATTAATTCATCTCAAACTACACAGAAATAAAATGTACAACAAAAATGCCAGCTTTATTGAAGAAATGCCGGTAACCAAATGAAACACGGCCAAATAAAAACTATAATTCCTCATCGGAGCGCCCCCATACAGACTCTATTACAACACAAGGGATAAAATAACTGGAAAATAAATATGTTTGATTTGTGGCACTTTGCTCAAATCTGCTCATGAATCTCATCAGGAATCGTGACCCCCCCCCCCCCCATCCCCCTCTTCGCATCCTTGGTGGGAAAACCGCAGGCTGTGCTGATGTGGGTGCAAACTAGGCCTCACAAACCCTCGTTCGCCCAGCCGCACTCGTTTTCGTCATCCTTGTGTGGGAAACCGCAGTTCTCGGTCTGCAGGTCCTCCTCCTCACGATCGCTATGAAGATGTCGGAACACGACCTTTCACCACCAGATCCAGCAACCGAGAGATACAAAATCGTGGCTGCTCCCAATGAATGTCCCTCACTCAAGAGTGCACCATATATGTCCCCGTTCTTTAAGAATGTCCCTAGCTCCGGAGCACCCCAACACAAGAGAGAAAGCCATGAGGAAAGCGAGAGAGTAAGAAAGAGACAAAATGTCTGGACATGACAGTTTGTGATGAATCTCCCTTGCACAAGAGGAGAAAATGTCGGCCGAGCGTTCCTTTATAGTCAAGGCTCTGACGTCATCTCATGACGTCTCCGTGTCCGCTCCTATCAGCGAGTTTTATCTTACCAGTCCTGGTGCCAATCAAATCCCAGACCAATCACTGCTCTTCAAGGCGTGGCCTCACGGACCTTGCCTGATTGAGCTAGTGATGTAGCGGCTGCGGCACCAGGGGTAGTGTTCGATGCCTGGTTTCCGGTTGGTTTTTAATTAGTGTGGTTAACCGGCGATTTCTTACTCGGTGTGTGTTCTGCGTGGGTCATAAGGAACAGAGGGAAAAATAACAGGGGCCATTACACACAGGGGATTAATTTACCCATAATCCCTCGCTAATTAACATACCCCACCCCTCTCATGGGGACGAAGATACAAGCTTACCCGACAGACGGTCTACACAAATTTCCTACTTATTACTTAGGGTTTCCTCTTCTTCACGACAGTTGGAGCACACACACTACCTATGCATTCTACCTGGACTAAAGTATTGCCTACCCCCTACAAACGTAACAATATTGTCTGTGCCATTTTACAATTTCTGTGTGGAATATGCTAAGATTTAGTATTTTTCCGCTTTTTTGTTTTGTTCCACTGCAAACCAAAGAAATACATATGTGGCTTCTAAAAGATTTTTAAATTTCAACAATTTTCTGGAAGAAATGGTGCATTATTTGAAAAAAGTGCAAGGGTGCCAATATTTTTGGCCGCGACTGTATACATATTATACAGCTCATACGTTTTATGTGACTCAGACTATTGTTAGTATCTCTTTCGTGGAACCTTTACATGCCATATGTATCACAGAATTGGCAAAGGCCCAACACAACTCATTATTTCAAATGATTTGTGGCAAACAATTTGTTCAAAAACATGGCCTGCACCTGCAGAAAAATCGACCGTCTCAAATTGATTCGGATGTGATGAGTCTCAGTGTCTGCTAAGGAAATTGAATGAACACATCTCATTGCAGCTTACTCCATTTTTATGCTGTTATATAATTTTGTATAGAATTCAGAGAGATTCATATTACTGTACAGTACTGCAAAATCATTGAATGCACTCAGAGCAAACACAAGCCGCAGCTCATTAACAACTCGATTAAAATCACAAGTTACAATTCAAGCTCAGTGGCAGGATGGTGCAAAGGTAGCGCACCTGCCATTGAGCTGTCTAGTTTGGGTTGGACTCTCTACCCGGCTATACATTGATGAATTGGCGTTTCCAAGTTAGGGCATGAGCAAGTGTGTCATTCGTCGTGTTGGATGCTGAGTGGGGGATTCGTCTCCAGCATCGATGGCTGGTGAACATGAAAGATCTCATGGTGTCCTTCAAAAACTGGTGGCAATGTGTCCCGGCACACTTGGTGACAAATTTCAAATGAATGCTTTCAGGTGCAAGTGCACTGCATCAGCAGCATTGGTGTGCTGCCAACAACAACCTTCTACATTTCAAGGTGATTCCAACTGCAAGAAGAGATCATACCTCTTTAAGCATTACATACAAGCTAGAACGTTGCAGTCACCTCTGGAATACTTTCAATTCAAATTGGGGAGAGGCTTTGAGCAATGAACTAACTCCATCTTGCATGGACGGAATTTTTTATAAAAGCAAATGAATAAACGATGTAATTTTCATTGTCATATAAACTGCTAAAACATTTAAGTAAACATGGTCTGCGAGGTCGGTTCTGTCTCCCCTTAAGCTGGCCGTCCCAAGTCCTGGAGTTTGAACCGCGGCCCAATCTGCCAAAAACGTTAAAAATGGTACATGCTGCATCCTTGCTTGATGATCAGCATTTAAAAATGATAGAGCAAGGACACACCCGCATATGCTGGCAACCATTGCACAAGCCTCGCATAGTTTCATGGCTTTCTCCTATGTTGAAGTTCCTCATAAGATAACTCGTAAATTATTTAATTGTGTTGCTCAAAAAAGGGACAAAGTGAGGTGGTGGATGCGTTTGCTATTTCAACGATAAGCATTGTGTAGCATACTGTTCTTCAAAGATAACATTGAAATGGATGTCCCATCTGTTATCACCTCCATGTTAAAAGCCAATGCTACCATTCACACGACAATTGCCATTAAGACCAGGATTCTTCTACCGACTGCTCTCCAGCCTAGCTCCCCCAGCTCTCTCTGTGCTCTGTTCCCCAAATATTCCTGCAGAACAGGATGCACAAGATCTGCCAGCAACTCTCTTCGAGCGAAACTGCCAAAATCAAGACTCTCTGCTCATCTTCACTCTTTCATTCCCCTTTTTCCCACCTCTGGAACAAACGCTCTCACTCCCTTCAATCCCACTCCTCCCTCCAGGTCTTTAAAACAGCTGTTCACCACCATCTCTTATCTTCCCCCATCCAAAACCTTGATCTTTTCTACCCCCGCTAATTCACCCCAGATACACTTTTTGAAATTCCGACTAATTTCCTGGAAGTCCTTGCAGTGTCCATATGTTTTATACCTCTCCCACCTCCCCCCAAGCCCTCTCCCTCCCACAGATCTCTCGATGTCCCTGCTCTCAAATGTTGTGTTTGTCTGCTTCCTCCTCTCTCCCCATCTTATCTACCACTCCCCTTATTATATGGTTTATGTGTCTGTTTGATTTTTTTGTGTGATTAATGTTAGCTCTTTCACGAGTCTCGATCTTGTGTACAAAAGAAAAAAAAATTCCCATCAAAATGTGAATCCCTTTTATTAGCTCAATAATGAGCTGACCAACTTTCTTAAGATTCCATGATATAACACCTTTCCTGATCCACATGCTCCACATGCATCCTCAATGGCTCAATGCTACAGAAGGAAGATTTTATTATCCGGTATATATATATGGATATATGTATATATGGATATATGTATATATGTATATATGCATATATATATTTGTGTATATATATATATGTATGTATATATATATATATATATATATATATATATATATATATATATATATATATATATATATATATATATACACAAAGAATTAAGTTAAGCACCCCCCCCGTTTTTTTACAACCTCGCACATTACAAGTTTGTTGTCGTCAAAACAGTGTAATATACCCATGATATTGCTATATTTTCTGGAGAAGTGATATTATGGTCACATAAAAACATAACAATCATGCCGTTTTCAATATTTTATTCTGAATAATTTAAGGTGAAAATTTTTGGGAATTTTAGGCATATTTTCACCTCAATTTAAGTATGGAGCTATAGGTCCATCACGGACAGTGTGGATGACGTTTATGTTTTCTAACGTACAGTCATTGTTCTGAGAAGACCTCTAGCGATCTTTGCGTCAATAACGTGTGTAGGACCCACGTGATCGGATCACTGACTCAACCAATCACTTTTTTTCACTTTGATCACTCAATTTCATCAATGGATAATTGCTAATGTCATACCAATCATTATTTGATCTCACATACCTTAGAATATATGCCAATGTATACATATACACAAAGAATATATATTAGGGGGTGCTTACCTTAATTCGTTGTGTAGGGGTGCTTAACTTAATTCTTTGTGTATATATATATATATATATATATATATATATTTATATATATATATATATATAATTATATATATATATATATGTATATATATATATATATATATGTATATGTATATATATATATATATATATATATATGTATATATATATATATATATATATATGTATATATATATATATATATATATATATATATATATATATATATATATATATATATATATACATACATATATATATTTATATATACATACATATATATATATATATATATATATATATATATATATATATATATATATATATATATATTATATTGTTACGGATCTCAGGGGTCGGCTCTCCCCTTATCAAGGGGGGGTTAATCCCCTTATCCTTTAAGCTGGCCGTCCCAAGTCCTGGAGCTATGACGTCACTTCCGGTCAGTGCTGAATAGGGTGGTAGGCCGAATTGTTCCTATTACCTAATTACCAGCGCCTTCTGGGAAGCGAAGAAATGAGCCCCGCCCGGGCCGTGGCGTTAGTGGACACGCCGAGTGAAGCGAGCCGCGACTCGGGCCGTTAACAATGACTAACCCGATTCTGAGCGGTTCCTAATCATGCCACAGGTACTCAATTGATAGAAAGGACGGATGCGATCGGATTAGGGAAAACCAAGAAAGAACAAGGTAATTTATTTACAAACCAAAAAGAAGAAGAAAGGAAAGAATGTACAAGAAGAAGAAGAAAAAGCAGAAGGACACAGGGCAGGCTTAACTACACAGTCTTAACTAATGCGTAATGCGCCCAGACAAACATACGCACTCACACGGGGATTGTAGCTGGTAGGGTGGAAGGTCCAGGTTAGGCTGGGCCAAATCGGAGGTGATTTTCCTAATTCAATGTAATTTGCCTAAAAGTTGTGAGTGAGTATCAGGAACAACATCATGAAAAAAAAATTCAAAAATATTGACGTTTTACGGTCAGACAGCCCGTTACCATAGCAACAGTTACAGACGACTCAAAAAATGCCTAAATTGACGATTTCTCAAGCTGTGTTTGACCCCCAGAGTTGATTCTGGTACCAGAAGATGCAGAATTGAAAGCCAAGGATGATTGGATAGCTTAACAATGTCTGTGACACAATTCAATACCACTTTTATCCAAAAAACTGATTTTTGTCTGAAATTTCAAGCATATTTATGGAAAAAAATTGAAAATTTTGCTTTTTAATCATAGGATAACCATTAATCAGATTAAATTTACTTCAAATTGTCTTTTACAACCTTGTATTGTCCAGTTTTTATAACTGTTATAACGTTGTTTAAATTTGGCCATCTTCATTTCAATAAAAAAAAGTTAACAAAAGCAGCTGTACAATCATTAATTTTAATGCCTGCTTTCGGTTGTTACTGTAACCATTCATCAGGGCGTTCAAGGCGCCCTTGCACACATCAAGGATAGGCGCTCTTGTCTTCGATACAACGGCAGTGAACTCTGGGGTCAAGAGTGGAGTCGTAGTAAGACTGGAGACTGAGTTTGGCAGGAGTCTTCTGCAACTGGCGTGTCGGCACCACATCCACGAATTGGTTGGAGGGGCATCTTGCTCAATAGTGTATGGCCCCACCACAGGACCTAATGAACAGCTGTTCAAGTGACTGCTCAACACTTGGAGTGAATTGGACCAGGGCAACTACACATTGGTCGAGGTGTCTGCTCAACAGAGAGAGCTGGCTGGCCATGTACATGCCACCATCACCTTCCTTCAGACGTGGATGGACAATAGCACAAAGGAGACTCTTCGACACGACTACCTGGAGCTGGCACACCTCACACTGCTGTTTCTTGGAGGGACTGTCCCTGATGGTATGAGGACCATCACTATCAAAGCTCCTGGGGCATTTCACCACGCCCGTTGGATGAGCAAGACTTTATACACTATAAAGGTGGCACTCTTCCGTTGGCAGCTGGGAGATATCTACACACCCGAAGAGCTGGAAGACATAACCAGTCTCGCTGCATTCATGTCAGTCTTCTACACTAAAGCGTGGTTGACATGTACCAGTACTGCAGATGCACCATCTAACGACATGTACCTGATGAAGCACCTCCTCAAGGCTGAGGCCAGTATCGCAAAGAATCCAACAAAGTGGCCTGCCAAATTTCTGTCCTTTGTGACTGTGGCCCGAGAGAAGCTACAAAACCATTTGTGGTACCTCTCAGAGAGATTGGTCTCTTTGGCACTCTTCTCGGACAGAACGTCATCTGACAAGCAGACTATGAGAAGGGCTATGCTCAGGTACCATAGGACTGCACATAACATGATACAGGAGATGCCAGCCTCACAGCAATTGGGGAGTAAAGCCCTCAAAGACTTTGTTGGTTACGACTCTTGGAGCATGTTTGAACTCTTGGGTATTGACTCCAGTTTTGTCAAGCTCCCCGTTGCACAGTGGCCCACCGCAGACAGCTATCGTCATGGCAAGGAAGTTGTGGCCAAACTCCCAGTTGTCAATGACGCAGCAGAGCGGACACTTGGACTCGCCACAGATTTGAACACTAACAAGGCCCCCAAATCTGAGGCGCAGCTCCAGGCTCTATACAGGGTTGTGAAGGGCGTCAGGGAGAAGCTGCATGGACTGGCAACATCCACTGAGGTTGTGACTAAGAAGTCATTGGCCTCCATTGATTACAATTGGGACTAGGTTTTTTATTTTGTTATCAATGTTCAATGTTAGACCTTAAATTTGAGACAAAAAAGCTTAATCAATGACAAAAGTTAATTTAAAGTACATTTAATTCGACTATAGCTCTGATTAATGATTATCCTATGATTAAAAAGCAAAATTTCCATTTTTTTTTCAAACAAATGCCTTAAATTTGAGATAAAAATGAGTTTTTGGGATAGAAGTTGTATTGAATTGTGTCACAGACATTGTTAAGCTATCCAATCATCCTTGGCTTTCAATTCTGAATCTTTTGGTACCAGAATCAACTCTGGGGGTCACACACAGCCTGAGAAATCATCGATTTTAAGAATGTTTTGAGTCGTCTGTAACGGTTGCTATGGTAACGGGCTGTTTTACCATAAGACGTCAATACTTTTGAAAAACAATTTCATGGTTTTGTTTCTGTTACCCAGCCACAACTTTTAGGTAAATTACAACCTTGTAGTATGAAAAATTGAAAATCACCCCTGATTTGGCCCAGCCTAGTCCAGGTAGATGGTCCAGGCTGCAGTCGACTCCGTCCAGGCTCCGGTTCCGCGGGCGAAACCCGGCAGGCAGCTCTGCCTCTGCGTATGGTGGAACGCGACCGGACCTTACATATGGCGGTGGGGGGGGGGGGGGGGGGAGGGAGGCTCGTGTCCTTCAGCGTATGTAATAATTGTATGGCTGTGCCAAACGCACCCTCTCCAGTTCTCTTATAACGCCAGCGAGTGAGTCCTTACGCAATGTGCGCTCCTGGATCAGTCCCGTTACAAGAGCGCCGCTGAACAAGTCCTCCAGTAGGCGAGCTCTCTCACACAGTCCTCTCATCAAAAGGAGTCCCTCCAAGTTCGTGAAAGGGCTTTGCGCTCGCGCTTTTATAACGCGAGCCAAGATCACTCCGCCAGCCAAAAAGCCACGCCCTTCGGTGAGATTGCCTCAGCCCTGGTTGGCTGGCGAGGGCTTACTGGCCATGCCTTTGACGGCTAGTTGACAGGCCACACCTTTTCCTTGGCGTCCCACCTCCTTCTTCCTCGAGCCGACCGCATGGTCAATGGCGGCGCCTGAGCGAACGCTAACAAAGGCGCATAACAGAATTGGGAGAGAGAGGTTGGCAAAATGGACGAAAGGGCCTACTCCTTATTTGATTGATGCACCGCAGATTCAACTATTGGAAACACGGCCTTATCTTAAACACATAATAATGAAGTAACTGAGTTCCTATGGTGGCCTACGTGTTGCTTGTGGACTAACTAGGGGTGCAACCTTTAACCTTTACTGTCATATTTACAAGTGATTATTATTTACAAAAGTGTGGGTTCTAAAACCGCAACAATATATATATATATATATATGTATTTTATTTATTTATTTATTTTTGGCATATGTGGGCAAATTACACGCCCAGACCAGGAATCAAACAGGTCCTCTGGTGAACCGTACCAATGCTCTGCTATCTGAGCTATCTGGGCGACCCTGACTGAGCATGCAATTTTCCCACACATAGAATTGCCACTCTCTTTCCGTCAATGCTTCCAGGGCACACACTGCCAACCACAGGAGCACCAAGTGCCTGAACACGAGAGGGTCTTTCTCCAATGGAGGGACAAATCCATGTCCTCTGTTATAAACACCACTTGGGGTGTAGTGAAATATACTTCTTTTTTTGAAGGGTCTTCTGGCTAAACACTTACATAGGCTCCACCTATTCGGCATGACCTCGGCAGAGCCCCTACTTCCCAGTAGGATTGTGCTGCAGCCAATACCAGGAAGAATATAATTAAGTTCTCAATTTTATAGACCAGTCCACCACAGAGAAAGAGCATTCACGGACACGTATTTCGGGCCATTTTACGTTGCCTTATGAGGGTGGCCTTTTATTATACAAAAAGGTTTTAAACAAGTACAGATACATTCAAAGTACACTGCCCCCATGCCAAATAAATAAATATCCTCATAGAGAGCTCATAGAGACTGTATTGGGAGGGAGATGAGTACAATAAATCGATTGATTAATTGCATAATTAAAATCAATAAATAATGATCATAAAATATCTTCCTATAATTCACCAAATGTCCGTCCATCTGTCTGTCTGTCTGTCTGTTCGAAGGTACCGTAAAAACTGCTGACCCGATCGCAACGATATTTTGGGGGTATAATCCTGGGATCCTCAGGAGTAAAATAGGCTATTTAGTATTCCCAATTTCAGCTTTGGTCTCCAGCATTCTCAGGTTTGGACTCCCGTATAACATTCGCATTCGCATAACGTTCATTGTTCTCATTATGACGATGTTGCTTTCCCGTGTGCCGTGCGATCGGTGCAGCCGTTTGTGCGACACCCGGGAAAGCAACATGTCTCCATCGAACGCTAACAGATCGCTGTCTCCATCAATCTTGCCAAGGCCGTAACAGCTATCGGCTCAAAATCCTTTTAACTGTTGATTTGGTACAGTTACACCTATCGGGAATTTGGTACATGTATCGGGAGTACATACGACATAGCGATTGTGAACACGATTATCGATCACGATTCATGATCACGATCATAGTGTATCGATCACGATTTGAAACACGATGGAATAATATTTACCGATATGAACCGTGATGTGGCTTTTATTGAAATTCTAAAGATACCCTTTAGATTTTGATGACTTGCGTGTGATATGATTCAACGGATGTTTATATGAATCGTTTAAAATAAAAAAAACCTTCGATTTCTGATATTTTGCCTTTTCATTTGGGCCTCCCAATTGAAGACCCGCCCATGGGGCGGGTACCGTTGCTAGTTTTCTTAATTTATCGATCATCTTCTTCGTACCATCCTCTTCGAACTTGTTGTACACCTCTTCCATGTGATTCCTCACCTCATCCACAGCTCTCCTTTCTGCTTTCTTCTACCCATGCAGGTGCAGCAACCCCGAATCTGGTTGTCCACCTCCAGCCTTCATCTCCTCTATGTTCTATGTTCAAATGTTCTTCTTCTCCAAAATTGCCTTCGCTACCTACTCCATCCACCATACCTGATTTCTGCCCCAAATAGATCTCCCAATGATGGAGAATCATTTAAAATATTTTAGCAGCCCGACCCGGATCTTCGCCAAAACCTAAACATTTCATCCTTGTCACATACACTACCGCTCTGCCAAATTTCATTTGAATCCGGCCACAACTTTTTGAGATATCTTGTTCACAGATAAACAGACAGGGTGAAAACAACCTCCATCCACCTTCGGTGGCAGAGGTAATTAGCATAATTTGACAATAATAATAATAACGGCACTCAGTAGAGGGCATACCTCAGCCAGGTGAACAGTTTACGTTTTGTTTCCCAGAGTAGACCAGAAAACCACAATACAGAAACACATTTAATCAAAATCATCCGTCCACAGCTTTTACAGATATCCTGCTATGTATCGTTTTAGCCCTATCTCGCAATGGTGAAGAATCACTTAAAAATGAAATAACTCTGATATCCGAATCCATATTCAGATCTTCACCAAAATCGAATCGATTCTTCCTTGTCACACACTCAACCTGTCCACCAAGTTTTGTACAAATCCGTCCATAACCTTTTGAGATATTTTAACAGAAGAATTACTTTAAAATTCTAGTACCCGGATCCGGATCCGGATCTTCACCAAAATGTAACCATTTCGTCCTTGTCACATACGATACATCTCTGCCACATTTCGTCCGAATCCGTCCACAACTTTTTGAGATATCTTGTTCACAAACGGACAGACAGGCAGATGAAAAATCCCTCATAGAGCGACTTTTGGCAAAACAGAACAAAGTATATTGACACACTTTGAAAACGCAACTTTGGATAACCCTAACCCTAACCCTAACCCTAACAACTAACCCTAACCCTAACAACTAACCCTAACCCTAACCCTAACAACTAACCCTAACCCTAACAACTAACCCTAACCCTAACCCTAACCCTAACCCTAACAACTAACCCTAACCCTAACCCTAACCCTAACCCTACCCCTAACAACTAACCCTAACCCTAACAATTGGCTAGCTTTGTTCCCAGACTTAAACCCTATCGAGCACCTTTGGGATGAGTTAGGGCGATGTGTACGCCGACGTCAGCCGCCACCACACAACGTTGTTGCTTTGGGTCAGGCATTACAGAATGAGTGGAGGAACATCCCTGATGCCACTATCAGACTTGTGCACATGCAAATGGTGGACACAACAGATACTTTTTCCCCTTCTCTCCCCATCTTGTCTTCCGCTCCCTCTTTTTATATATTTTGTTTGTCTGGTTGATTTGTTTGTGAAGTAAATGTTAGCTCTTTCACGAGCCTCGATTCAGTATACAAAACAGATACTGACTTTGAGGTGGAGGGTGGGACTGTTTGATGACGTGTGACATCTTATGGGATTGCTGTCAGGACAATATTCTTTTGTGGTTTGTCGACTGATTAACCTGTTTTCTTTCCATAGTAAACACCTTTCAGTTCCACTGGTTGTTTGTCATATTATTGCATCCCAAAGTCCGGTTTGCGTTTTCAAAGTGTGTCAGTATAGAATGGCACACAGTAGCACATCCTTTTGACCTAAAAAAAAATAATTAGTGGTTGAATTCAGTGACCTGATATGCAAATCGTCTTCAAAGTTTAAGTTAATTGGATGAACATTGACAATTTTAGAATTTTGGCCTGTGTTGACCTTTTGGCCTATGCTGATCTCAAAAATAGTTGGTGGTTGAATTCAGTTCACTGATATGAAAATCCTATTCAAATTTCAAATCAATCGGATGAAAATTGAGGATTTTAGAAATTAGAAAATAGTGGTTGACATTTGGCCTATGATGACCTTATGACCGATGTTGACCTCAAAAGTAGTTGGTGGTTGGTTTCACTAAGCTGCTGTGTAAATCTTCTTCAAATTTTAAGTCAATTGGATGAAAATTGAGGATTTTAGAAATTCAAAAAAAGTGGTTGATCTTTGGCCTATGTTGACCTTTTGGCCTATGCTGATCTCAAAAATAGTTGGTGGTTGAATTCAGTTAGCTGAAATGAAAATTCTATTCAAATTTCAAGTCAATCGGATTAAAATTGCGGATTTTAGAACTTTGAAAAAAGTGGTTGATATTTGGCCTATGATGACCTTATGACCGACGTTGACCTCAAAAATAGTTGGTGGTTGGCTTCACTAAGCTGATGTGTAAATCTTCTTCAAATTTTAAGTAAATTGGATGAAAATTGAGGATTTTAGAAATTCAAAAAAAAGTGGTTGACCGTTGGCCTATGTTGACCTTTTGGCCTAAGCTGATCTCAAAAATAGTTGGTGGTTGAATTCAGTAAGCTGATATGTGAATCCTATTCAAATTTCAAGTCAATTGGATGAAAATTGAGGATTTTAGAAATTCAAAAAAAGTGGTTGACCTTTGGCCTATGTTGACCTTTTGGCCGATGCTGATTTCAAAAATAGTTGGTGGTTGAATTCAGTTCGCCGATATGTAAATCCTCTTCAAATTTCAAGTCAATCGAATTAAAATTGAGGATTTTAGAAATTTGAAAAAAGTGGTTGACCTTTGGCCTATGTTGACCTTTTGACCTCAAAAAAATATAGGATTTTGTCGGACCACGAACTCTACCATTTGGTGAAGTTTCGTGAAGATTGGTTTAAAATTGTGACCTGTAGGCAGGTACAAGTGAGCGGACAGACAAACACACAAACACACACACAAACCGGAGTGATTAACATACTTGCAAAAAAAATAAAATAATAATTTGCCAAGTTACAAACAGACAGACAGACAGGCACACGGGTGAAAACATAACCTTCATCCACCTTTGGTGACGCAGGTAAATATATATCTCAAATACACCACACAAAACAAGTCCTGACAAAAGTCTGCCATCTCTATTTGCTCTTTCGAGGTCCGTGTACAAGTATCATTTGTTATTTTACATGCAGCATCATTCCAGGAGGACGACACCTCCTCTCTCAAGGAGGTTGGTGGCAGGATTTGCACTCCGGCCGCCGTAAAAAACACCTCATTCTGTAGCACACACAGTGGTGTGTGTCGGGATGGTGCTGAGGAGTCGTCCAAGGACCCAGCGATGTATCAGCGTATGCTCCAGCGTATATATATATATATTACTCCTGTACCCTCATTTATCTGCCCTATCCTTTATCCTTCTCTCGCATTCCCTCCTCCCCAACCCCTCTCCTATTTGTGACTCATCCACTCATTTGTGATGCCTTTGTGTCCTTATCCCTCTTTGATCTCCTCTCAGTCTGTAAACCTGCTACCCTCTGTTGTTTATTAGCTCTTTCATGAGCCCTGATCTCGATACACAAACACATAATTTGGAATAGGAATGACATTTGTATGGAGGAGGAGGTGCAGTCGGTAGAAAATGAACATATCAAAAAGAAATGTGTAGTTTGGTCCTATCTGACCCATCTTTCCTTATTCATTTTGTTCATTGTAAATCCAGACATGTATGAATACAAATGCTTGCTTGATGTGAAAGATCATTTACATCTGACAAATGTTTTCGTCTGCAAAACAGCAGGATTTTTACCCCCATTGGTCCTCCCGTCCCTCGTCATCCATCCTTTACTCCTCTCCTCTCCAAGCATCCTTGAGCGTCCCGTCCCTCGTCATCCATCCTTTACTCATCTCCTCTCCAAGCATCCTTGAGCTTCCTTGAGCATCCATCCGTCCCTCGTCATCCATCCTTTACTCATCTCCTCTCCAAGCATCCTTGAGCATCCCGTCCCTCGTCATCCATCCTTTACTCATCTCCTCTCCAAGCATCCTTGAGCGTCCCGTCCCTCGTCATCCATCCTTTACTCATCTCCTCTCCAAGCATCCTTGAGCGTCCCGTCCCTCGTCATCCATCCTTTACTCATCTCCTCTCCAAGCATCCTTGAGCGTCCCGTCCCTCGTCATCCATCCTTTACTCATCTCCTCTCCAAGCATCCTTGAGCGTCCCGTCCCTCGTCATCCATCCTTTACTCATCTCCTCTTGAAGCATCCTTGAGCGTCCCGTCCCTCGTCATCCATCCTTTACTCATCTCCTCTCCAAGCATCCTTGAGCGTCCCGTCCCTCGTCATCCATCCTTTACTCATCTCCTCTCCAAGCATCCTTGAGCGTCCCGTCCCTCATCATCCATCCTTTACTCATCTCCTCTCCAAGCATCCTTGAGCGTCCCGTCCCTCGTCATCCATCCTTTACTCATCTCCTCTCCAAGCATCCTTGAGCGTCCCGTCCCTCATCATCCATCCTTTACTCATCTCCTCTCCAAGCATCCTTGAGCGTCCCGTCCCTCGTCATCCATCCTTTACTCATCTCCTCTCCAAGCATCCTTGAGCGTCCCGTCCCTCATCATCCATCCTTTACTCATCTCCTCTCCAAGCATCCTTGAGCGTCCCGTCCCTCGTCATCCATCCTTTACTCATCTCCTCTCCAAGCATCCTTGAGTGTCCCGTCCCTCGTCATCCATCCTTTACGCATCTCCTCTCCAAGCATCCTTGAGCGTCCCGTCCCTCATCATCCATCCTTTACTCATCTCCTCTCCAAGCATCCTTGAGCGTCCCGTCCCTCGTCATCCATCCTTTACTCATCTCCTCTCCAAGCATCCTTGAGGTTCTCTCTTGATTCTCTCCCACCTCAGCTTTTTTTGCTGTTCACCACCATTCACGATCAATCCATCAATATCTCCAGCAACCTCGAAAGTGTGAACCAAAGTCGAAAGTTTGTCAAACTTTCACAAAAGGTGTATTTATTTATTTATTTATTTATTTACGTTATTCAATTTAACATTAAAATGTATCTTATTTAAATGTACCAGGCTGTTTGCCAGTAAAGCTCCACCTGTGTGTGCATTCGAGCGTTGAAGGTGTGATGTGGAGAATCCATGGTTAACTCCCCAACGGTCCATGAATTTTCGGAATTCATAGGATGCAAATTGTGGGCCGCCATCGGTTCGAAGATTAATACTGTATCCTGAAAGGTATGCATGCATTAAAGTGACACAGCAGGTGCATTATATACCCACCTTTGATGATGCCATTGTTATGAGGTCCACACAACTGTTTTTGTTTTCCAAATTTGACTTTCAGCTTTCTGGTATCCTGACCCTCTTGAAATGTCATGGCATGTTGTATGTAAGTTCATCCAATATAAAGCCACACTAATATAAGCCGTACCCTTATCATCATCTGTGTGATGGTATAAGTAATGACGACAGAGACACAAACAGACCAATTTTAATTGATTTTGCAAAATACTTTGGGAACCAATTATACCTGTGAAGCACTTTGGCAACCATCTGTTTTTACCCTGTCCTCGCGAAGTGAAAAGCGGGGTTAGGCATTCGGGTGCGTACGTGTGCCGTACGTGTGTGTGTATGTGTGCCGTGTGCCGTACGTGTGTGTATGTGTGCCGTGTGCCGTACGTGTGTGTATGTGTGCCGTACGTGTGTCGTATGTCGTTTGTGTGCCGTATGTCGTATGTGTGCCATACGTGTGCCATGTGCTGTGTGCCATACGTGTGCCGTACATGTGCCGTGTGCCGTACGTGTGCCATGTGATGTGTGCCGTGTGCCGTATGTGTGCCATGTGCCGTACGTGTGCCATGTGATGTGTGCCGTATGTGTGACGTGTGCCATGTGCCGTATGTGTGCCATCTGCCTTGTGCCGTGTCTGCATTTTAAAAATTCATATTCTCTGCAATTCTTGGACAGATTGACACGAAATTTTCACCAAAGGAGCGCCTCCTCCTGTAGAATATTTTAATAATAATTATGACGTCATAGTTCAGCGGTAAAGGTGCCATCTTGCAAAAACCCAAAAACTTTGCCCCTCTATATCTCCGACCCCGCTCCATGGAAAAAATTGAAACATGGCTCATTGTCAAGTACTCCCCATGGGGAATAAGATGTTAATGATGACGTCATTGGTGCCTTCATTATGACGTCATAAATTGACAGGGACAACGCTTAGTCTGATCATTTTAAAATTTATTGAGCGTGATCTACGCAACAATTACATTGGAGAATATAAATTTATGTCACGTGGTGCGGCAGCAACATTGGATCAAAGAAAGAAAAAAAAACTTCAAAAACAAAAGAGTTCACTCGCACCAAGTTGACTGCGCAGGGTAGGTAAGTATTCTACGAATAAATAGAATCTAGTTATTATGATTTATTGCTTTCGCTTTTCAAAACATTACTGTTCCCTCAACCAGGCAATCATCTTCGCATGTTTTAAGGAATTCGATTTGGGAGCTTTTCCTTCATCCAATTCTGAGACTCGGGTGTTCATTTAATACTTGTCGGACGAACTCTA
The DNA here is from genome assembly GCF_964187855.1 of Myxine glutinosa. Taxonomy (NCBI): domain Eukaryota; kingdom Metazoa; phylum Chordata; class Myxini; order Myxiniformes; family Myxinidae; genus Myxine; species Myxine glutinosa. The sequence goes on from NC_136271.1 coordinate 42,939,850, forward strand.
ATTGAGCGCAAAGCGTTTCCAGGAAACTTTATCATTTCACAAGACTTCCTGCTAATTGGCTTAAGAAATATAATGAATCTTTTTGTGTGTATGTTCGAAACTTGTTTGCTCTCATATTGAGCCAAAGAACATTTGAACAAATCAATTTGGCAATGGTGAAGCAGCCCTCAGTGCTTCGTGATGTTTTTACTTGCTTTTCATTGTGTAATTCACATTTTGCGGTTCCAGACTTCTCGATGAGTATTGATGGATGTTGGTCATTTTTACCTCCGCCACCGAAGGTCGATGGTGGTTATACTTTCACCCGTCTGTCTGTTTGTCAACAGGATATCTCAAAAGTTTGTCGACGGATTTGGACGAAATTTAGTAGATAAGTTGGGTATGTGACAAGGAGGAACCGATTCGATTTTAGTGATGATCCGAATCCAGATCCGGATACAATAATTATTAATTTTTTTTAATGATTGTTCACCATTGAGCGAAAGGGCCAAAAACAATATAGAGCATGACATTTCAAAAGGTTATGGACGAATTATGACAAAACTAGGTAGATGAGTTGGTTAGGCGACAAGAGCAAGCCGATTTGATTCTGGTTCAGGTCTGAATCCAGATCTGGCCTATCGGTGGATAGAAAACCGTTCAGCCTGACGGAGATATGCTCTTTACCGAGTGCCGTTCTAGTCTTTCATGTTTTCATAGGTGACCAGTGGCCACATTCTCAAATTGCAAATTCGATGCAAATGTACACAAACCCACACCCCAATGACAGACGAATTGGCAAATCTATCCTCACTAAAATAGATTTCCATATATAATGGCTTGAGGTGTATGTTTGTCTTGCCAGTTACATACAGTGCATTCAGAAAGTATTCAGACCCCTTCACTTTTTTCACATTTTGTTATGTTGCAGCCTTATGCTGAAATCTTTCAAATTCATTTTTTCCTTCATCAATCTACACTTAATACCCCATAATGCCAAAGAGAAAACAGGATTTTAGAAAGTTTTGCAAATTTTTTAAAAAGAAAAAACTGAAATATCACATTTACATAACTATTCATACCCTTTGCTATGACACTTGAAATTTAGCTCAGGTGCCTCCCATTTCTCTTGATCATCTTTCAGGTGTATCTACACCTTGATTGGAGTCTACCTGTGGTAAATTCAATTGGTTGGACATGATTTGGAAAGGCACACACCTGTCTATATAAGGTTTCACAGCTGACAATGCATATCAGAGCAAAAACCACGGCATGAGGTCGAAGGAACTGCCTGCAGAGCTCAGAGACAGGATTGTGTCGAGGCACAGATCTGGGGAAGCCTACAAAAAATCTCTGCTGCATTGAAGGTTCCCAAGAGCACAGTGGCCTCCATAATTCTTAAATGGAAGAAGTTTGGAACAACCAGGACTCTTCCTAGAGCTGGCCGCCCGGCCAAACTGAGCAATCGGGGGAGGAGGGCCTTGGTAACAGAGGTGACCAAGAACCCGATGGTCACTCTGGCTGAGCTCCAGAGATCCTGTGTGGAGATGGGAGAAACTTCCAGAAGGACAACCATCTCTGCAACACTCCACGGATCTGGGCTTTATGGCAGAGTGGCCAGACGGAAGCCTCTCCTCAGTGAAAGACACATGAAAGCCCACAGAATCTTGTTTCTCACAGTCTGAGAGTCCTTTCGGTGCTTTTTTGCAAACTCCAAGCTTTCATGATCCTGGTTGTTCTGGTTGTTCCAAGAGTCCTGGTTGTTCCAAATTTCTTCCATTTAAGAATTATGGAGGCCACTGTGCTCTTGGGAACCTTCAATGCAGCAGAATTTTTTTGTAGGCTTCCCCAGATCTGTGCCTCGACACAATCCTGTCTCTGAGCTCTGCAGGCAGTTCCTTCGACCTCATGGCTTGGTTTTTGCTCTGATATGCGTTGTCAGCTGTGAGACCTTATGTAGACATGTGTGTGCCTTTCCAAATCATGTCCAATCAATTGAATTTACCACAGGTGGACTCCAGTCAAGGTGCAGAAACATCTCAAAGATGATCAAGAGAAATGGGAGGCACCTGAGCTAAATTTCAAGTGTCATAGCAAAGGGTATGAATACTTATGTAAATGTGATATTTCAGTTTTTTCTTTTTAAAAAATTTGCAAAACTTTCTAAAATCCTGTTTTCTCTTTGTCATTATGGGGTATTGAGTGTAGATTGATGAGGGAAAAAATGAATTTAAACGATTTCAGCATAAGGCTGCAACATAACAAAATGTGAAAAAAGTGAAGGGGTCTGAATACTTTCTGAATGCACTGTATGGAGATCATTTTGATCAGTCTTGAGGAGGCTGACATGGAATTTTTGGGCATCGCATTATTGAAGACGTTTTATGACCTAATCTTTCAAGCGTTTTCATCGGTTTCTTGTACATTCATACATTCCATAACTGAAGCATTAAGGTGCCGGAGAACATTATGAACCTTTCCTCGGCTGATAGTTAAATTTGGACAGTCAGCACATCATTGCAAGGCCACTGCTGAAGCAGCTCTATGGCAAAATATACTGTTCCTTCAGAATGTATTCACACACCTTGTCTTTTTAGTAATTTGCTGTGTTAAAGCCTGTATTTAAAATGGGTTCAATTGAGATTTTTTTTGGTCACTGATCTACACTTAATACCCCATAATGTCAGTGTTTTTTTTTTGTTTTTGTTTTTAGAAATTCTACTAATTAACTAGAACGACACTCTTCGACTTGTCCTTGTCCTGTTGAAACATAAATCTTCGCTGCAGTCTGAGGTATTTTGCACTCCGATGCAGGTTCTCCTCAAGGATTTGCCTGTATCCATTCATTGTTCCCTTGATCCTTACAAGTCTTCCAGTCCCTGCCACTGAAAATCATCCCCATAGCATGATTCTGCCACCACCATGCTTCACCGTATGGATGGTGTTAGATGGGTGATGAGTTGTGCTCGGTTTCTGCCAGATGTAGAACTTTTAAATCATGCCAAAGAGTTCTGTTTTCGTCTCATTGGACCACAGAATATTTTGCCTCATGCTCTCAGAGGCTTTCACTTGTTTTTTTTTGCAAACTCCAGGCATGCTATCATGTGCCTTTTGCTCAGGAGTGGCTTCCATCTGGACACTCTTGCATGAAGCCTAGATGTGTGAAGTGCTGCAGAGACTGTTGTCCTTCTGGCAGATTTTCCCATCTCGTACAATGAACTCTGTAGTTCTGTCAGATGATAATTGGGTTCTTGGTCAAGTCCCTGACCAAGTTCCTTTTTGTCTGGTTGCTCAGTTTGGTCAGACGGCCAACTCTAGGAAGAGTCTGGGTAGTTCCATTTCAGCTTTTCATTTTAAATTATTTTGTAAAAATTTCTAAAAACAAAATTCCACTTTGACATTGCAGCATATTATTTGTAGATCAGTGACAAATCTTCTCAATTTAATCCATTTTAAATTTAGGCTGTAACGTAACAACATGTGAAAAAAGTCAAGGAGTGTGAATACTTTTTGAAGGCACTATAGACCAAGATATTGTGCGTTTACCTGCACAGAAGATTCGGGAATGAAATGAATCCCCAATCATGGCCTTGCAATACAAAATGGATGAGTTTAACTGGATGAGCTAACCTAGACCCAAATGAGGACATACAAGGAAAAGGTGATGGAGAAAAAGACAATTTTGCTCAAGTAATCTGCATTGAATATCCATCCAACAAACATCTCTAAAACCCAAGATCTCATTGAGAATGAGATCGTGAGTTCTCAGATATTTAGACCAGACTTGATTGTGTAATGGTTAGAGCATCCACTCTGTGTCTGGAAGATCGGTAGTTCAATTCCAGCTCTGGCCTAGTCATACCAAAGACTTTGATCATGTTACTTGGTGCTTCTTTGCTTGATACTCGTAATTTAAATGATGGCACATGGACAAACATCATAGATTGGCATCAATTAAGGAAGAATTTCCTCCTCCCCATGGCAAACACGTCTGGGGCCACTTGTTTTTTGGCCGTCATCAACAATGCTCTTCAATCATCTAACGTCAGGAGAAGGAAATACGTGGTTCACTTAACGTTGGCAGAGTCAAGGTCAAATTATCTCTCCATGTACCCTCCAGTCAGACCTCATGCAATTTGAACTGTTGTCTCAGTCAGTCCTCATGCAGGAACAAAAATGATGAATTGCGAAAGATGATGGGAATAGAGCCTGTGATTGATGCTGTGAAGAGGAACAGGTTGAGATGGTTTGGTCATGTGTTGAGGAAGGATGAAAGTGACTGGTTGAGAAGAGTGATGGAAATGAATGTAGATTGTAGAAGGAAGTAGAGGACGGGGAAGACCGAGAAAGACTTGGCTAAAGACGGTGGAAGAAGAAATGCGGGCAAGGGGGGTAACAAGGGGAGATGCAGAAAATAGGGCAAAATGGAGAAGATTGTCATGGGGACCGCAAGGCTAACCCCCGCTCTAGCAGGGGAAATGGCCTTTAAAATGCATGTTGTTGTTGTTGTTGTTGTGTCTACGGATTCCAAGATGCAACTTAACCACACTAAGTTTCATGTCATGGGGGTTTCTTTCCATCGCAGTCACCTCCCTCCATCATAGATCCAACTAAATAATGTTCAATTACAGGAAAATCAACAGGTTAAATTACTGAATTACCCACACCACCCATCCGCACTTGCCTCGAAGCTGTCTAGCCTTGGTTTGAATGTCAACCAAGCTATAAATTGTCATTCTGGTGTTTTGCAGGCAGGGCAATTCATCAATGTGTATGTCAACCCTCATATGGAAGTTAAAGGTGTGCCAGCATTAGTTGGTGGACATTAAAAATACCACGGTGTCCTTTGTGAAGAGTAGGCGAGTTATTTCTGGCACTCTAGCTAAACTCCAAAATTCCTGCTCTAACCTACAGGGGGCACTGCATCAGTGCAACAGCTGCAACCCCAACAAATGATGCCACTCACAGCAATGTGCTCCATACAAAAGAAGAAGAGTTCCCTAAAGCTCAGTGACTGTCTGAAGTCAAAACCAGTGTTGTCTCATGCATTTTGTCGGCATGTTTTTATTTTAATTTTGTGTGATCATTGTTCTAGCTCTTGCAATAACGAACATTAGAATCTGAATAAGTCATGGCTATTTGCAAATTCACCAACTCACAGTTTGTTTTTTTTGTTGTTTTTTTTTGTATACAAGATCGAGGCTCGAGTAAGAGCTAACATTAATGACAAAAAAACAAAAGGACACATAAGACAAAATAAAGGGAGCGGGAGACAAGATGGGGCGAGAGGGGGAAGCACACAAGTACAACATTTGAGAACAGGGACATCGGGAGATCTGTGGGAGGGAGAGGGCTTGGGGGGAGGAGGCGTGGGAAGGGGGTGGTGGGTGGGAGAGATAAAAACCACATGGACACAGCTCGGACCTCCAGGAAAGAAATCTGTATTTCAGAAAAGTGGATCTGGGGTGAATTAACGGGGGTAGAAAAGATCAAGGTTTTGGATGAGGGAAGATAAGAGATGGTGGTGAACAGATGTTTTAAAGACCTGGAGGGTGGAGTGGGATTGAACAGACTGAGGGAGTTTGTTCCAGAGGTGGGAGAAAAGAGGAATGAAAGGGTGAAGGTGAGCAGAGATCCTTGATTTTGGCAGTTTCACGAGAAGTGGATTGCAGGCAGATATTGTGCGACCTGTATTTTGTATTTATTTATTTGTTTATTTATTTATGCAGAACAGATTTATTTGTATTTACTTTTTTATTTACTGGGACAGACTTATTTATTTAATTGTATTTATTTGGGGGACAGAGCACAGACAGGGCTGGGGGAGATAGGCCAGGGAGGAGTCGGTAGCAGACAGAAAGACCACCAACCTGCCTGCGGTGAGTGAGTGAAAGGCCCTCGGAGTTAGCTTCATCGCAGGAGATTCCAATAATTCTGAAAGCTTTGGTTTCAACAGCGGGAAGCCGAGCTATGTGTGAGGCAAGAGCACCAGCCCAGAGGGGAGAGCAGTATTCCATTGAGCTGCGGATGAAAGCTTTGAATGTGGCGAGGAGCTCAGGTGTGCCAAGGAAGGACTTCGCACGATGGAGGATGCCCAGTCGGCGACTGGCTTTGGAGGCCAGCTTGGAAATGTGGTTTTCCCATTAAAGATCATGGCAAATAGTGAGATCCAAAAGCTTGAGTGACAAAACTTCTTGGAGAGGTTTGTTGAGAATGTAGATGGGAGGTTTGTTCAGTTGGTCTTTTCAGAGAGACATGGTAAGAGTGTGAGATTTGTCAGGATTGAAAGACATGTTCCACTTGTTTGACCAGTCTGTGATTTGTCCAGGTCTGCAGAGAGAGAGGAGGCTGCCGACTGCCGATCTGAGGGATGATGTATCGAACGGCAGAGAGTGGAGTCATCAGCAAAGAGATAGAGAGGATTTTCCAGACAGTCGGAGAGATCATTCATGAAGACCAGAAAAAGCACAGGGCCCAGAACACTACCTTGGAGAACTCCAGCTTGAACAGGAAGGGAGATGAGAAAAATCCATTCAGGGCCACACGTTGACTACGACCAGAGAGGAAGTCCGCAAGCCATGCGTGGAGATTTCCATGAATACCAGAGGAGGAGAGTTTGGTGAGCAGAGCTGGGTGCCAGACCATATCGAAGGCACGTGATATGTCAAGGGAGACAGCTCTGATTTCCTGTTTGGCATTGAGGACATCCATCCATTGTTGAGACAGCAGAAGCAGCATGTCCAGAGTAGAGTGACCTGGTCTGAATCCAAATTGATGATCAGAGATCACACCATTTGAGAAGAGGAAGGATTTGATATCTGAAGCAATGATGTCTGCCATGACTTTGCTGGTGATTGGGAGCAGGCTGATTGGTCTGTCGTTGCAAGGATCTGTTTTTGCACATTTTTTGTTTACAGCGGTGATGTTGGCTGATTTCCAAGCTGAAGGCAGATGACCTTGAGCAAAAGAGAGGGTGAAGAGAACAGCGAGAGGGTGTGAAAGAGCAGCAGAGCAGGATTTTAGGACCCGTGAGCTGATGCCGTCTTGTCCAGTTGCAGAAGCAGAGTCGAGGATTGACAGAAACTTCTCCACCTTGTCAGGAGAGAAGGACACCGAGTCCAGGAGCATCTGGGTACGACTGGGTATGGTGGGTACAGAGAGAGACGGGTTTGGGACACAAGATTTTGAGGCAAATACAGAGTTGAGGCATTCAGCTTTTTCACGTGCTAGTCAGCTGTGCAGCCGTTTGAGGTAAGGGAGTGGATGGAGGGGGAACAAACACAAAGAAACAGATTTGACAAGATGCCACCAGGATTTGGAAGAGGGAGACACGTTTGAGAGTTCTGTCTGGAGAGTAGAGAGATATTGTTTCCTGGCTCTCCTGAGGGTAGATACACACTTGTTCCGGGCTTTGTGAAATGAACTGAGATTGCCTTCCGTTGGATTTGCCCTCCAGGAGGCGAAGGCAAGTTGTTTCAGGGCAACTGCCTCACCACAAGATTCAGTGTACCATGGACGGGAGGAAGGGTATGACAACTGAAGATGGGATGGGTTAAATATGTGCATGAGAGAGAGCAGTTTACTTTGGAAGAATTCCCAGGATGAATTGATGTCAGAGTCAGTAATCAAAATTATCAAAATTTCACTACTTAAAATAAATAAGTACAAAATAAATCAAAGAAAAATAAATCAAATAAATAAATAAATAAGTTTATAATAATTAATAAATAAATAAATATTAAGTAATACAATTTAATAATAAATAAATAAATAATAAATAAACAAATAAATAAAATAATTAAGTAAATAAAATGATAAATAAGTACAAAAAAATAAGTAATCAAAATTTCACTACCTTTATGCAGGTTGACTATGCACATCCAGCTTCTCAGCCAGGTTTGTTCGCTAAGGAACCGAAATTACAAAAGAAGGAAAATAAAAATAAAAATAAATAAATAAATAACGCAATTTTTTTTTTTACAATGTCTAAGACTCATGGAGGAACTGTTACATATCAGCCATCTTGTGCATCTTCATATTTTTTATTTTGTTTTTCTGTTTTTAGGCATGTTTTTGGGTTGTCCTTCCATCCGTCTGTCCTTCCGTCCGTTCGTTCGTACGGGCTAAACCTCGTTTTTCTCAGCAACCATATGTCCGATTGAGACGAAACTTTCAGGGTAGGAGTGACACCCATGCAGAATGTTTTTTATGATAGTTGTGAGGGCATCAGTCACGTGGTATGGCAGCCATCTTGGATTAAAAGCAAATAATTAAAAAAGATTTCTCGGAAACCGCTGAATTGAAAATTTTTAAACTTGACACATTGACAAGTACTCCAAATGGGGAACAAAAGGATGATAATGATGACATTATAGGTGAAGTGGTATACCAGCCAAAAATGTTTGAATCGAATTCCTTATCCGAAAAATCTGAAATTGCATGCACATGATAAATGACCAATTTGTGTTGAAATATTAAATTTATGACATCATAGGTCACATGGTATGGCAGCCATATTGGATTGAAGGAAAATATTAAATAATTATATCTCTGAAACCGCTCACCGTATTGATGCGAGATTTTACAAATGTCATCTAACAGCACTGTTGCATATAGTTTGAAAATGATGATGTCATAGGTCACGTGGTTTGGCAGCCATCTTGGATAGAAAAGCGAACCTTATCCGATCAACACGAAACTTCACAAACGTGATCCTCTACCCATACATATGCAGAGTGATGGCATCTACCCATTGTGGGATTATGCGGAGGCATATTGGCGACACAGTCGCATTGTTCTAGTTTTATTATGTGGGGCATTCAAATTTTCTAGTAACAGGGTATTTGTTGGCGATCTGGTGCCAAGAATTACACTCATTAAAAACAAACGTATGACTGATATATTCTGGTAGTGTCATTCAACTGACGTTCATTCCTCTGACATTTTTGTTTTGGAGAATAACCCATAAGTTTACCTCTTCATAAAATTATGCATCTCCTTCTTCGTTTATATGCAGCACAACAACATCCATCTGAGGGACGGACACACAATTAATCACCCTGCCTGTGACACACCAGGATGACAGTTTATAACCGGTTTTGAATTCAAGCCTAGGCTAGACAGTTTAGAGGTGAGTGTACGTACCTCTAGGCCATCCTGTCAGACACATGCATGTCATTAAAATTGAGCATTGCAGAGTCATGAAATCTTTATGAAAATAAGGTACCAGGTCTAAAATATTCCGCCAACTCATGGTGGCCACTCGTTTTCGGACACAGAAGATGCTCCCTCGTTTTCTACTCATACAATAGCCAAATGGACATCTGAATGTAAGTTTGGAAATGAGTCCCATGAGGATGCCCCCAGGTCAGGACGGCTCCAGACATTATTCCCCCAGGGCAGGACGGCTCCAGACATTACACTAACTAGCCCAGCTCCAGACATTAGTAATAGAAGATCACCACATTAAGGTCCCAAAAATATCCACAGAACTTGGAATTTCTTAAAGTGATGCTTTCATCCTCACACTCTTAGCCATTTTCAAGGTCTCAGCAATATGGGTCCTGGCAACCTCAGCATTCATGATCAACAGAAACAACTGGCACCTTGTCTCGAGCCTCTTGATATTTTCAATTCAGTCACATCTTGACATTAGCCTGGTGTTGGCTTAGCGGTTAGGATGCCGGCTTGGGATCCCAGGATCCTGGGTTCAGAATCCCAGTTGATCGCTGAATTAACACCAGGGGAGTTGACTCAGCTTCTCATCCTTCTGGGGTCGGCAAATTGAGTACCAGCTCACTGGTAATTCCCTGTGTGTCGCAAGAGGCGAATAACATGGTTGGTGGCAGGGGTGAATCACATGGTTGGCGGCAGGAAGGGCATCCGCCCATAAAACTTTTTTTTTTTTTTTTTTATACAAGATCGAGGCTCGTGAAAGAGCGAACATTAATCACACAGAAAGACAAACAGACACACAAAACAAATAACATCGGGAGCGGTAGACAAGATGGGGAGAGAGGGGGAAGGACACAAACACAACATTTGAGAGCAGGGACCGAGAGACATGGAGACATCGAGAGAACTGTGGGAGGGAGAGGGCTTTGGGGGGGGAGGCATGGGAAGGGGGGGGGGGTGGGAGAGGTATAAAACATATGGACACTGCCAGGACTTCCAGGAAAGAAGTTGGAATTTCAAACAAGGTGGATCTGGGGTGAATTAGTGGGGGTAGAAAAGATCAAGGTTTTGGATGGGGGAAGATAAGAGATGGTGGTGAACAGCTGTTTTGAATACCTGGAGGGAGGAGTGTGATTGAACATTGCAGTTCATTGCAGATATTGCTTCAAAAAGGGGACCATGGTGCCCGAAAAAGGCCAACCCCCACTCTGCGGAGAAAAATGGCCTCTAAAGGTGGTTCACATCAAACATCCTCACTCATCCTGTCATGAATGTCGACATTGAATGAATGTCATGAATAAATGTCATGTCAAAATGAGACATGAGGAAATGTCGCTTCACCTCTGGTATCCTGAAACCAAATTTTAATTTGTTCAAAAGAAGCACAAGGAGTCACCACCATGCACAAAATCGTCGCACCCAACCCTCAGCAGGCAAGATCATGGTCTTGGTTTACCATGGTACCAAATTCATCCTGCAGATTGATTACTGTATATGCTACACAAAAGTCCAACCGTAGGGGAATGTTTAGCAGGCCTTATCCAAAGTTTTCAGCAGCCTCTTAAGGATTAATGCTGAAGGATGTTGAGGTGACCCCGAATTCCCATGCCCCAACCCCCCCCTCCCCCCGACCGAATCCCCTCCACAACTCCCCCCATCCCACCATTCCCCAATTTATAGTTTATAACTTGCAGAGAAAACAATAAAGAGCAATCAGAGATTGCAGACCCTTGCCAGGACTTGTTTTGTGTGGTGTATTCTGTATGGCAAATAAATGGAAGGATGAAAGGTCGTTGATTGCAAATAAATCATCTAAATGGTCTTGTTGTAAACGTGTAAAGGTAAAAGGTCTGAAAAGTTGTAAAGTTCAAATGGTCTAACAGTCAAAAGGTGGAAAGGTTAAAAAGTCTGAAATGGTCAAATGGGTTTAATTGGTTGAAATGGTCTGAAGTGTCCAAAGGGTCTTAAAAAGTCAAAGGGGTCATAAGGGTGTAGTTTAAGGTATAAAAAGCCGGAATTGTCTGAAGGGGTCTAAAGGGTCCTAAAACGTATAAAAGGGTTTTAAGGCCAAAATAGTCTCCAGGGTATTAAAAGGTCTGAAAGATGTGAAGGTCTAAAGGGTAGAAAGGAGTCAAAGGGTTTAATGGATCTAAAGGGTATAAAAGGTCGAAGGGTTCTAAAGGATGTAATGGGGTCTTAGTGGTCTAAGGGGTCCACATGATCTGAGGGGTCTAAAGAGTCTTGAGGGTATTAAAGTTTCTTCTGGTTCTAAAGGCTCTTGGCGGGTACTAGGGGTCTTGAAGGTATTAGGGGGTCTAAAGAGTGTGATGGGTCTTAAGGGCCGAAAGTGTCTCAGACATCTATGTGGTTTTAGGGGTTTAAGAGGTCTTTAGAGGTTTTAGTGGTTTTCAGGATAATGGGGGTCTTAAAGGGTGTAAGCGTTCTCAAGGGTATGAAGGGTCTTAGGGTTTGAAAGGGTCTTAGGGGACTTAAATGGTCTTAGAGTTATAAATGGTGTAAAGGGCCTTGGGGTCTCAAAGGGTCTTAAGAGTTTTAGGGGTCTTTGGGTCTTCGTGGTCGTTAAAGTCTTTGTGGTGATAGGGCTGCAAAGGGTGTTAGGGCACATGTCCAACCATGGCAAACCCCAGGCATTGGCTGGATCCTTATTTAAAATTAACAAATTTAGGACCTATGGAATGGAGGCATGAATATAAAATAATACATTCCATAAATTACGATACACTGAAAAAAAAAGATCAGTTTCCGCAATATGAACCTGTCTTGTCAGCACCATGAGGCATGGGTTATGATTTCACTTGTGGGAGCATCGAGTATGCCAGTCCATGTAATGACCACTGCAAGGCTCCCTTTTTCAGATAGTAAAATAGCTTAGGTCAAAATGGTCTCAAAGCAATTTGAGGTTGAAGATTTATTCTACTATTTGAAAGCAATGCCTGTAAATAATATCGTTCAAACAGGATTGTGATGTCATCTCGAATTACTGTAATATATCAGTCAGCAAATAGGTTGGACTGTCTCGCATTCCCAAATGAATCGATAGCTCATGCTCACAAGGAACTTAGCAAGGAGTAGGCCATTACGGTAGGCCCTGAAATCAGGCCCACTCCAGAAACCATCATCCATCCACACACAAGCTACCTGCCCGACCTGCCCATACCTCACTATATTCTTATACAGTGTTGAAACAATCGGTGTTTGATTTCTAATTTATCCCCCTATGAATACAACCTAAACCCTGAATGATTTAGCTATATCTGCCTCGCGTTAAGGCCTGTCAGCTTACCCCACCTCCCTGCTACCCCCAAATCCTTATCCTGTGATACGCTACAACATTGCCCCTTGCATCATGTAATCCCTACTTTCATTATTCTTCCCCATCACAATCATCTTACATTTATTTATGTTAAATTGCATCTGTCAATCTTTTGCCCAATCTATGACAGTATCTATATACCTTCCTGAATCTGATCACAACCCTCTCCGCTACCTACCTTACCTCCAAGGTTTGTGTCATCTGCATATTTAGAAAGCCGACTCCGAACTCCACTATCCAAATCGATGATGAAAATTATGAATGATGATGCTCCTAGTATTGACCCCTGAAATATGCCATTACTTACATCCTCCCACTCACATCCACTCTTTACTTCCGATCACTAATGCAATTTCCAATCACGTTAGCTCCCCGACCAGCCAATCCACAAGCAACCTACCAACCATCCAGCTGCCATAACCAATGCTAATTCTATAATGCAACTTAAATAATAATTCTAATTAATATAATATTAATAATTAATATAATAAATAATTAATATTATATAATTAATAATATAATTACGTAATAATAATAATTCATATAATATTAATATAATATAATAATAATAATAATTAATAATAATTAATATTAATAATAATAATAATATAATAATTAATAATGATAATTAGTAATAATTAATAATATAATAAGAATTAATATAATAATATAATATTTATAATAATCTCACTATAATTCACCAAATGTCCGTCTGTCTGTCTGTTCGAAGGTACCGTAAAAACTGCTGAACCGATCGCAAAGATATTTTGGGTGGGTAATCCTGGGATCCCCAGGAGTAAAATAGGCTATTTAGTTTTCCCAATTTCAGCTTTAGTCTCCAGCATTCTCATGTTTGGACTCCTGCATAACATTCACGTTCGCATAACGTTCATTGTGACGATGTTCTCATTGTGACGATGTTGTGACGATGTATGTGTTCACGGTAGTGTTTGACGTGATGGTGTGAACGTAATTTCGTAATGTTTTTCGTTTCGTAATCCTTTAATGAACGTTTAATGCTTAATGCCCTTTGATGTCCGGGGCCGCACGCGCGCTACACTGGATGGGCCAGCGTGTACCTTGCCCTTCGCCGTCATGCTCGGGTAAACCGCTGAGCCTCATCCGTGATGGGGACTGGGGCTTGAGACAGTGTCCCACAAACGAGGAATTCCCAGTAAGCGTGAGTCATCGGCTCGCGTTGATTAAGTCCCTGCCCTTTATACACACCGCCCGTCGCCGCACAAACATCACAATGAAACACAATCATAATTCACATATTCGTGCAATTCGATTTTGATGATTTACGTGTGATCTGATTTGACGGATGTTTATATGAATCATTTAAAATATAAAATTTCTGCCTTCAATTTCTGATATTTTGCCTTTTCATTTCGGCTTCCCAATTGAAGCCCGCCCGTAGGGCAGGTACCGTTGCTAGTAATTAATAATTAATAATATAATAATAATATAATAATATATAATAATAATATAATTAATAATAATAATAATATAATAATAATAATAATATTATAATAATAGAATTATAATAATATAATAAGTAATAATAATATAATTATAATTATAATTTTTAATAATTATAATAATTATTAATATTATTAATATAATATTATTATTATTATTTTTAATTAAATATATTATATAATTATTATTAATAATATTAATTATCATATAATTAATATAATAATTCATTATAATGCTATAATTCTATAATGCATTCTAATGTCCAGCTGTTAGCTATAAGATTAGTTATCCTAATCTAACTTTGGCTGACAACATCCCATGTGGTACCTTAGCAAATGCCTTCTTAAAGTCTGGATATACTACGTCCACTGTGCTTTCTTCATACATCCGATCAGCAAGCGCTTCATAGAAATCCAATGGATCTCTTAAGCTACATTTAGTCAGCTTGAAATTATTCAAATTCGAGATGAAGAAGAAACCCAGGTTCAAATCTCACGTACCGTATGCATTTGTCCATTCTCTTCTAACGTCCTTGTAATCATGGTAAAGTATACTGATGTTTACTCATATCTTTGACCTGCATGTGATTTATGTATGTACTCTTCGGTGAGCCTAAGATCAATCTCGATTATAAGAGCCGCTTGTCTGTCTCTGTCTGTGTCGCCATTTTCTCAGATAGCACAACGGATTTTCGTCAAACTTTCAGAGGTTCATCAGTGAGTGCCGGGGAGTGTTTTTGAAAAATTTGAAGTCTTTTGAAAAAAAAAATTTTTTTGAAGAAAAAAGTTGGATTTTTGGGGGATTAAAAAAAAATCGCTCTATGGTGCATGAGCCTTCGTTGCTATGTGTGTGTTTTTGAGGGTGTGTATGTGTGTGTGTGTGTAATGTTATAATATTTAATATAAATTTTCGTTATTAGGTGTAGGTGGGGGAGTGTTTTAGGCACCTACAAAACATATTTTTTTTAAACATGTATTTCTTCAGAATGCCAACAGGATTAGAACATCACCAGACAGTGCGGTACTCCTGCTAGTGTAAACAATAAAATAAAAATGATAGACATGCTCCAAGCCCACGAGCCTTGTTAATATGTTTCCGAGAAATGCATGAAAGCAATATTGTGCATTTCCGTGAATGTCACGCCATTGTTAAGGAGTAAGTCACATTTGTTCTACGGCTAGGATACGCGGCCGTACCCCCCATAAATTGACAGAAACGTGCGGCGGCCGCAGAGTTTCTGAGGTGGCCTCAGGGTGGCCCTAGGGCGTATGGCTATATTTTACAGGCCGTAGGGGTCGCCGTGGAATGATAGCGCGGAGTTATAACTTTTTTCATTTCTAGGGTGGCCGTAGCAATTCGACAAGCCGTAGCCATGACAACTGTAAGTGCTGTTGTACATATGAAAAAGAACTGGTATATATACCCACTCGTTACCGTCCGTCTGGCCGCACGTTCGCCCTAGGGCTCCCCTGCGGTCACCTTGCGGGCACCTTGAGGCTACCTTGCGTCTGCCTTGAAAATTCTATGGCCGCCGCAGGGACGCCCTAAGGTCACCGTGCGACATCAAATCAAAGACCGTACGGCACCCCCACGTTTTCGGTCTCCACAATTCATACATACCCCGTGCGGCTACCCGAAAAATAAAAACATATGTGACTGCTACATTGTGTGACCGTGGAAATACTGCGGCCGCCCTAGAATTGCTAGTGGCCGTAGATTTTTTAGACCCTACGGCCGCCGAGCCAAATGTGACTGAAGCATTAAGCCCAAATGTTTTCTTCCTACTTGTGAACATATGATAAGGATACATAATTTTGGGACAATATTCTATTCAAAATGGCCAGGTAAGCCCCCTACCCGTCCACTTATTGATTGATCATAGGTATGTGGCCATTGCAGGTTATCGCCACGATTCAGAATGTTGTTACCTTCGCCACCAATGGTGGATGGAGGTTATGTTTTCACCCCTGTCTGTTTGTTTGTCTGTTTGTTTGTTACTTGGCAAAAAAAAATGTTTTGCCAAGTATGTTGATCACTCCGTGTTTGTGTTTGTTTGTGTGTGTATTTGTTTATCTGTCCACTCACTTATACTTGCCTACAGATCACAATTTTAAACCGATCTTCACGAAACTTCACCAAATGGTAGAGTTAGTGGTCTGACAAAATCTTATATATATTTTAGGTTAAAAGGTCAAAAGGTGTTCACAGTATCTATGTCAACAGTATCTATAGGCCAAAGGTCAACCACTTTTTCTTAAATTCTAAAATCCTCAGTTTTCATCCGATTCACTTGAAATGTGAAAACGATTTTCATCTCAGCTTACTGAAACCAACCACCAACTGTTTTTGAGGTCAACATAGGCCAAAAGGTCAACATAGGCCGAATTTCTAAAATTGTCAATTTTCATCCGATTAACTTAAACTTTGAAGACGATTTTCATATCAGCAAACTGAATTCAACCGCTAATTATTTTTGAGGTCAAAAGTATGCTCTTCTGAGTGCCATTCTACTTTGTTCGGTTTTGCCAAGTGTCGCTCTCTGAGTGATTTTTCATATGTCGGTCTGTCCGTTTGTGAACAAAATATCTCAAAACGTTGTGGACGGATTCGGATGAAATTTGGCAGAGATGTAGCATATGTGACAAGGACGAAAGGACTAGATTTTGGTGAAGATCCGGATTCTGATCCGGCTACTAGAATTTTCTTTTTTAAAGTGATTCTTTACCATTGGAAGATCGGGCCAAAAACGATACATAGCAGGATATCTCAAAAAATTCTGCACGGATTTGGCCGACACTTGGTGGACAGGTTGGGTGTCTAACAAGGACGATTCGATTATATTTTGGTGAAGATCTGAATATGGATTCGGATATGAGAATTATTTAAAAATTTAAGTGATTCTTCACCATTGGGAGATCGGGCCAAAAACGATACATAGCAGGATATCTCAAAAAGTTATGGATGGATTTGGACAAAACTTGTTGGACAGCTTGTGTGTGTGATTTAGAGTCCCTTGTTCAGGGTGACAAGGAAGAATCGATTCAATTTTGGTGAAGATCCGGATCCGGTTCCAGGTAGTATCATTTTTTAAGTGTTTCTTCACCATTGAGTGATATGACCAACCAGGCGAAGGTATGTTCTCTACTGAGTGCCGTTCTAGTTACATGATGTCATGAAAACCTTCTTAAGTTGAGCACCCAAAAGACTAAAGAGATGATTTTTGACTTCAGGAAATCGGAACCTCAGTTATCTCCAGTCACAATGAACAATGTTGATATTGAGACTGTTAACTCCGATATGTATTTAGGTAAAATCATTGAGGACAATCTCTCATGATTAGAACACTGTAAATCGATGGTTTCTAAAGGACAACTCGGCCTCGACTTTCTTCGGGTTGATGAAACCATTATGAGGCTTCTCTATGCTTCAGTAATTGAGTGTTATCTTCTATGGCTGCTGTTTTAGGTTTCGAAGTGTTAAAAATGTGATTCGGTAAAACTGCAGAGAGCAGCAAAACAGGCTGGAAAGATTCTTGGAGGAAATATCGCCGTAAGAAGCAAACAGTCTGGTGTAAGCTTAGCGTTTAGGGTGCTGGTTTGGGATCCTAGGATCCTGGGTTCGAATCCCGGTCGATCGCTGAATTAACAACCAGGGGGGTTGACTCAGCCTGTCGACCCTTCCGAGGTCGGCAAATTGAGTACCAGTTCACTGGTAATTCCCTGTGCATCGCAAGAGGCGACTAACAGGGTTGGTGGCAGGAAGGGCATCCGGCCATAAAACATTGCTTCAAAAAGGGGACCCCTGTGCCCGAAAAAGGCCAACCCCTGCTCTGCGGGGAAAATGGCCTCGAAAGGTGGTTCACAGTAGATTACACAAACCTGAAGTCTTTTGAACCGTTTTATGTTCAGGGTTATAATACAAGTTGATGATATTAAAGGGGTTAGTGGGTAGCATTGGGGACACGAGTCGTCTTTGGAATTGCTCTCTTTGGGTAACCTTGATAGTTTGATGGGGGTTTTTCTTTGTACTATGGTTATTGGTTTGCCATAATCCATCATAATGTGAGCTTCATAAGCTGCGTTTGACAGTGCAATTTTCCATTTTCTGTGGACAACAAACATTATTATCTTATCTTTGTACATTACCTAATGTAACACTTGATTACTGTGCACTCTGACGTACAGTGTGTTCTGACGGGATTGATTAAACTTTATTATTATTCAACATATGATTCGATTATTTGGGGTCCCTCAACGTGAATAACGCTCGACCCAAACAAAGGCAATGAAAATCTGACGCAAAAAACCCGGGGCAGTGTATAATCTGCAGGGGCCTACAGGCCTAATGTGTTAGGCCCACCAGAAAACCAAGATGGCAGCCATATCATGTTGTCTCGGTGCTATGGTGGGTGCAGTCAAGCGACGGATGTGGTTGTGGTCCGGAAGCTGTCTGACCAATGGGTGGACATTAAAAAACATCGACCCCCAACAAGAAGCTATTGTAGACTTGCGACATTTTGCAGATAAAAATAAATGGCACGTGTGAATAAGGTTAAAGAGGTTGTGTATACGCATGCTTACAAAGCTTATGGAAAAAATGTGTTGTATATGAAACTAGAACGCCACTCAGTAGAGTGCATACTCCTGCCATGGGTCAAGTTGGAATAGTACGATTTCACAAAAGTTTGAGGGAGTAATTCAGTGACAACACAAGCAAGACAACACAAGACAGACACTGCACAGATATATATTTAGAATATATAGAAGATAATGTAAAAAAAAAAAACAAGGCAATTTCACTTACATTTTCGGATTCAGCGTTCAATTCTATATAAGCGAGTGTATTTTGAGGCATGTGTGACTTCAAATAAAATTGTAAGCCAGGAAAACGTTCGTTTCATTCCTTAGGGATACAACATGTAAAACTGGCCCAAACGTCAAAACAAAACTCGTTCATTTTAAGTCGTACAAGCTAATGCGACCACTCATTCTTCTGGGAAGAATCCCGTGCACATTCTGGTCACACTTATAAGTCATCCAAGTCTTTATAAGTTCATCAAATACTGACACCGCGATTGACATTCGCTGCGGTAAATGTTGATATATCTTCTGAGGTAAAAAAAAAAAAAAACCAGTTTTAAAGCATTATACGTATCAAACGATACATTTTATGAAACGGGGAAACCGAATACACACTTTGGTCGTTTTAAAATGACAGAATATGTCTTTATTAGAAAAAAAAAAGAACCTTGAAGACGACGCTGCTAAAAAAATACACCACTCTAACGCATAACCGCGAGTTTAAACTACATTTACAACAAATATGAAAACTATTTTCATATCACAATGTTAAATATAGAATATATAGAAGATAATGTTTAAAAAAAAAGAGCCCCATCTTCCAATGGTAAACAATCCTTCAAAAAATTACTGGATCCGGAATAATATCCTGAGCTTCACCAAAAACTAATCTATTCTTCCTTATCCCAAGGGCAATCATCCCACCAACTTTCATCCAAATCCGTTCAGAAGTTTTCCAGATATCCTGTTCACAAACACACAAACACACGAACACACACACGGACGGACACGATCGAATGCATTACTCCCTGGCGGGAGTAAAAATTTTGATCGCTTTGCAAATTTGGCTGCACATTTAGGAATTGTATTCCCATTATACTTTTAAGAGTTTTTACACAGGTGAGAACAGTGAAAGGAATAATCTATATATTACATATGCAGAGGTGGTCGAATGGGGGAAGGGAGGAGGGTTGAAGCAAATGAATAGTTCAAAAATTGAGTAGAGGTTTAAAAAGGAGTAGAGAAAGGAGACAAAATGGTCGGTGAATGGGGAAGGTGTGAGGTTTGGAGGGGATAGGACTTAAGGTCGGGAAGGTAAAGGGGATGTGTTAGACATAATGAGAGAAGGGTTAATATGTCACCATTTTGCATATGTAATTGGTAATTGGACCCAAGTAATGTTCGCATTTATAAACAGCATTGAATTTTAAGTCCCAAAACTTGTTTTCGGATGCATGACCATGTGGAGCCATAACATGTGATACATGTTGCAGAGCATTGTGCGAAAGTTCACAAAAACCTGAGTTAAGTTATCAGTGAGAGTTGGAGACTGTACATGGTACAGTACATGAGTTTTGTTTGATATGGTTGAGGTAGCTGGTAATGGATGGCTTGGTGGGACATGCAATGGAATGTAAAGGGAATTGAGGAACTGCCATGGTTGATATTATCCATTTATTTGCATGCGATGCAGGACCGTGTGATCTCACACCGATGGATAACCAATTATATAATTAACCAGACATCTTAAACGTGACTGATTTCTTTTGCTATTCTTGATTTCTTGCTCATTGCTCATCAGCCTTGAACACCTCCTCAAGTTGCATCATTAATAAGTAAAAACTGTTTGCCAACATCGTGGCATAATCTTGAGTTTACGCTCAACCTTTTGTACCTTAAGAGGACACAATGTTGATCCACCCTGTCTGTAGGGTGCATTACCAACGATGACCCATCATTACCTGGATGGGGAAACAAGTGTCAGTACCTTGCTTTTATGTATGATCCTCCAATAGAAATAGACGTGAGAACATAATATACTACGGGTGCAAAATGGCATTTTTTGACTGGCTTCAAAACCCCCCTTCTTCCATTTCTTCTTTTTCATTTTTCCTCTTTTCTCGCTCCCTCCTCGCTCCTCCCACCCTCTTTTCTGCTTTTTCTTCCCCCACCAATCCGACTCAATTTACCTCTCTTTTGCCCCTTATTTCCTTTCACGTCCTTTTCTCAAATGCTCTATTTACACTTTGGCCTTCCTCTTACATTATATGTTTGTTCGCCGCCACGACACCTACGCCATCCCCAAATTGCAATATATACTCGTGGTAGATGTGAACGATTAAGAGAAGAAACATTGCAGGCTTTGGATTGCCATGCCATGGCGACAAGATATGGCATGGATCAGAACGAGAGATGGGGGAGGGCATGATGGATTCCAGACATTTAGGATTTTGATAAATGTTGATTTTAGTAACAAGCCTTAGATAGTCTTTGCATATTATTACTTACACTCTCTGCGAACTTGTGTTTATTTTAGAATTTAGATTCTGTGCCATATTTAGGCCTATCCTGTGAGCTCAAGGTATATGGAGTGAAACGACTCATGTAAAATGTAGACCAGTGCACCACTGCACCCCTATAATTATATTGCTAAGAAACAAAATCAAACAAAACTTTTACAGGATATTGATACATATTTCAAGTTTTTATGTTACGAATTTTACGCAAATCAAACAGATTTACGCAACTCAACCAGTCAACATTCAAAACCTGAAAGAGCAGATTCAAGCAGCTTTTGGAGAAACGACAGTTGGAATGCAACGTAAAGTGGTTTTTCAGTATTGCAAAAGGTTGCACCCATTGCTTGAAAATGATGAAAATCATGTCGAAATTCATAACTAATTTTCAATGCATCTGATTTCAATAAAATTTATATCATAATAACATATACCTGTGTATGTATATATATATATATTGTTGTGGATATGAGAATGTTTTTTTTTTTTGTTGTTGTGTAATGAATTGTGGTAAAATGTCACCCTCCTTCCTGCATTTGTTGTTGTATAAAGGTCAAAGGGCGTTCCCATAGTTAATTCCATAAAGCATACACGAAGGACACCATATATCTTTGTTGACAGTTATTTCCTTATTATGTGTATTAGGGTAAGGCCTTGTCTTCCATTAACTTAATACTCCATTGCACTGAAGTACATAAGATAGATCCCCTTTCAATTCCCTCAAAGCCTCCATTACCAACTGCATTCCCCTTTTTGCATCCTTTGCCGACTGAATTGGGCGGTTTGCTGCAATTGCCGCCATTGAACATGTGCTCAGGTCGGGGAAGAAAGGCGTGTCCCCACCTCGTCATAGAGGGGAGGAGTGAGTCAGCCCCACTCAACCAACCAAGAACAAGGGGTTGGACTTGGAGAGGGTGTGGAGAGAAACATCGAGGAGGTTCGCGAAGGTTCAGGGGCGTGGCTTATATAACCCACAGAAGACGCCCCCACCTCAGACGAGTCCTAAAAAAAGCACGCGATGTACACACAGCGGCACGAGCAGATGATTGAGGCAGCAGATGAGTTCGGAGAAGTGCGAGAGAAGCGCTGGGAAGCCTTGACAGAAGTGCGAGAGAAGCGCGGGGAAGCCTTGACAGAAGTGCGAAACAAGAAGCGCAGGGAAGCCTTTGACAGAAGTGCGAAGTAAGAAGTGCAACGAAAGAGTTGTGCCCCACCAGTAGTTTTGGCCCCACCAGCCGTTGACTCCACCAGGCCGCTTCGACCCGTTACCCCGCGGGAACCAGATTGCAGTGGCATCGGTGGCCGTCGAGGTCCAGCCCGACGTCCCGTGCGGGATCAAACCCGAACCATCTGCCCCAGCTGAACCTTCCCATTCCTCCTTCCAGCATTCATTCCTGCCATTATATCCTTCTTGTGTACGTGAGTTTGTTTTGTTTGTTCTGTCCCTGGGTTAATTAAGACTGCTATAGGTAAGCTAGGAATTTGCACTGTGTCCTTCTGGTCCGTCCTTCTTTCTATTTTATTTTCTTATCTTTCCTCCTCCTTGGTTTCTTTGATTGTCTAAATAGTAATAAATTATATTCATATTTCCACCCTTTGGCTTTGGTGTTCTTCTTCTTCACATCCTTCACTTTTGTCTTTTCCCTATTGAATATCTGTGGCGCAATTTTGGCCAACGTTCAGGAATCGGGTTAGTCGGGGTAACTGTTCGGGCGCGGCGGCCATCCGCTCGGCCAATCAACATCCTAGCCGCATCCGTAACAATATATATATATATATATATATATATATATATATATATATATATATATGGGATATATATTTGGGATATATATATAATGGGATATATATATATATATATGGGATATATATATGGGATATATATATAATGGGATATATATATTGTGAGAAACCACCGGTGAAACCACCTGTTCTCACCCAGATTTGGTGCCCCGCCCACCATGTGACGTGGCCTCCTTTGAGCCTCACGCGATTGGTGGAAGGTCAGAGAGCTCGGTCGCCATCTTATGCAACGGACGCGGCTCGAAGGCTCCGAGTGGGAAATCTCAAAAGGGCTTTCCTTGAATCCTCACGACAGCCGAGTTGGGCTGGTCGATTACAGTTCGGTATTTTACGAGCGAGTAACTCCGGAAGAGAACGAGTGATTCCCGGATCTCGTCGATTGGAACCGCGAGTGATTGCCTGCTTCGTGTTGGAGCTGCTGGCCGACCGTTCCTGCCGGCCTTGTGCGGTGAATTCCATCCTGTTACCCTCCGAGTCCCGGAGATCGTCGATTGGAGCCGCGAGTGATCTTACCTGCGTCCTGTTTGGAGCGTCTGTTGCCGACAGTTCCTGCAGGCTTTGTGCAGTTTATTCCATTTTGTTACCTTTCATGGTTTTGTGATCGAGCCAATAAAGCATCGTGCCTTACCCCTAGAAGGCCGATTAAAACACAATTGTGTTTATTGAGTTCTCTCTGTCCACTCCGTGGACTACTTGAAGCCCGGACCTTAACGTCCGTATTCCGTGCTGGGAACCATTTTCACAGCCGGGATCGCGACAATATATATATATATATATATGGGATATATATATATATATATATATATATATATATATATATATATATATATATATATATATATATATATATATATATATATATATATATATATATATATAGGATATATATATGGGATATATATAATGGGATATATATAGATATATATATGGGATATATATATAATGGGATATATATATATATGGGATATATATATGGGATATATATATGGGATATATATATATATATATATGGGATATATATATATATGGGATATATATATATATATATATATATATATATATATATATATATATATATATATATAATGGGATATATATATATATATATATATATATTGTTGCGGATATGAGGACTGTATATTTTTTTTGATTGTGTGAATTATTATTATTGTTTATTCTGCGCCTCCTGCCTCCGGAGCTGTGTAAAGGTCAAAGGGCATCCCATAATTAGTCCATAAAGCATCCACACCACAGCCAATCATAGAATACCCCTGTTCAATAGTTATATCTTATTATGTGTTTTAGGGTAAGGCTGTGTCTCCCATTAATTTAAATACTCCATTGCACCAGTGAAAAGAGATAGATTCCCTTCATTCCCACTCCCAACACTTCCATTCCCCCCTTTTCGTCAATTGCAATTCGCATTGCCAACTGCATGTTGGGCGGTTTTCCCTTCATCCGCCATTGACCACGAGGCAGGGTTGGGGAAGAAAGGCGGGTCCCCACCTCGTCATAGAGGGGAGGAGTGAGTCAGCCCCACTCAACCAACCACGAACAAGGGGTTGGACTTGGAGAGGGTGTGGAGAGAAACATCGAGGAGGTTCGCGAAGGTTGAGGGGCGGGGCCTATATAACCCGCAGGCAGGGCGTGTCCAAGGCAGATGAGCTTTTACAGGCAGACGAGAGGGAGCCCAAGCCGTTGAGATGAGAGGAGGTCCAAGGCAGATGAGCTGAGAAGAGAGAGGGTCCAAGAAAGAGCTGAGTTGTGAGGTCCAACAAGCAGAGATCATTCAAGGAAGCACCAAGCCTGCTATTCGTCACCTTGCTCGCGAGCGGCAGCGTCTACAGCAGCAGCAGCAACAACGCTCGCCAACCGCTTAGGGACCTGGACGGCAGTTCGGAGCAGGGCCGCGAAGGAACGGCGGCTGCCCAACGTGCGGATCGTGCTGCCGGACCCAGTGGACTTTCCTCTCCTTCCAGCCAATTCCTGTCATCATTCCCCGTGTGAGTCGTCTTCGTTTGTTCTGTCCTGGGTAGGTAATTAAGTCTGTATAAGTTAAAGATTGCACTGTGTCACCTGCGTCTTATGTGTTGTAAATAAACGTGACTGCTTTCTTTTTGCTTCCTACTTATACGTGTAAATAATAAATCCAATTACTCTTCTGTACGTCTTCTCGTCATTCCTTTTCCTCTTTGCATTCGGTCGTTTTAGAGTTTTCCAGATTGGGCAGCTGCAGTGCGATACGGCCAAAGTTTGGGTGGAATCGGGTTCTAGTCGGGGAATAACTGTTCGGTCGCGGTCATACCAACCGCTCGGTCAAAATAACATCTTGTCCGCGACCCGCAACAATATATATATATATATATATATATATATATATATATATATATATATATATGGGATATATATATGGGATATATATATATATATATATGGGATATATATATATATATATGGGATATATATATAATGGGATATATATATATATATATATATATATATATATATATATATATATATATATATATATATATATATATATATATATATATATATATATATATATTTATGGGATATATATATGGGATATATATATAATGGGATATATATATATATGGGATATATATATATATATATGGGATATATATATAATGGGATATATATATATATATATATATATATATATATATATATATGGGATATATATATGGGATATATATATGGGATATATATATGGGATATATATATATATATATATATGGGATATATATATATATATATGGGATATATATATAATGGGATATATATATATATATATATGGGATATATATATGGGATATATATATGGGATATATATACGTATATATATATATATATATATATATATATATATATATATATATATATATATATATATATATATATATATATAATGGGATATATATATATATATATAATTATATATATATATATATATATAATGGGATATATATATGGGATATATATATATATGGGATATATATATAATGGGATATATATATATATATGGGATATATATATGGGATACACAGGTATATATATACATACACAGGTATATGTTATTATGATATAAATTTTATTGAAATCAGATGTATTGAAAATTAGTTATGAATTTCGACATCATTTTCATCATTTTCAAGCAATGTGTGCAACCTTTTGCAATACTGAAAATCCACTTTACGTTGCATTCCAACTGTCGTTTCTCCAAAAGCTGCTTGAATCTGCTCTTTCAGGTTTTGAATGTTCACTGGTTGAGTTGCGTAAATCTGTTTGATTTGCGTAAAATTCGTAACATAAAACTTGAAATATGTATCAATATCCTGTAAAAGTTTTGTTTGATTTTGTTTTTTAGCAATATAATTATAGGGGTTAAAAATTGTGGATAGATAAATGGGCTACCCGGTATTTGTTTTGCACATGATCATGACACTCGTCCTCCCATTTACATCCAATACAAGCTTACCTCTATTCTGTACCCATCCACGTGGCTTCAGTGCAGCCCTGTGCAGCACATGCCTCTGTGGCCTCTCTTTGTGATTCCTTCCAGATCATCCCGGCCTGGCTCGAAGGTCTCGTTGGACGCATAAGCTGATAATTCGAGGTTGAGGAAAATGCAGTTCTGTGACGGAGTGTCATTTCTCCAGCCTGGCCCGTTTTTGCTAATCAGAGCTTGGACAAGGACGTTATCGTTCCCAAAGCTAAAGCGATCTTTCCGCACTCTGCAGACCACACATCACGACTTTGCAGCAATCCCAGGAATTTGCAGAATTTTCCTTACAGAAAACACATGCAGCTTTAATCCTTGCCTTTTGCTCCCATGGTTCCTTGGAGCATGCAAATCTGTGGCATTTTCATGTTCAACAGTCAATGCATTGGAGAATAGGCCCATATGTACTCGCTGCATCCGAGCCAAGGCTTTGTTCGCTGACACTGCTTAATAGGGACCTTGGAACAAGTTTTATACTTGAATACAACACACTTGAGGAAAATCCTATGGAATCCAAATCTTTGTTCATTCCGCTAGGGTATCGATTAATATTATATCAGATAACATATAATATCAGACAAGAACAGATGTTGTACCCGACCCTAAAATCCTAAGTGAGACGTTGGAGGCCAGAATTTTACAAGGCCAAAGGCATTGGATCATTTTTCTACAGACAATTTTATTTTATTTTTTCACTTCCACAAGTGAGTGCATACACACATCATAAGGGACAGCTAAATATTAAGGAGGCAATTTGCTAAATTTTGAGGCCTACCCCTTTTCCACTCTTGTCTGCCTGATAGTTACGAGTAATTCTTCCATCTCTATCCTTTATCGCTACTCATACCCCCTCCCAACCCCTTTACCCCATATCTACCCCATATTAGACCAGATTCCACTCTGCTAATACAAGATTATCGTTCCTTGAATTCTAGAAAAAAAAAAAAATATATATTTTTTATAAGATACATTTTCACCATTTAATTTACATGGTTGGTCCTACTCTTCTCTTTATGAGTAGATTTATTGGTCTAGCACAATGCACCAATTGTGTGAGATCATTAACGTCCAAACTGCAAATGGATCACCAACGACAGCGTCTCTCCAAAAACCACCACCTCCACAATTTGGCATCCCATGTCCATCCTCCGACTTGTTATTAGTTGTTTTCTTTATTTCATATTTCTTGTTTTACATTTCCCATTTGATACATTCATTCACTCATTTTTTGTGTGCAGCCTTCACCACATGAAATACTGTATATCAAAATGTCAAAACCCACCATTAATTTTTTATCAAAGCTGTATTTTTGCATGCTGTGTGGAAATGATTTGTGATTAGATCCACAAAGTACAGGTAGGGAATTGCATCACAAAGTAACGCTCCTCAGATAGACGTTAACTAGGTGTTACCATCTGCTAGCATTAGTTGGTGGATGTTAAATATCCCACGGTGTCTTTCGCAAAGAATAGACTAGTTATTGTCAGCACCCTGAAAAAATTACAAATTCCTGCCCAAATCAGTTCCAGTTGATCATCTGGCCTGGCCAACCATTTCATGAAAAGACCAGGCCCAAATATTTCCACATCACTAACTATATAACACGTTATGATGAATTGGGGACATGGAAGAAGTAATAATTATGTGTATGGGTTTGAAGCATGTTTGGGAAGGAGTGGTTAACCTCTCCCTCAGGGTCTGTTTATAACGAATACAGAAAAGCTGCCACCAATACCACGGATATTGTCCAACATATTCCCTACCTTGTGATATTCTTATTTTATTCACTTTAAACTTTAACGGCTATCCCACAGTGCTCTGTGGGAACAAACTAGGCCCTCAGTGCACGTAGAGTGATATTGATGGGGGTGTGTTTTTGTTTGGTCAGCAAAGGCATGCTGCAACCTGCCTCTTTAAGAGTGGGGTGCGGTACACAGAAGGATGGATGAGAGACCATTTAGGTGAGGATTCCCTTGATCCAATATGGCTCCCAGACCACATGAATAATGACGTAATTGTTAACAAATAATATCTTCCTTGGGTGGTTGATCAAAAATTTTAAGTTTTGCATTGATCAGTACAGTGGTTTGAGATTTGAACACTGTTCAAGGTTTTCCTGTATTACAAAATGTACTGTTGGAACATAACCTTTAGACCTTTAAGACCCCTTTAGACACTTTGGACCTTTTAAGACCATTTAGACCACTTTGACCCATTTAGACACTTTAGATCCCTTTAGACCTTTTAGACCCCTTAAGATATATTAAGACCCTTTAGATTCTTTAGACTCCTGAAGACATTTAGACCCCTTGACCCTTAGGACATTTTAGACTTTCAGACCCATTCGACCCTCTTTAGACACTTTAGATCCCTTGATTCTCCTTCGACCCTTTACACCCCTTCAACCCCATTATACCCAAACTAGTATTGGAAAATACCCTTTCGATTTTTCGACTCCTTTAGACCCCTTAGACCTTTAGACCCCTTAAGACTATTACAGACCATTATAGACCCCCTTTTTTGCATACAAAGTCGAGGCTATGTAAGAGCAATTATAGACCCTATACACCCCTTGGACCCTTTAGACCTGTAGATTTGTTAGGCCCCTTTCGACATATACCACACAAATATCTATAGTCTTCTTGCAATACACAGATGACTTTTTCAGCAAGTAATGTGGAATCTCTGCTAGTTTGAACCGAATTTGCATATTGCATCACTGAATTGCTTCACCAATCAAAACCGAGATCACATTATTTTGAGGTCAAAAGCTCAAAGGGTCAA
This sequence comes from Myxine glutinosa, assembly GCF_964187855.1. Classification (NCBI taxonomy): domain Eukaryota; kingdom Metazoa; phylum Chordata; class Myxini; order Myxiniformes; family Myxinidae; genus Myxine; species Myxine glutinosa. The sequence continues at coordinate 42,969,028 of NC_136271.1, forward strand.
AGGTCAAGGTCACATAAAATCATCAATTTTCATCCTAATAACTTGATATTTGAACAGGGTTTGTATATTGGGTCACAGACTTGGTTCACTAAAAATCAAAGCGATCAATTTAGCCTTTTGGACATATCAACGATTTACATGACAGCAATTTTACCGCATTATAATCAAATGGGACTTTTTGTGAATTTAATGTTTATATGTAGACCGCCATATTGTTAAGCAGTACGTTCCGTTGGAGTGCTTGGTCGAGCGCATTGAATCAAGCAAGCTGCTTGCTAACGGAACACAACCCCTGTTGAAAGTTTATAACCGTGGAGAACTGGTACTGTATGTTGTTGTGGAGAAATTCTGGAGAACTAGTAATGTTGTTTTTATAAAACACTAGCAACAACAAAATAACTGCGCAACATTTGCGTGCTTGTTTCCTGGAAAGTAAATTCTCCATTTTAGGTGGCGCCTATTGTCATCATTACCGGATGTTAATCCTTCTCACTCTTCTTTTACAGATTCCTATTGGTCTTCTCCTGCTTAGTCCTCTCTGTTTTTGCCACAATGCCAGACTACATGAAAACTGCCAGTGACATGCTTTTAATTCTGGTAAGATCCTTTTCTTGTTGATAATTCCGCATCGATTAAGGCTTGTTATCAAGGATTTTGTGGCATGTCTGGAGCAATAAAAAGAGGGCCATGTGCATCGTCAAAATTATCCAAGAGAGAGGAGAAGTGACATGAGGGATGTTCAAAGCATTTATGGAATGAGATGTATGAGAATGGAATGAGAATGAGATGAGATGTACACCAATGTTATTACCCTGCGCACGTGAAGCAAAATACGGGGTTAAGCAATTGGTTCACTTCTGTCTGTCTGCCCTGTCTACAAATGTCAGTTTATGATTGACGAACAACTTAAATTCAATTGAATATTATATTTTGAACATGACACGTAGCATGAATTTGGAAAAAATAAACTGTAGATTAACAATACTTTGGCGCGGTATTCATCCCGATCACACATGCACGGAGGAGTGAGATTTAAAAAATTCTCTGTCTACCTGGCATTCAAACAAAATTGAAAATCATTCAAAACAGGAAGCTTACTGTGTTTAAGGACATCATAATAAACATGTACGTCATAATAAACATGTGCAGACAGGCACAAAGAACAAATGCGTTAAATAAGGTAGTGTATAAGACACTGCATCAATGGTGGTAGACCTCAGGATGACAGGATTTTTTCTATGACAGTCGAAATATTTATTTTATTTCTATTGAATTATATACTTGAACACTAGAACACAATTTGCCTTGAACAAAATATGATGGCATTTTACATCATAACGACCAATCACATTTTCCCCTCGTAGACCCCACCCATGTCCTTGTATTGGATGTTTCCTCTAGTTATGTCCTTACTATATTTATCTCAAGACTGTGTGGGGTAAGGTATTCTATGAACTCTCTAGTTTAGTTCCTAAGGAAACTTTTTCTTGCTAATCATATTTACATGTCTGGTGAAAATGGATTGGTGTTTCTTGGACTGTTTTGACTGTTTAATTTTGAGTTATTTAAATTTCATGTACACTTCACAGATCATTGATGCTGCTAAAGCAGTTACTTGGCAAAGGTTATACTGGGTGAATTTGCATTGCCTTCCCAACATTGTCCATGCTCTATCTTTTTAATTGCTGAGCGTTAAGTCTTCGGTATGACTCAGTCAAGGTTTGAACCATCGACCTCCCATATTTGGTGGTGGACACTCTAACCCTTACTCCACTGAGCTTGGTTTATTATATACACATACATACTTTGGGTAAAGCCCGTCAAAAATTACAGGGCCAAGAACATCCCTCCCATCACAACACTGTTGTTAAAGAATATAACTCACAGGCTTGTGGATTTACTTTTGTTTCATAAAGAAAAGTATGATTATTTGAGAACTATATTTAGTTTCAAAACGATAATGGAATTTCAAATGGCAAATAAAAGATTTCTATATTTGCAAGTTCTACTCTATCAGATTCGATCAGTTGCTTAAAAAATATTGTTGATAGAAAAAAATTATCTGGCTATCGCAGAAGTTCCTTTAGATAAATTATGTTGATAGTGAACTTTAGAAAAGTGAGCCGAGCCATGCCGTGCCAGACCATTCCGAGCAGTGACAAATTGTTCTGTGCCGTGTGCCGGAGTGTACCGTGACATGTCCGACTGTTCCAAGCCGTGTCGAGCCAAGCCGTGATATGTGCTGTGTGCCAGATTGTGCAGTGCCATGACATGTGCAGTGTGCCTGATCATGCCAAGCCATGCTGTACCGTGACATTATATGTGCCGGATCATGCCGTGCCGTCCCAGATAGCACACCGACGTTTGGCCAACGTTGGTACAACGTCAGATGGCTTTTATACCATATTGCCAAAATTGGACCAACGTTGGTAAATCGATGTCACTTTTACACCATATCGCTAATGTTGGACTGACATTGTAAATCTGCTTGTGACCTTTCCGGCCTTTCCAATCTATTGCCAATGTCAGCCCAACGTCGGTGTGCTATCTGGAGTGACATGACATGCTGTTCTGAGAAGTGCCATGTAGTGACATGAAGTGCTGTAAAATACAAGATTTACTTTTGGATCCTCTGAGCTTTTAAGGATATTTGGGTCTTTGGGGTCTTCGGGGTCTTTTGGGTCTTCAGGGTGTTTTGGGCCTTCAGGGTCTTTTGGGTCTTCGGAGCCATTTGGGTCTTCAGGGTCTTTTGGATCCTGTGGCCCTTTAATGGTATTTTGGGTCTTCCAGGTGTTTTGGGTCTTTGGAGTCTTTTGGGTCTTTGGAGTCTTTTGGGTCTTCGGGGTCATTTGGGTCTTCAGTGTCTTTTGGGTCTTTGGGGTGTTTTGGGTCTTCGGGGTATTTTGTGTATTCGGTGTATTTTGGGTCTTCGGGGTGTTTTGGGTCTTCGAGGTGTTTTGGGTCTTCGGTGCCATTTGGGTTTTCAGGGTCATTTGGATCCTCAGGGCCTTTAAGGGTATTTTGGGTCTTTGGGGTGTTTTGGATCTTCGGGGTCTCAGCAGTCTAAACGTAATTAAGAGTTCACAAACTGCGTTTTGGATGGTAATTTTGGGTGAAGAAGAAGAAGAAGACGTTTTGGTCGCATATAAACAAACAAAACATAACCATATACGTTTGCTCTATTATAATACGATATATATATATATATATATATATATATATATATATATATATATATATATATATATATATATATATATATATATATATATATATATATATATATATACATACACATATATCAATTGGCTCTTCCCAAGCTCTTCGAGCTGAAGCAGCCATGAGAGGCTACACAAGGTAAACCATTTTGCTGTTTCAAACTCTTCCCAAAACCCCTCCACAGCTGTAACGACATTTACACATAGTACACACAAGGGAAACTCAATGCTACACTCCCCCTCAGCTGTCGGACCAGTTTCATCGCTTAATTGGCGAATCATCAGCGACAGCACAGACAAAAACACATACCATCAAGGCTCCCAAGCATGTACCATGCAAAAATGTTGAGTAGTCAACCTACAAATGAAAAACAAAGACCCACCCACATCTCTCACATGTGAATGGAGGGAATAACCAATCAGCTCTCAACTAATCAATTACCCCAGATGCCTCGGATTAAATAAATAAAGGTTTTTTACCCTGCGCTCGCGATGCGAAAAGCAAGGTTAAGCAATCGGGTGTGTATGTGTGCCGTGTGCCGTACGTGTGCCGTGTGCCGTACGTGTGCCGTGTCTGCATTTAAAAAAATCATTTTCTCGGCAACCGTTGGTCCGATTGACATGAAATTTTACCGTATGAGCGCCCCTCTGCCTGTAGATTTTTTTGCTGATAATTATGATGTCATAGGTCACGTGGTACGGACGCCATCTTGTAAAAAACGTTACATCTCTATATCTCCCAAACCACTTAATGGAAAAAATTGAAACATGACTCATTGTCAAGTACACCCCACGGGGAATAAAATATGTTAATGATGATGTCATAGGTGCCTCCATTATGACATCATAATTCGACAAGTACAACGCTTGATATGATCAGTATGAAAAAAAAATTCCTCTGCAACTGTTAGTCCGATGAACACAAAATTTTCAGAATATGTGCAGCTCCTCCTGTAGAATTGTTCTCAAGATTATTATGACGTCATATGTCACGTGGTACAGACGCTATCTTGAAAAAAATAGAAAAAAGTTGCACCTCTATATCTCTGAAACCGCTACATGGAAAAAAATTGAAACATGGCTCATTGTCAAGTACTCCCCTGGGTGAATAAGATATGTTAATGATGATGTCATCGGTGCCTTCGATATGATGTCATAATTCGACAAGTACAACACTTATTCGATCATTGTGAATTTTTTTTCTCAGCAACTGTTGGTCTGATGGGCACGGAATTTTCACCATAGGAACGCCTCCTTATGTAGAATATTTTAATGATAATCATGACGTCATAGGTCATGTGGTACAAGCGCCATCTTGGAAAAACCGAAAAATGTTGCACCTCTATATCTCCAAAACCGCTGCATGGAAAATTTTGAAACATGGCTCATTGTAAAGAACTCCCTCTGGGGAATCGGTGTTGTTAACGATGACGTCATTAGTGCCATAATTATGACATCATAATTAGACAGGGACAACGCTTAGTCTGATCAGTTTGAAATGTATTGCGCGTGATCGATGCAACAATTATTTTAGAGAATATAAATTTATGATGTCATCGCTCACGTGGTCTGGCAGCCATATTGAATCAAAGAAAAACAATTTTCAAAAACAGAAGAGTTGGCTCGCAACAAGTTGACTGCGCAGGGTAAGTATTCTATGAATACCATATTGTTATAAAAAGCAGCCAAGCATGGGGCATGTGATACTTCAGCTCCTGGGCCATGACATCTCCACCACTAAGTATTGCAAGAGTCTCCGATCGTTCAGGATCTTGGCACACTTGTTTAACCGTTGCTTTATTTCCGGAGTCATGGCGTGTCTTAATGGTGACTTTAAATCTTATTTTTCACATAGAAAGCATCGTAATGCTGTTATTGGGTACGACTGTCTTTGGATCTTCCTTTGGTCTTCAAAGTCCTCATTTACAGTGGTAGCTGCTCATTTTGTAGCTCCTTGTAACTTGGTGTTGTTGAACGTAAGTCGACAGGTTTGGTCATATTTGGCATCTTGTGTCTTGACGTATCTTGTTCTCTGTTGTACAAATAATTTTTTGGGCTTTTGAGCTCCTCATTTTTGTCTTGTTGTCAAAAGCAGCATTTAGTCCAGTCCGTTTGCCAGGGTGATTTATCAGGTGTTGCCATTTTCTGATTGGTGCAGAGCAATACGCCACTCGACATATAATTTTTTATTGGGCTTGTCCTGGTGCATGGCATGCAAAAAGGTTCCAATTCAAAACAGATGCATTGTCTGATTGTTCACTTAGTATCATGTCTGATTCTCTCAACATCATCCACTTTTCGGTGCTTGCGACTTGAAGTTTTCACATCTTCCCCCATCACAACACCTTAAAGAAAAAATAAACATACCATTTGAGTTGTTTAATAATATGAGGAGAACACTTCATGATGTTGATATGGATGTTATTGATTGGTAATATCAAACACAGTAAACAACTCTATCGATATGTGTCGCACAATGATTCATATGTGAGGAAATGCCGGCCATTTGGAAAGTGGCAGCCATCTTGTATTTTCAAGTGGCTAAAGGTTTAAATTATCATAGGCTATGAGCCAGACCCCCCAAATTGACTGGTCGGTGCCATACAGATGGAGTAAGGCTCATTGTGATTTTTAGCAAGATATATGTCCCTAGATATGAAAAAAAAGTGATAGCAGTGTATAACTCTCGGCCATCTCTGTGTTATCACCCGAAATATTATTATACGCCTGCTTCGCTTCGCCAAAAAATGTGATATTTGCTAAAATTGGAATAAATATGTTTTAAAGGACCACAGAGTGCCAATAATTTGCACGTCATCGGTCACGTGGTATGGGCGCCATCTTGGAAAATACCTTCAAATTTGGCCCTCTATATCTCCTAAACGGCTCAATGGAAAAAATTGACTCATGGCTCATTCTAAAGAACTCTGCAATGGGACCAAAAAACATGTTTATTTAGGATATTAAAAGTACAAACGTTACAAAGTTAGAATTTGACAAATAGACCCCTTGATGCCACCAATATGATTTTTTTTACATGACCCTAGTGAAAACAAAATTCAGAATGCAAAAAATTTCGACGTCACATGTCACATGGTTCGGCCTCCATATTGTTTTTCGTGAAAAACACTAAAAACCCATTTTTCTCCGCAACGGCTGAACAGATAGAGCCCAAACTTTGCATGCAGAATCGCATACCCATGACAAACAAAAAGTTTCCACATGATGCCATCGTACGTTGCATCGTTTAGGAGTTATGACGTTTTTAAACATAAACCTTAAATCCTACCTTCTCCCTAATTTTTGAAGATATCGAGAGGAAACTTAACACAAACGTTCCCCATGTGGGGAAGTTAAACCGTTACTTGGGAAGTTTTGATAAGTCACATGGTTTGGCCACAATAAATAATTGAATGCAATACAAAAAAAGCTTCTCTATCTCTTGAACCGCTGCATTGATCGACTTGAAATTTTTATGTAATGTAGCTCTCATCAAGCGAAATAAGTGTTTAAAATTTAAACATGATTGGTTGTACGGTCTGACAGCTAGAAGCCGTTATTGTTGAAAGAAGAAGAAATGCAACAGTTTTTTTTCTCAGGCCATGTAACTGATTGGTTTCCTGCGTCGTAGCTTCACATACCATTGGTGATTTCGAGAGATAAGAACACTAGGAGAATAATAAGGTAAGTTGGAAGTTTGTGGGATTTGTAGTTTTTAAGTTATCGTCCAATAAAGAAATCAGAACAGGTGGCATGTAGGAAAATGTTCGGAGAACGCTTGGATTCGGAAGAGGGTCAGAAAGCAGTATTCAGGATTGCAAAGCAGATAGTGAAAGAGAGGTGTGATGTGATGGGGGTGAGTTGCTTGAAGGATGAAGTGGGACAAATCGTTGTCGACCCAGATGGAATTAAAGGAAGATGGAAAAGACATATGGAAATGCTGTTAAATACAGAGAATGAATGGGATGGCAACATAGAGAGTAACCCAGTTTTAGGACCGGCAGAGAAGATAACTGAGAAGGAAGTTGAGGAAGCGATAAAAGCAATGAAGGGTAGAAAAGCGGGAGGGCCGACGGGAGTTGTGGGAGATATGTTGAAGGCAGCAGGAAGTTGGGGTGTGAAGAGAATGACAGAGATCTGTAATCTGGTGGTGAAAGAAGGCCGCATTCCAGTGGTTTGGGAACTGAGTACCCTCATCCCTCTATACAAGGGGAAAGGTGACCCTCTGGAGTGTGGCTCGTACCGAGCGATAAAGTTATTGGAGCATGGAATGAAGGTATTGGAAAGGGTGTTGGAGAGGAGGATAAGGAAGAAAGTGAAGATCAACGAAATGCAGTTTGGGTTCATGCCAGGAAGAGGAACAACAGACGCGCTTTTCATTGTGAGGCAGTTGCAGGAGAAGTACATGGAGAAGAAGAAGAAGTTGTTTCTTGGGTTTGTTGATCTGGAGAAAGCATTCGATCGGGTTCCACGCAAAGTATTGACATGGGCATTGAGGAAGTTAGGAGTGGAGGAATGGTTGATCAGAGTAGTGATGGCAATGTACAAAAGAGCGCGCACAGCTGTAAGGACAAAGGACGGGAACAGTGGTGAGTTTGAGGTGAAGGTGGGAGTGCATCAGGGGTCGGTACTAAGTCCACTACTATTTGTAGCTGTGATGGAGGTGCTGGCTCAGAACGTAAAGGAGGGTTTACCATGGGAGTTGTTGTATGCAGATGATCTGGTGTTGATTGTGGAAAGTATGGATGGACTGAAGGAAAAGATGAACACGTGGAAGGAATGTATGGAGACAAAAGGTCTGAAGGTGAATATCGGAAAGACAAAGGTGATGGCAAGTGGTAAAGCATGTGGTGAGGTGGAAAGAACTGGGAAGTGGCCCTGTGCTGTGTGTAGGAAGGGTGTCGGAGTGAACTCCATTCAGTGTACAATGTGCGCTGAGTGGGTTCATAAAAAATGTAGTGGTCTGAGAGGGTCATTAACCAGTGTGGCAGCTACATTCAAATGTAAGGTGTGCACAGAGGGAGCTGCAGATGGAGGAAATGTTGAGTTGGATCTTGGAGACGGCGTGAAGCTGGAAGGTGTGAAAACATTTTGCTACCTCAGAGACATGCTGAATGGAGAAGGTGGATCAGACTCGGCAACGGTTGCTCGAGTGAGATGTGCATGGAAGAAGTTTCGGGAATTGAGTGGCATGCTGATGATGAGGGGAGTGTCGTTGAAGCTGAAGGGAAAGGTGTATGCTGCATGTGTGAGAAGTGTTTTGATTTATGGGAGCGAGACATGGGTAATGAACGTAGAGCAGCAACGAAGGTTGGAAAGGGTGGAAATGCGAATGGTTCGACGGATGTACGGAGTATCGTTGAGAGAGAGGAAGACAAATGATGAATTGCGAAAGATGATGGGAATAGAGCCTGTGATTGATGCTGTGAAGAGGAACAGGTTGAGATGGTTTGGTCATGTGTTGAGGAAGGATGAAAGTGACTGGTTGAGAAGAGTGATGGAAATGAATGTAGAAGGAAGTAGAAGACGGGGAAGACCGAGAAAGACTTGGCTAAAGATGGTGGAAGAAGAAATGCGGGCAAGGGGGTTAACAAGGAGAGATGCAGAAAATAGGGCAAAATGGAGAAGATTGTCATGGGGACCGCAAGGCTAACCCCCGCTCTAGTCGGGAAAATGGCCTTTAAAATGCATGTTGTTGTTGTTGTTCCACTTTTAGTGATAAGTGGGGGTCCGTGCAGCTAATGGTAAAATTTACCTGGACAAAATCGGACAAATATCCACTGATATACCCCAACGGTACTCTAACCATGCGGTATGCTATGCATAATGACGTTTGCAGGAGCGCTTTACTCATCTTCTATATACTGTATATATAAAATAAAGTTTTTGTTTGTTTGTCTGCGCAAGCAAATCTCCTGAACGGTGAAAGATAGGAGGAAACCTCTAATACAAAAAATGTCGGGACGGGCCCCGGGAAGGTTATAGGCTAGTTGGCGAGGCCAGTCGAGGCCCACCTCGGCCGGGACAGGCCCATTTCGCAATTAAAAGCTGAGCTGAATTATAGTAGTCAATCTTCTATGGCCACGAGTAAAAGCTGAATTATAGTAGTAAATTCATTCAAAAAGAACCAAAAATGTCGGGACGGGCCCTGGGAAAGTTATGGGCGAGGTGGCGAGGCCAGTCGAGGCCGCTTTAGCCGAGCTGGGCCCATTTCACAATTAAAAGCTGAGCTAAATTATAGTAGTCAATCGTCTACGGCCGTGAGTAAAAGCTGAATTATGGTAGTAAATTCATTCAAAAAGAACTAAAAATGTTGGGACGGGCCCCGGGAAGGTTATAGGCTAGGTGGCGAGGCCATTCAAGGCCGCTTTAGCCGAGCTGGGCCCATTTCACAATTAAAAGCTGAGCTAAATTATAGTAGTCAATCGTCTGCGGCTGCGAGTAAAAGCTGAATTATAGTCGTAAATTCATTCAAAAAGAACACGGACAACGCCGGGTGCTTTCGGCTAGTGTCATATAAGTCACTGTAGAGCTGTTGTGAATTTTTTCAAGGTCTCACCACGTTTGTAGCACTGGGATTTTCAGGTTTATTTTCTTTAAAAATCATTTTCTCTGCAATGGTTTGACCGATGGACAGGAATTTTTCACTAAAGGAGTGCTTGGGCTTCCTGTCTGTCGGCATTACTTGATGGACGTTAAGCTGGCCGTCCCATCTGTCGGCATTGGTTGGTAGACGCTAAGTTGGCCGTCCTGTCTATCGGCATTGGTTGATAGACGTTAAGCTGGCCATCCTGTCTATCGGCATTGGTTGGTAGACGTTAAGCTGGCTGTGCTGTCTATCGGCATTGGTTGGTAGACGTTAAGCTGGCTGTCCTGTCTATCGGCATTGGTTGGTAGACGTTAATCTGGCCGTCCTGTCTATCGGCATTGGTTGGTAGACGTTAAGCTGGCCATCCTGTCTATCGGCATTGGTTGGTAGACGTTAAGCTGGCCGTCCTGTCTATCGGCATTGGTTGATGGACGTTAAGCTGGGTGTCCCATCTGTCGGCATTAGTTGATGGACGTTAAGCTGGCCGTCCCATATGTCGGCATTAGTTTCATCAGGATGAAAATTTATTGAGCATCATCTAGAGATAAATTGATGGAGAAAAATAATAATAATGTGAAAGCAGGGTTTTATGAAAGCGGTAAGGCGGAGGAAACCGGTCATTACTGCCAGCAGTTATAAAGTGGCAGTTCTAGTTGTTATTATGTTATTGAGATCTCGCGAGATATTGTGGGGGAAGTCACGGTTTTACGAAGCTGTCCTGACCTTCACGCACGCTTGGAGTTAAGTAATTGTTCACAATTGTATTTTTGTTGAAACTGTATTTACCTTATGTGTGTGTACCTATAGTGCATCCCTTGGAAGATTATCGGTGTTAATCTTTCATACCTGTATAGAGTGGTCGAGTATTTCGTGCCGCGATATATTGCGGCCTTGCTGTTGTACTTCAAGCTTCCTACCTGGAGGCTTTGTTTTCTCTCAGCGGTTGATTGTGGTCCTGCTACTCTCGTTCTCTCAGTTTTTTCCCAGTCTTTTCACCCCATACTTCCTTGTTTAAAATCTTAACAACAAAAACCAAAAATAACAAAAACATTTCCTTCTTTGTTCTTTTCGTTCGTTCGTTCTTCGACCACGTGTTTCACCCCCATTTCACTGTTCACGTGACTCATGGTTGTCCCTCGAGGCTCCCTCTCCCGGTTGGTTTTTTTGTGAATATTAGACTGTTCTTCACGGTTCTGTTTAAATATGTTTAAACTTTCCCCTGCAGTGTTTTATTCAGTGGTATATTACAACACGCTGTTTTTCTTCCTATTTAAAAGGCTATTTTTAATTTCCTCTCCAACTCATTCTACTTCAAAAAAATATTCAATCTCTTATAATTCTTCCTCACTACATGCTCTAAATTCAAATCCATTCCACCCCTCCTCTATCGTTCTTAAACGGATCACTAACTTGAAAATCACAATAAACCCAATTTGTTATAAATGTTCGTCTTTCATTAATCATCCACTTTCTAAACTCCCCCCTTGCACCTCCCCTCCAAATCTCCCCCCTTGCCCCTCCCCTCCTAAACTCCCCCCTAACCCCTCCCTTTCAAAACTCCCCCCAACCCCTCCCCTTCAAATCTCCCCCCCCCCCTACCATCCCTCTCCAATTCTCCCCCCTCCCTCCCCCTTCTCAAAGCTGCCTCCTCCTGACTTCATCTCCCTTCTATCTCATACCTCCACCTCCCCCAACCCTCTACTTTCATCTGCCACCCCTCCAAGAACCCCTCACTGTGCCTCATCCCATCACCATCAAACCTTTCGTCCTCATCCTTCCCTTTCTTGTAACTCTTCTGTAATCTCTGACACGCTATTAACTGCTCTTCCTACCTCCCCTGCCCATCCTTCATCTGCCCCTACCCCACCCCTCCCCTCTCCTGCACCCGATGCTCCCCCTCTCTCCTCATTAACGATATGGACCTCAAACATCCGGGCCTTCGCTCAAACCTGATTGATCTCTCCAATCAGGTTGCTTCTGACAATCCAGACTTGATCTGCTTAACAGAAACTTTCCTCCTTCAAGATGTCTTTGATTCCTTAATATCTCTTCCTGGTTACTCCCTCCTCCGGTATGATAGACCTGAGCCTCATCCTGGTGGTGGGGTTGCTATCTTTATCAAAAACTCTCTTCCTCACTCTCCTTGCACTGCCCTCTCTCCACCCCACCCCCAGGAGTACCTCTGGCTACGGCTTCCTCTCCGCTCCCACCTTTTGTTCATATGTGTTCTGTACCGTCCTCCAAACAGTTATGGGTCCATTTACATGTCGCTGTCTGACAACATGGACCAACTTCTATCAACTCATCCCAACTCTCTCTTCCTCATATGTGGCGACTTCAACTGTCATCATGCCAGCTGGCTGGGTGTGGGTTCCTCTCTCACCAGCCATGGCACCTCAGCAAAGGACTTCTGTGACTCATTGGGACTGACACAATCTGTCAATTTCCCAACCCGGATCTCAGTCAAGGGAGTATCTTCTCTTCTTGACTTGGTTATGACAAACTTCCCTGCAAATGTCTGCTGCTCTTCTTCTGCTGCAATTGGTTCTTCTGATCATGTGCTTGTTAAAGTGGACATCTCTCTGGCCATTCTCAGAGAGCCTCCTCAGCATCGACAAGTCTGGCATTTCACTCAGGCCGACTGGCATGGGCTGCAAGCAGCCATCAATCATCTGGACTGGTCTACCATCTCTACTGCGTCTGACATCAATTCTTCCTGGGAATTCTTCCAAAGCAAACTGCTCCCTCTCATGCACAGATTTATCCCATCTTGTCTTCAGTTGTCTTACCCTTCCTCCCGTCCATGGTACACTGAATCTTGTGGTAAGGCAGTTGCCCTGAAACAACTTGCCTTTGCCTTTTGGAAGGCAAATCCAACGGAAGGCAATCTCAGTTCATTCCACCAAGTTTGGAACAAGTGTACAAGTGTGTGTCTACCCTCATGAGTGCCAGGAAGCACTATCTCTCCACACTCAAGAATGAACTCTCAAACCTGTCTCCTTCCTCCAAATCCTGGTGGTGTCTGGTCAAATCCGTTTCTGGTGTTTGTTCCCCCTCCATCCCCTCCCTCACCTCAAATGGCTACACAGTTGACACAGCACGTGACAAAGCCGAATGCCTAAACTCTGTGTTTGCCTCAAAATCTTGTGTCCCAAACCCATCTCTCTCTGTTCCCACCGTTCCCAGTCGAACCCAACTGCTCCTGGACTCTGTGTCCTTCTCTCCTGACAAGGTGGAGAAGTTTTTGTCAAACCTCGACTCTGATTCTGCAACTGGACCAGACGGCATCAGCCCACGGATCCGAAAATCCTGCTCTGCCACTCTATCTCACCCTCTCTCTGTTCTTTTCACCCTCTCTTTTGCTCAAGGTCATCTGCCAGCATCTTGGAAATCAGCAAACATTACCGCTTTGCACAAAAAGGTGCAAAAACAGATCCTTGCAACTACAGAGGGTGAAAGATTTCACCCTGCAGAGGTTGATTTGCTCACAAAATCTATTCATTCCAAAAAAAAATTCCATCTCTTACAGTTCCTCTTTTCTACATTCCCGAAACTCTCCTAGACTCCACCCTTCCTCCAGCGTCCTCAAACGTATTTTTGACTCGAAGGTCACAAGAAACTTATTTTGCAATAAATGTTCGTTTTCCATTAATTGTACACTTTCTAAAATCCAATCTCACCCCTCCCCTCCAAATCTTCCCCATCACCCCTCCCCTCCAAAACTTCCCCATCACCCCTCCCCTCCAAATCTACCCACTTGCCCCTCCCCTCCAAATCTTCCCCATCACCCATCTCTTTCAAACCTTCACCCTTGCCCCTCCCCTCCAAATCTTCGCCATCACCCATCCCTTTCAAATCTTCCCCCTTGCCCCTCCCCTCCAAATCCTTCCCATCACCCATGCCTTTCAAATCTCCCCCCTTGCCCCTTCCCTCCTAAACTCCCCCCACACCCCTCCCCTCCGAGACTCTCCCTCGCCCCTCCCCTCCTAGACTCCCCTCTCACCCCTCCTCCTCAAAGCATCCTCCCTGCTTCTTCCCCCTTCCAACTTTCACCTTCATCTCCCCCAACCTTCTGCCTCGCTCTACCCCCTCCCCAAATAACACCTCACTGTGCCTCACCCAATCACCATCAAACCTTTTGTCCGCCCCATCCTTCCCTTTCTCCAAGCTATTCTGAAATCTCTGACACACCTTCAACAGCTCTCCCTACCTCTTCCTCCTCTTCCACATCCTACCCTACCCCTCCCCCCCCCCCCCCTGTTCTGTATCCGATGCTGCCCCTTCCTCTTCATTAACGGTATGGACCTCAAACATCCGGGGCCTTCGCTCAAACTTGACTGATCTCTCCATACAGGTTGCTTCTGACAAACCAGACGTGATCTGCTGAACAGAAACTTTCCTCCTTCATGATGTCTCTGATTCCTTGGTATCTCTCCCAGGTTACTCCCTCCTCCGGTATGATAGACCTGAGCCTCGTCCTGGAGGTGGGGTTGCTATCTTTATAAAAAAAACTCTCTTCCTCACTCGCCTTGCACTGCCCTCTCTCCACCTCACCCCCAGGAATACCTCTGGCTACGGCTTCCAATTCACTCCCACCTCTTGTTCATATGTGTGTTGTACCGTCCACCAAACAGTGATGACTCCATCTACATCTCGCTGTCTGATAATATGGACCAACTTCTATCTACCCATACCAACTCCCTCTTCCTCATATGTGGTGATTTCAATTGTCACCATGCCAGTTGGCTGGGTGTGGGTACCTCTCTCACCAGCCATGGCTCCTCAGCAAAGGACTTCTGCGACTCACTGGGACTGACACAATCTGTCAATTTCCCGACCCGGATCTCAGTCAACGGAGCATCTTCTCTTCTGGACTTGGTTATGACTAACTTCCCTGAAAATGTCTGCTGCTCTTCTTCTGCTCCAATCGGCTCATCTGATCATGTGCTTGTTAAAGTGGACATCTCTCTGACCATTCTCAGAGAGCCTCCTCAGCGTCGACGAGTCTGGCATTTCACTCAGGCTTACTGGCACGGTCTTCAAGCAGCCATCAATCATCTGGACTGATCTCCCATCTCTACCGCCTCTGACATCAACTCATCCTGGGAATTCTTCCAAAGTAAATTGCTCTCTCTCATGCACAGATTTATCCCATCTCGTTTTCAGTTGTCATACCCTTCCTCCCATCCATGGTACACGGAATCTTGTGGCGAGGCTGTTGCCCAGAAACAACTTGCCTTCGTCTCCTGGAAAGCAAATCCAACGGAAGGAAATCTCATTTCCTTTCACAAAGCCCGAAACAAGTGTGTGTCCACCCTCAGGAGAGCCAGGAAACGATATCTCACCGTTCTCAAGACCGAACTCTCTTGTCTGTCTCCCTCTTCCAAATCCTGGTGGCGTCTGGTCAAATCTGTTTCTGGTGTTTATTCCCCCTCCATCCCCTCCCTGACATCAAACGGCTACACAGTTGACACCGCACGTGACAAAGCCGAATGCCTAAACTCTGTGTTTGCCTCAAAATCTTGTGTCCCAAACCCATCTCTCTCTGTTCCCACCTTTCCCAGTCGAACCCAACTGCTCCTGGACTCTGTGTCCTTTCCTCCTGACAAGGTGAAAAAGTTTCTGTCAACCCACGACTCTGATTCTCCACGCATGGCTGGCGGACTTCCTCTCTAGTCGTAGTCACCGTGTGGCCCTGAATGGGTTTCTCTCATCTCCTCTTCCTGTTCAGGCTGGAGTTCCCCAAGGCAGTGTTCTGGGCCCTGTGCTTTTTCTGGTCTACATCAATGATCTCTCTGACTCTCTTGAAAATCCTCTCTATCTCTTTGCTGATGACTCTACTCTCTGTCGCTCCATTCTTCATCCCTCAGATCGGCAGTCTGCAGCCTCCTCACTCTCTGCAGACCTGGACAAAATCACAGACTGGGCAAACAAGTGGAACATGTCTTTCAATCCTGACAAATCTCACACTCTTACGATGTCTCTCCGAAAAGACTGACTGGACAACCCTCTCATCACTTTCTGAATAATCCTCTCCAAGAAGTTCTGTCACTCAAGCTTTTGGGTCTCACTATCTGCCATGATCTTTCCTGGGAAAACCACATTTCAAATCTGGCCTCCAAAGCCAGTCGCCGACTGGGCATCCTCCGTCGTGCGAAGTCCTTCCTTGGCACACCTGAGCTCCTCACCACATACAAGGCTTTCATCCGCAGCTCAATGGAATACTGCTCTCCCCTCTGGGCTGGTGCTCCTGCCTCACACCTAGCTCGTCTTCACGCTGTTGAAACCAAAGCATTCAGACTCATTGGAATCTCCCGCGATGAAGCTAACTCCAAGGGCCTCTCACTCACTCACCGCAGGCAGGTTGGTGGTCTTTCCTTCTTCTACCGACTCCTCTCTGGCCTTGCCCCCCCAGCTCTCTCTGGGCTCTGTCCTGCAAATATTCTTTGGAGCACTGTCATCACCATTGCGATCTTGCACAACATTGTAGGCTGCCCAGTCCAGGGGAAGAGGGGAAGAGTGGAGCTGCGAGAGCCAAGCAGCATCCTTCTTCTGTGCTCTTGAAACACTCTGTTTGATGGCATCTTGGAAAGCATCAGTTCTTGGGACTTCTTTCAGACCTGGTGGAGTCATCTTCTTGGGGCCTGTGTAATGTTCAATGACAAAACTGCTCTTATGAGCTATACTAAGTTTCCCAGCTTCAAGCTTCGTCAGACGGGGTAGTTTCAGCGACATGACCTTACCACCAGGTGTGGCTCCTCCGGGGAACAGGAGACCTGCTGGATTCTGCACAAACTGAGTGGCCATGGCATGAGTCGTGCGGCGACCATTGGGTGTGAAGACCACAAGATCAAAATTATCACCCCAACTGTGGATAGGGCCGATGTGCCTCTCCAGGCCGACTGCGCACAGGAACTTATCTGGGTCCTCAGAAGTATATTTGGCAGCTGACACTAACATTGAAACTGTAGCTCAACATGAGAGTAGGGGCACTAACCGCGCAAAAAAATGTTGGGTGAAAAAAAATCCACGGCTTTTACATCCCTTTTTTCACATGAAATTTTGATCGCAGGAAATTTTTATAAGAACACTCACGGAAAGCATATCTGTCTAAGTGTATTATGTCCAAATTTCATACAGATCCTTCAAATAGTTTGCTCACACGAAGCATTCAAACGGAGCAATAGAGCGAAACAGAAATTTCAGTGTCCCAGGCCTATGTTTGATAGGGTTAATGCTATTAATGCTAATTTTGCTAATTGCCCAATATATGCAAGTTAGCATCTGGCAGTTTCTAAGTGCTGGGGACCCATACTGTACATTTCTAACTTAAAACGTTGGGGTACTCAACATTTCCGGGTTCACAAGAGGGCTCTATAGGCTTGGCAAGTAGACTACACCTAAAAATAACACTAAATAAAAGTAGTAGGAAACAGGACATTCAATACCGCTGATATCACCGACCGGGTGATCACAAAGGCAGGCAAATGGCCGTGATGCCACGCCCCGAAGAACCATTGGTCAGGACAGCCATAGAGTGATGAGATGGCACTCGCTGATAGGAGCACGCATCGTCAGATGACGTAAGAGCCTTGGGTACAAAAGATTTGGGTCCCGACATTTTCTCTCTCTCTCTCTCTATCTCTCTCTATCTCTCTCTCTCTCTCTCTCTCTGGCACCACCTATCGGCCGTCGGTGCGTTGGGTGTAGCGTCATGGCGGCTGTGAGCAACTGCTCTGTGTTTTGGTGAGTCCGTCGTGAGGTTTCCCCCCTCTCCTGCCCTCCCCTGCCCCCCGCCCTCTCCTTTTCCATCCTGTGTGCCTTGGCATTTGTTTTCATCTGTTCTACACCTTTGCCTTCGAGAGAGAGAGGATTGAGAGCGGGCCCATTTTGGGTGCGGCCTACTGGCGTTGACGGCGCGTTGTAAGCCATTTCTGTGCTTATAATGCACGTTTATTTTTTACTTTAGTTCGTTTATTTAGGTTTGATACCCTCTTGTCCGGCTCGGACAAGCGGGGGGAGGGGGGGGGGGGGTATTTTCGCCGGAATGGCGAATGCACGCTCTCGTCACGATGACTTTGAGGCTTAACCAGGAAGCACGCGTTTGTGTGCGTGCCTCCGGATGGAGTCCCTGTCGAGGACATCATCCTCGCTGTGGGGAGCATTGTTGGGGATGAAAATATACGATTATACGTGCAGCTTCGCGTATGAACCAGAAAGTGGTGGTGTTCGTTTCGGACGAGGAACTCGTCCATGATGTGGTAAGTGCGGGAATAACCACGGAAAGCGGTCACTTTATGATGGCATCGCCGCTATTAACTCCCGCGACGAGAGTGGTTATTTCTAACGTACCACCATTTATCCCAAATGACAAGTTAATGACCGTGCTATCACGGTACGGTAAAATGGTATCGAGGACTCCAACAATCCCTCTTGGGTGTCGGAATGAACGTGTTAAGCACGTAATGAGCTTCCGCAGACAGGTGTATATGGTCCTTCCAGACCGTGGGGACGACACAGGCCTCAACATCACTTTCAAAATTAATTTTGAAGAGGCAAATTTCCAGCTATACGCATCGTCCACCACCTTAACATGCTTTCAGTGTGGAGCGTATGGACATTTAAAACGTTCTTGTCCCAAAGCCGCGTGTGTCAGGTGTGGCAAGATAGGTCACACTGCCATAGTTTGTAAGGAGGAGGTTGCTCTGCTAATGAATACGCCCAGTGGGAGGGAGGTAAACGCTGCTCCACTAATGAATACTCCCAGTGGGAGGGAGGTTAACGTTGCTCCACTAATTGAGATTCCCAGTGGGGGGGAGGTTATCGCATTGCCACCGCCTAAAATTCCTAATGAGGGTGAATCCAGTGTTCCAAGCGTGAACGTATTTATTCCTCCTCAGCAAAATGTTGAAATGGACACTGATAGCAAAGTGGGGACGAGTAAACGAAGGGCTCCGGATGATAGTGACTCATCTGGAGCAGGTAAAAAGGTTGTGCTCGATTTGCAGGCTGTTAGTGAAAAAACTCTTCAGGATGCACCTGGAATCTCTCTGCAAAGCGCGGACCAAATAAATAAAGAGGAAAACCCAGAAAAGAGCATCAGGGTTCAGCCGCTAAAACAACGCGCTTCCATTACTCACACAGACGACGTTAATGATGTAAATAATTCAGGCCACGATACCGTGAATGGCGCATCATTGATCCAAGCGAATGTCGCCGAACAGGCTGACATCCATAATAAATCTGCCAATATAGCAGAAAAGGGCGGAAACATAAATCCACAGGAATGTGGGAATAATGATTTCATGCCAATTGAGGAAATCAGTAATCAATGTGCTGATGTTTCCCAAACACAGCACTGCGTGGACCCCCCAGACAAGGGAAGGCTAGGTTGCATAGCAGGAGAAGAAAACGGTATTGACCCAGACCCCATTGGACCACTTTCTGATTTATCAGAATCGGAAGAGGAGGTGGAGGTAACAGCATTATCACAATTAATGCCAGATCAACCCCCAACCCCTCCCCATATTGTTCTCTCATTCCTCAATGAAACGTATAGACAGCGAAATGTCATCATTGGGGATCATTTCCCTGATTTGGCTCCCTTTATTCAGGCTGCAAAACTAGTCATAAAAAAATCTGAGGAACTAAACCTAACAAAATCACAGTTTCATCGACTAAAGAAAATCATAACAAAGGCAAAGACTGAGTACTCACAGTGTCAGACAAAATTTACTAATGAGTGATGAAGACGCTTAATCTTGCAACACTCAATATAAATGGTGGTGGGGCCAGTCACGTCCGCCAGATCCAAGTGAATAGTTTATTCAAAAGGAAACAAGTCGATGTAATATTACTGCAAGAAACTCATATTATTGAGAAGGTTGAACATGACTGGAGCAGCATGTTCAAAGGTAAATGTTTCTTCAGTAATATGTCATCTGTATCTGCTGGAGTGGGGTTTTTGCTAAAACCAGGACTTGTACCTGAATCTTGCCTCTTTCAGGAGGTGATTCGGGGACGTTTTGCCTCCCTAGAATTGGTGATCAATAGCCTGAAGCTTATTATTTTTAATGTATATGCACCAAGCGAGAGTACTGACCGTAAAGTCTTCTTTACTGAAGTGATAAACCATTTAAATTTGGTTGACCCAAATCAGTGCATATGCATGGGGGGAGATTTCAATTGTACGCTAGAGCCCAAAATAGACAGAAATTCACCGGAACCACATCCCGAGTCCCATGGTGACCTCTCCCAGTTCCTTTCAGGTGGGGCTTTTTTGGATGTATGGCGATTGATGCACCCAAATGACCGGCAGTTTACATGGTGTCGATGCTCCAATGGCCAAGTATCCTTAGCGAGGCTTGACCGCTGGTACATCACCCCACGATTAAGGAATATTGTAACCTCCTCAACTATTACCCCTTCCATCTTCTCTGACCACCACATGGTCACGATGGGCCTATCTTTCCCACAATTCAAACGGAGGAGCGCCTATTGGAAATTCAATACAAGCCTTTTGGATGATACCCTGTTTAAGGAAGCCTTTCGCATCCTATGGATAGCAATAGTTGGAAAAAAGCCCCTCTTTGCTTCCACTAACCTTTGGTGGGATAATATGAAAACTCATATACGACTGTTTTGTCAACAGTTTAATTCCCATATCACTCATGAAAATCAAATCACATTGGCACGGTTGGAAACCGAAATTCTAAAACTGCAAAACAAAATGGCAGAGCAGGAAAATGAGACAAATTATAAATTGCTCCTTGAAAAAAGGACCCAACTCCGGGAACTATTACAGGAGAAGGCTGCAGGACTGCTAGTTAGACTGAGAGTAAAAAGCATTAAAGTATCAGATAGTCCTAGCAAAGCCTTCTTTCACTTAGAACCTGAAACGAAGCCTCCCCAGCTTATTTTATCAGTTAAGGACCCCAGTGGGAATGAAATTACAAGTTCTGATGGGGTAAAAATCACTATTAGAAAGTATTATTCTGATCTATTTGCTAAAAAAGATATATATGAGGATAAAATAAAATGTTTTACCTCCCATCTCCCAACCCTAACTGAGACTCAACGCCTGGAGCTGGATGTGCCTTTAAGCCTTGATGAATTACAGCATGCCCTGGTTGGAATGGAATCTGGAAAGGCTCCGGGAATTGATGGCCTGCCAGCTGAGTTTTACATGGAATTTTGGGACATTTTGGGCCCAGAACTATTGATTGTAATCCAAGAATCCTTGCGAAAAGGTGTAATGCCACTAAGCCTAAGGAGAGCAGTGGTGAGTCTTCTCCCAAAGTCAGGAGACCTCCGGCGGATGGAGAATTGGAGACCGGTTTCAATAATGTGTACTGACTATAAATTGTTTTCGAAAGCAATGG
Source organism: Myxine glutinosa (assembly GCF_964187855.1). NCBI lineage: Eukaryota > Metazoa > Chordata > Myxini > Myxiniformes > Myxinidae > Myxine > Myxine glutinosa. The sequence continues at coordinate 42,990,216 of NC_136271.1, forward strand.
CAAATCGTTTAAAAAAAGTCATTGGTGATCTGGTTTTACCCGATCAGACATTCTGCATCCCCAGTCGTTCGATTTACGACAACATTTTTTTCGTGCGGGATTTAATGTATGCTCGCCATGACCAAAATGATTTTGGAATATGTTTTCTAGACTTTGAAAAAGCCTTTGACAGCATTGACCATGTTTTCTTGTGCCATGTTCTTGAAGCATGTGGGTTTGGGGTAATTTTCAGGGCCTTTATAACTCTATTGTACACTGACATCTCCAGTGTAATTAAGGTGAACAATGAACTGGTTCCCCCCATAAAGGTTCAGAGGGGGGTACGGCAGGGTTGCCCAGTCTCAGGTTTGCTTTTTGCGTTAGCAATGGAGCCATTTCTTTGCACACTGAGAAAGAATATCTCTGGCCTGACCTGTTTTCCTGGAAGCCCACCAATGACTATATCGGCCTATGCAGATGATGTTTGCGTCATTATAAAAAACCACCAAGACATTGTTGCTCTTGTAAAGTCCTTAAGAACCTTTTTCATGGCTTCATCTCTGAAGGTTAATTGGACGAAAAGCAAAGCTCTTTGGGTGCCATACCTTAATAGCTGCCTACCTGTCTCAACACATCTGCCTGCTCTTCCAGAAAACCTGGAGTGGAAAACAGATGGTGTTGATTACCTTGGTGTGTCCCTGGGCTCTACACAATTTGAGAAAAGGAATTGGGAAGGTGTGACTGGAGAAATAGACAGGAGGCTGAACCTGTGGAAAAGAGCCCTACCGCACCTCTCATTTAAGGGCCGAGTCTTAGTGGCAAACAACTTGGTTGCAACAACGTTGTGGCATCGCTTTATTTGCCTGCAACCACCAGAAGTGCTGCTGGACAGGATACAGGCCAAACTTGTGGACTTTTTTTGGGGAGGCCATCATTGGCTGCGGCCAAGTGTAATATGCCTTACTTCATCTGAAGGTGGTCAGAGCCTTGTTCACGTGAGATCCCGTCTCATGGCTTTTCGCCTGTGCTCCATTCAACGCCTCCTATTTGGTGAAAACCTGCCAAACCATGCCTTGGCTTGCCATATTTTACAGCAGGCGGGTAGACTCGGCTATGGTCTCGAAGTATTCCTGACTCACCTCAAGTACGTGAATACATCAACGCTCCCCATATTTTACCAGAGCCTTCTCAGTGCCTGGGAAAGACTTTCCGTGAGCCGTAAAGCGGACACCTACTCCCCAGGGATGTTCGAGGTTGAACCCCTGTTCTTCAATCCTCTCTTCCTTGATGTTCTCAAGAGTCGTCATTTGTGCCAACGCTTTATTGAGGCAGGCATAAACAAAGTATGGCACCTTCGGCCAAACTCCGGTGTCAGGTGGAGGAATGTGGAGGAAATTTCAACCTTGACGGCGATTCGGTCCAAGAGGACAATTGGAACGATTTTGAGGAAAGTTGTTCAAAAACGTCATCAGCTACAGAAACTTTGGACTTGGAATACTTTTGGACACCCCAACGAGTCCCCGTTTCCGAAACTGATTTTTGACTGCTTTCCCAAGGAACTTCCACCTGTTAGCACAGGGACAAGTGTATTGCATGCTGAGAGCAGCAAGAGCCTGTATAGGTGGTGGTTATCTCAAGTTCTTGCTATTCCTCCACTAAATGGAGTAGCACGATGGAAGAGGCTACTCCCTGCCGGGCCCCCCAATGAACCTGTATGGGAATCAATGTATAGTAAGCTGATCAACAAAAGAACAGGTGATCTTCAGTGGCGCCTTGCCCACTGGATCATCCCATGTAATACATATGTATGGAATTTTGCCCCAATATCTGCATGTTGCCCCTTTTGTTCTGTAAATGAGGATGTTTTTCATTTTTTTATTGGTTGTAAAGACTTTTTCCTTTATTTGAATGGTTAGACTTTGTGTCGTTCAAAATGAATTTCAGATTTACTTTTCGATCCTTTATTTTTGGGCTCAAAAAGAGACGGCAACACAACAAGGAATATGAACTGTTGTGCTTTTTTGTAGCTACAGCAAAGCTTGCTACTTACCTGTCCAGAAAGGAGAAGCGGCATGGTAAGCCCATTCATCAATGCAAGGTCATGACGTTTTTTAATGCACTGTGTGCTGCAAGGCTAAAACATGAGTTTGAGTTTTCCAAGAGCATGGGCGAAATTGATGGATTTGTGGAAAAATGGTGTTTGAAAAGTGTCTGTGAAGTCCGCCAAAACGAGTTGGTATTATTTTTCTCTTGATTGTTCATAATTTCTACAATTCATAGTATTGCTGCAGAAGATTGCATTTGTTTTCGGTAAAAGTTGATCTGATCAACGCATATATCTGTATTGTTTCCTCGCTTCATCGTTTTCTCTTGTTTTTGGCTTTGTTGATTTTATACACTGTACATCCATGCACTTTATAATTTTTGGAATAAAAGGACGTCAAAAGTCAAAAGTCTCTCTCTCTCTCTCTCTCTCTCTCTCTCTCTCTCTCTCTCTCTCTCTCTCTCTCTCTCTCTCTCTCTCTCTCTCTCTCTGGATTTGATCGCGTGCAGTCGGCATTTTATATATCTCTCTCTTTGGGTCCCGAGCTGATGAAAAGCGGTCACAGTTTGTCTTCTTCTTGGTTCTGGATTTCATTGTGAACATTCACATTTTCCGAACTCTTGAGCCACGGACATTGGTGTCGTACAGTCGGATATTGGCGCTTTTTGGCCCGGGAGGTCGGTTTGAGCAGCCGCATTTTCCTTTCCCTGGCTCGTAAGTGCTGATGGTGCGGGGGAGCTGTCCGTGCTGAGAGACCGCGGTGCTGTGTGGAGCAGACGGAGAGTAGACGGGCGTGGCCTGCTCCCTTTGCGCTCGGCGGCTGGAGGAACGAACTGCGTGCCAAGGCCTGTTTTCCCGCGCAGGGACGCGGGGCCCCAACTGTAAAGTTCTGATGTAGAATAGATCACAAGGAGATGTCAAAGAGAACAATCATTTATTGCAGCACCCGGAATCATGGTCATGTCGACGGCCCCGTACACACACCCCCTGCCCCCCCTCGCCAGAACTCCACCTTCATATTTCAAAACGCGAGCAAGCACTTCTGGTTCCACACAACTAATGTAATACCACTACACCAACGATCTCCAACTTGGTTTAAGAGCCGTTCAAATCTGAGTACATTACATTTTTACTTTCGTTTATTTTATCATCCCATTGTGTTGTATACGAGCCTTTATGGGAGCACTCCATTTCGGAATTTTAGTTTACTGTGCATTTCTTTGTTTCCTGGCCTTTTTAAAAATAAGCCTTTTTATTGTTGCTATTGAATTCCGTGTCAGGTTGAGTTGATTACCAGGGTTGAAGACGTCCAGTGGGATCCGTACAGGTAAGAGCTTCGCTACCTTTCGCTGCCCTCATCCCACGTGCGTATTCACACTGCCATTGGATTGAACGCCCTGGAGTGTAAAGCTCGGTTGGCCTCCATTACATCATCTGGGCCTCCATTACCTTGGAGGATCTTAATCCCCAGGAACATGATAATATCCTTCAATCCTGGAAAGTCCTACTGTCTCACCATGCCACATCAGAAGGACCACCAAACTAACATACCTATCTATTTCCATGGTCAGGCACTGGATGAGGTTCAGACTCTTGAAAGTCTAGGACTTGGTATCAGCCATGACATCCCCTGGGACAACCATATAGTAAAGCTAGCCTCGAAAGCCAGCCACAGACTGGGTATCCTCCGTTGATCCAAGACTTTGCTTGGAAAATCAGTGCTACTCACAGTCTACAAATCATTTGTCTGGAGCTCAATGGAATACTGCTCTCCCCTAAATGGGCTGGTACCCCAGGAACACACCTGTCCCTCCTGTCTCCTGGATTATGTGGTATCTAAAGCTCTCAACATTATTGGAATCTCACGCGATTAGGCCGAAGCACAAGGTTTGTTGCTCACTCCGTAGGCTGGTTGGTGGTCTCTCTGTTTTATACTGTCTATTCTGCAATAGCTCCCTCTGCTCCCTCTATTGCTCCCTCTGTTCTCTGTCTTCTGGCATTCCAAAGTAATGCCAGGATGCACATGTTCCTCCCATAACTGATGGCGAAACTCGCCATCTTAATATTTATATTTATATCTTAAACTATAAAATTATTTATATTTAAGAGATCGATGTAAAATTAACATAGAACAGTTAAAATGCTAACTTCTATGAAGGATACTTGTAATATGGCTAGCTTGTTGCATGCATAGATATATTAGGCCTATGCATGACAAGGGGAGTCATTACAGAAGCATAAATGATGCTTGCTGGGTTGAACAGGATGTGTTTGCCACCAGGAGAGAATAATGATGGTGCTGTTCGGGATCGAATACTTTGTGCGAATCTGGGCATCTGGGTGCTGCTGTCGTTACCGAGGCTGGAAGGGTCGTCTGCGCTACATGCGCAGGCCTTTTATCATTATCGGTGGGAGACATTCTCGTACTTTCCCTTCTGTCAAACGATGTTCGATTCACTACCATTTGTTTTTTGTCATTTCTCTTTTTTTTTTTGCAATTGCTTCATCCTTCTCTTGCCTAACATCATACTGTATGTACATGCATGAACAACCACACAATGCTTTGTGCTTCAGCTTAAAGATGTCACTCTTCCTGAATTTTCACATCGGCTTTCTTATTATGTATCGGGCAAGAAGTTACTACAAATGTAACAATTACCCAAAAGTTGGGAAAATTTTGGACACGTCATTAAAATTGCATTATTCACGTGAATTTTGTTGCTTTCTGAGCACGTTACTTTTGAAATACCAAAGTTAGATATTTAAAATGTTGTCGAGTTAGATTGTCTAATAGCCTGGGCACAATCACAATTCATTTATTACAGTCTTTGTCCATTCAATTATGGGAATTCAATCACTTTGAAGTGTATATAAATAATCAGAAGATTTATTTCACCCCCTCCTCTCCTTTCTTTACCCCAATTAAAATTAAAACATTTATATTAAATTATTATACTTTATATCACATTAATCCATGTACCTTTTCCCTTGTATCACAACATTCTTTTGTAATTTTGTATAATTTTAGGAGAATCTCTGTGTGATCAACAGATAGTCTGGTGCTCGCCTCCTCCTTAGCGATCGTAGCTGCTGGCACGCAAGGAAACATTGCAGCCTCAGCACTGCGCAGTCTGCGCTTCCTGCAGATCCTGCGTGTGATGCGGATGGACCGCAGGGGTGGCACGTGGAAACTTCTTGGCTCGGTGATATATGCCCACAGCAAGGTTTGCCCTCTGCTAATGAGTGACAATATTGACACCATTACCTGTAATATTTTGATTGAGGTACTTTTGGACAAGAAACAAGGTAAATCTATGGTACTAAAATGGGAGACAGCTCATACTCCATTACCATCTTGCCAGAGAGCTTAGACTGGGCATGTGTGTACCCCAAATTTGCTGTGCCGAAATATTTTTACATGAGGAAGGTCAATGTCTGAATAGCAAAACCACATGTGAAAGGTCAAATATTTTTCACATGAGAAAGGTCAATGTAAAATTTATATAAAAAGATGAAATATGAATATTTTTCAGTGAGCTGAGCGAGTACCGTGATGTATGATGCACATGTCATGTGGAACAGAAAGGTCCGAACGTAAATCCATCACTTAATTGCTGCACAACTATTTTTCATACATGTACATGTATTTACTACTTTGCTTATTCATGATTGGGCATTATTATTCATCAAACAAGACCGATAGCTAGTCTAACAATGTCGTAGCCAGGCTTGGATCTGCGAAGTGGAGGATCTGTTGTACCCCTGTCATGTGATCAGAACCTTAGCTCCGATTGGTGGACATTTGTGAGGGACATACATACATACACCAGACAAATGGACATACATACATACAACAGATGGACAGACAAATGCTCCAGACAGTATTGTCCTGGGGGCTATGCCATAAAAAAATATGGCTGCCAAACCACGTGACCGATGACGTCATCAATTTTTTTTTGACGAAAAATTGATCCCGAGATCACTCTCATGAAATTTCATACTGATCGGATCAAGTGTTATACATGTCGATTTATGATGTCATAATGAAGGTACCGAGGACACCATTGAAAACTAAATTTATTCCCCATGGGGAGTACTTTACAATGAGTTACCTTTCAATTTTCTTATTCGAGCGATTTCAGAGACATGGAGGTGCAAAGTTTTTCGGTTTTGCCAAGATGGCGCCCGTACCATGTGACCTACAACATCATAATTATGATTATAATTTTTTACACGAGGAGGCGCTCCTATTGTGAAAAATCAGTGTCAATCGGACCAACGGTTGCAGAGAAAACGAATTTTAAAGGGAATAAACCCACAAAATGCCGACTGAAGGGACATACATATGTACATACATACATGTATACATACACTACCGGTCAAAAGTTTTAAAACACCTCAATTTTTCCAGTTTTTGTTGAAATTTACGCAGTTTATGTCCAGTGAATAACCTGAAATGGTACAAAGGTAAGCAGTAAACTGCTCGAGGTAAAAAAAAAAAAGTTTAGGTTGGCAAAAACGGGAAAATAATGTAAATTGCACAGTTATATTGTAAAAAAAAAAAGGCCTTCTTCAGGGAACAAGTAATGGGTTAACAACTTACAGCTGCTCTGCAGCAATGTAAGTAAATTAAGCCTTGAAAGTTGATGCAAACAATTCCTACAGGTGTCCCAACCTCTGCTGATTACTTGATTACAAACCCCCTGTCTGTATAAAAGCAGTATTGGAACAGACTGTTATTACACCCTCTGAAGCATTATTTGGACAATATTGCACTGCAGGAAGTAGTATATTGGAAACTGGAGGAAACTCTGACAGGAAGAGGTCTGGCAGAGCCAAAGCCACAACAGAATCAGAAGACAAGTTTCTGAGAGTCAACAGCTTGCGTGATAGGCGGCTCACAGGACAACAGCTTCAAGCACAGCTTAACACTGGTCGAAGTAAGCAAGTCTCAGTTTCAACTGTAAAGAGAAGACTTCAAGCTGCAGGTTTGACAGGTCGAGTGGCAGTAAGAAAGCCATTGCTAAGATGGCATAATAAGAAAAAGAGGCTTGCCTGGGCCATGAAGCGCCCCCAGTGGACTACTGAAGACTGGAAGAAGGTCTTATGGACCGATGAATCAAAATTTGAAATCTTTGGTTCATCACGCAGGGTTTTTGTACGCCATCGAGCAGGCGAAAGGATGGTTCCTCATTGTGTGGCACCAACTGTCAAACATGGAGGAGGAAGCGTGATGGTCTGGGGCTCTTTTGCTGGATCCAGAGTCGGCGACTTGCACAGAGTGACTGGCACCCTGAACCAAAAGGGCTACCACAGCATTTTGCAGCGCCACTGAACCCTCTGGTATACGCCTAGTTGGTCAGGGTTTTTTTTGTTTTTTTTTGTATACAAGATCGAGGCTCGTGAAAGAGCTAACATTAATCACACAAAAGGTCAAACCGGCACATAAAACACAAAAAATAAGGGGAGCGGTAGACAAGATGGGGACAGAGGGGGAAGGACACAAACACAACATTTGTGAGCAGGGACATCGAGAGATCTGTGGGAGAGAGAGGGCTTGGGGGGAGGTGGGAGAGGTATAAAACATATGGACACTGCAAGGCCTTCCAGGAAAGAAGTTGGAATTTCAAAAAAGTGGATCTGGTGTGAATTAGCGGGGGTAGAAAAGATCAAGGTTTTGGATGGGGGAAGATTAGGCATGGTGGTGAACAGCTGTTTTAAAGACCTGGAGGGAGGAGTGGGATTGAAGGGAGTGTGGGAGTTTGTTCCAAAGGCGGGAGAAAAGAGGAAACATTGTTGAAAACATTCTCCAGTTGCTCCTGAGAAATTCAAATAATCCTACAGCAAGATAATGGCCCGAAACACACCTCCAGGCTATGTCAAAACTACCTTCGAGGAAAAGAACAAGACGGTAGGCTTCACATCATGGAATGGCCAGCACAGTCTCCAGACTTAAACCCCATCGAGCTGGTTTGGGATGAACTGGACAGAAGGGTGAAAGCAAAGCAACCTACAAGTGCAACACATTTGTGGGAACTTCTGCAACAGTGTTGGGAAGAACTTGCCGAACAATATTCGATTTCCATTGTAGAAAGAATGCCACGAGTGTGTTCGGCGGTTATATCTGCAAAAGGTGGCGACTTTGCAGAGTCAAAAATTTAAATTAAATTTTGTTAAACAAAATGATTCTATGATTTCTTTTTTATCTCCAATTGTTTATTTGTTCTATGCTTAATTTCAGAGTACATTGAGACATTAAACTGCGTAAATTTCAATAAAAACTGGAAAAATTGATGTGTTCTAAAACTTTTGACCGGTAATGTACATGCATATATGCATACATACATATGGACAGCCAAATGCTGTTCCAGACGGCATTGCCCTACGGACTATGCTGTAAAAAGAATTGAGTGATCCTGCTCCATGCATTTGCTGCATCAGCATCAGCTTTACGTGTGTAGTTAATTATTTAGTATAACTGCCTTGGCACTGACCTTTGACAAATATTCTGAAGAAAAAATCCCAAATTGATCATTTCCACCAGCACATTGTACCTTTGTTTGATGAGTGACTTTTTCACAAGTTTATTTTGATGAGTCATTTGTTGCTAACGTTAATTAATTACTCTTAAATCCAATTCTTGATTATGCGATGAAGCTAACTCCTTGGGCCTTTCACTTACTCACCGCAGGCAGGTTGGTGTTCTTTCTGTCTTCTACCGACTCCTCTCCGGCCTTGCTCCCCCCAGCTCTATCCGTGCTCTATCCCCCAAATATTCCTACAGGTCGCACAAGATCTGCCAGCAACCCTCTTATGGTTAAACTGCCAAAATCAGGACTCTCTGCTCACCTTCACTCCTTCATTCCCCCTTTTCTCCCGCCTCTGAAACAAACTCCCCCACCCTCTTCAATCCCACGCCTCCCTCCATGTCTTTAAAGCAGTTGTTCACCACCATCTCTTATCTTCCCCCATCCAAAACCTTGATCTTTTCTACCCCTGCTAATTCACCCCAGATCCACTTTTTTTGAAATACCAACTTCTTTCCTGGAAGTCCTTGCAGTGTCCTTGTGTTTTTTTACTTCTTCCCCTCCCCCCTTCCCATGCCTCCTCCCCCAAAGCCCTCTCCCCTCCCACAGATCTCTTGATGTCCCTGCTCTCCAATGTTGTGTTTGTGTGCTTCCCCATCTTGTCTACCGCTCCCCTTATTATATGTTTTATGTGTCTGTTTGATTTTTTTGACACAGAGATCTTTTTGTGTGATTAATGTTAGCTCTTTCATGAGCCTTGATGTTGTATACAAAAAAAAATAATCCCTTCAGCTGTTTTCAAGTAAACAAAAATATACATTCTAAGTGTTGTTTCACTTTTCCATCAGCCATGACAGATTTCACATCGATCGGTGAGGCGGTTTCAGAGAAGGGTTTTTTTAATATCGCCTTTCAAGCTAATATGGCTACCATACTACATGGCATATGCATGGGCGCGGGAAGTGGGGGTGCTGAGGGTGCTGCAGCACCCCCTGCTTTTTCTGTATTGTTTAACTGCAATGGCAGTTCAATCTTGGTTTCATCAGACCACTGCATCTTGTTTCTCATAGTCTGAGAGTCCTTTAGGTGCTTTTTGGCAAACTCCAAGCGGGCTTTCATGTGTCTTTCACTGAGGAGAGGCTTCCGTCTGGCCCCTCTGCCATAAAGCCCAGATCGGTGGAGTGTTGCAGTGATGGTTGGCCTTCTGGAAGTTTCTCCCATCTCCACACAGGATCTCTGGAGCTCAGCCAGAGTGACCATCGGGTTCTTGGTCACCTCTCTTACCAAGGCCCTTCTCCCCCGATTGCTCAGTTTAGCCGGGTGGCCAGCTCTAGGAAGAGTCCTGGTTGTTTCAAACTTCTTCCATTTAAGAATTATGGAGGCCACTGTGCTCTTGGGAACCTGCAATGCAGCAGAATTTTTTTTGTAAGTTTCCCCAGATCTGTGCCTCGACACAATCCTGTCTCTGAACTCTGCAGGCAGTTCCTTCGACCTCATGGCTTGGTTTTTGCTCTGATATGCATTGTCAGCTGTGAGACCTTATATAGACAGGTGTGTGCCTTTCCAAATCATGTCCAATCAATTGGATTTACCACAAGTGGACTCCAATCAAGGTGTAGAAACATCTCAAAGATGATCAAGAGAAATGGGAGGCACCTGAGCTAAATTTCAAGTGTCATAGCAAAGGGTATGAATACTTATGTAAATGTGATATTTCAGTTTTTTTCTTTTTAATAAATTTGCAAAACTTTCTAAAATCCTGTTTTCTCTTTGTCATTATGGGGTATTGAGTTTGGATTGATGAGGGAAAAAATGAATTTAAACGATTTCAGCATAAGGCCGCAACATAACAAATTGTGCAAAAAGTGAAGGGGTCTGAATACTTTCTGAATGCAATGTATGCCAACAAAAGGACAGGTTTTTAAAAAAGACTTCAAATATTAATCATGACTATTTCCCTTGTAATGAAAATGTGCCTCGTTCAGTTTTCGGTTTTAAAATGTACATAAACTCAGAGGTGATAAGTTCTTTAAAAGTGTACGTGTACATAATAACTTCTAAAAGAAGAAGTTTAAAAATATATTTTGCAAATTTCCCCGGGGTCTCGAATAATTAATATGTACGCAGGCATTTCACTCAACAAAACTGATTTTCATCGCCTCTAATGTTTATCTACTTCACATAATATGTGAATTGCATGTCCATCAGTTTGTTTATAAGCCTTGAAAAGTCAGGCGAACTTTCCTCTGCATTATGAGAACGTACCTTCATTGAGCGGTGTATATTAGACCTCTGCCGCAATTGCTGCAAACAAAACATGCATTCCCTCGTTTCCTCTCCATTAGTAGTAATCAAAAGATATCATTGCTTCCTCAAAACGGTACCTTAATTTAATGATATAAGACATGTTGTTCAGTCTTCTAATGTACACCAGAGGATTTGCGGCCTATTCCAAGGAAGGAGGCTGAAACAAAATGGCAGATTAAGATCCTGGCGAGGGAGAGCGGGCTGACCAAGGATAAACCTGGTTTTGTTTTTTCATGAGATGAGTTAATTATCTTCAAAATGGGTGTTTAAATTTACTCAAACGCCCACTTTTCATTCATGCACCCCGATGGAGTTCCCTTAGTATGCATGCAAAGTTTCAGGCAGCTATGTTACTTGGTTTTGGAGTTATGGAGGAGACACACACACAAACACACAGACACACTGACATTTATTATTAGATATAGATGCACATAGTATGCACCCACCTGAGTAGTTGCTCGCAGTGTACAAGCATGCCCCACTCGTATGTATATGCACACTATGTACATATTTATAATGAAAGAAAAGTTAATTCCATAGATAACATGTGTAAGAGAAAGAACCAAAGTGAAGAAGTAGAAACGCTGTACCCATGGTATTTGGAAATCATGCCGAATACATCACCACATGGAGGCCGCCATAACCTGCATCACCACATTGAGGCCGCCATTGTTTCTATTGCATTGTGGATCTAGTCGGTAAAATAAAAGAAAAAACAATTTTCATTTACGATATATTTTGTAGACGAGAAACCAATAAAGACAACGAGGATAACAAATTTGAGATTTTATTTTTTTATTTTTTATGCATGCTCAATGCGATAAAAGAACCAAAATGAAGAAGAAACTTGTCTAACCCACTGTGTTTGGGTGTAATCGGCAAAATAAAAGGAACTAGAATGACACTCTTCGACGTCACGATGTCGGCCGATATGCTCCCACCCACATTATTACATAATTATAATACTTGCACCATGTTTGATTTAAATCCGTTCAGCTGTGCTCAACTTATTCCATTTTTACTTGACATGACCATTGACTTTTGACCTCTTGACCCCAAAATTTATTCTGTTCATGTTTACATCATGATACATACCTGCACCAAGTTTTAATTTAAATCCCTTCAGCTATTCACAAGTTATCACATTTTTAGCTGACATCACCTCTGACCTTTAGCCTTTGACCTCGTGACCACAAAATCGAATCAGTTCATCTTTACATCATTATACATACCTGTACCAAGTTTGAATTGGATCACTTCAGCCGTTCTCAAGTTATAGACCAATTACAGACTTTGACCTTTGATATTTGACCTATTCATCCCAAAATCAAATCAGTTCATCTTTAGATCATTCTACATAAATATACCAAATTTGGTCAGAAGCCCATCACTGGTTCACAAGCTATCGTGGTAACAGGATCTATACCTAACATGACCTCTGACCTTTGGCCTTTGACCTCATGACCCCATAATCGAATCAGTTCATCTTTACCTCATTACACAAACTGCACCAAGTTTGACTACGATCACTTCAGCCGTTCTCAAGTTATCGTGGTAACAAAAACCTATCACGGACGGACAACCTGAGAACGTAATGGCTCCGTCGACTTTGTCTACGTAGGCATAAAAACAATTTTAATTTACTGATATATATATATATATATCTATATATATATATATATATATATATATATATATATATATATATATATATATATATACATATATATATATATATATATATATACATATATATATATATATATATATATATATATATATATATACATATACATATATATATATACATATACATATACATATATATATATATATATACATATATATATATATATACATATATATATATATATATATATATATATATATATATATATATACATTATATATACATTATATATATATATATATATATATATATATATATATATATATATATATATATATACTGTATATATATACACACACAGTCACGTGAAAAAGTAAGTACACCCCATGTAAAGTTTTGACTTTTTCAACATATTTCAACATACAGCTATTTGATCTTCATTTCAACAATATTGATAGATAAAGGTGATATGAATGAATGAATGAATGATTGTTTTGAGGCCATTTTCCCCGCTAGAGCGGGGGTTAGCCTTGCGGGCCCCATGACAATCATGGTTCCCTGTTTGAGGCAATGTTTTTATGGCCGGATGCCCTTCCTGACGCCAACCCTTGGTCGCCTCTTACGATGCACAGGGATATAGTGTACCTATTCTAAACCGGGGTTCACACCGGGATCATTCATCCCAGCAAGCCGGTACTCAATTTGCCGACCTCGGAAGGATGACAGGCTGAGTCAACCCCCCTGGCGTTAATTCAGCAATCGACTGGGATTCAAACCCAGGATCCTCGGATCCTAAGCCGGCACCCTAACCGCTAAGCCAACACCAGGGATAGACAAAGGTAGATAAAGATAAAGTGATAGATAAAGGTGATATAATATAACAAATATCATGAAACATTTACATTTCGTAGTCCATTGTATAATTTAAATAAACATAAATGCAAATTTCACATGTGGAAAAAGTAAGTACAACCTTGGCTCGAATAGGTGGTATTGCCCCCTTTGGCAGAAACAACCTCACAGTCTCTGACATCGACTGGGAGAAATTTTTGCCCACTCCTCCATGCAGAATTCTTTCAGCTGTGCAAAGTTTGAGGGGTTTCTTGGATGCACAGCTCATTTCAAATCCCCCCACAACATCTCGATGGGATTTAGATCCGGGCTTTGACTTGGCCATTCCAGAACCCTCCATTTCTTTCTTTTCAGCCATTCCTTGGTGGATTTACTGGTATGTTTAGGGTCATTGTCATGTTGCAAGGTCCACCTTCGGTTGAGCTTCAACTTTCCAACAGATGGCCTCACATTATCCTCAAGCACCCTTTGGTACAATGAAGAATTCATAGTGGATTCTATGATGGTGAGCTGCCCAGGCCCTGATGCAGCGAAGCTGCCCCAAACTATAATATTTCCACCACCATGCTTTACAGTTGGTATCAGGTTCTTGTGGTCAAATGCTGTCTTTGGTTTTCGCCAAACATGTCTTCTGGTACTGTGGCCAAATAGCTCTACCTATGACTCATCTGTCCAGAACACATTGTTCCAGAAGTGCTGGTCTTTGCCTAGGTGTTCAATGGCAAACTTTAGTCTTGCCCTGATGTTCTTTCTGGACAGCAAAGGTTTCCTCCTGGCACACCTCCCATGTAGATCAAATTTGTGCAGCCTCTTTCCAATGGTAGACTCCTGCACTTTGACATCAACAGTGGCAAGAGCTACCTGTAGGTCCTGTGATGTCATTCTGGGGTCCTTAGAGACTTCTTTCAGCATCTTGCGGTCTGCTCTCGGGCTAAACTTGCTGGGGCGGCCTGGCCTGAACAAGTTAGCAGTTGTTTGGAATCTTCTCCACTTGTCGATGTTCTTCCGGACAGTCGAATGATTGATTTCAAATTGTTTGGAGATCTTTTTAAATCCCTTCCCAGACTCGTAGGCATCTATAACCTTCTTTCTGAAGGCCTCACAGTGCTCTTTTGATCTAGGCATGGTGACGCCGCACACTTCAACAACAAAGAACAAACCAAACTGAATGTCTGAGGTTTAAATAAGTATATGTACACTGTACAGTCACATGAAAAAGTAAGTACACCCACCCCATGTAAAGTTTTGACTTTTTCGACATATTTCAACATACAGCTATTTGATCTTCATTTCAACAATATTGATAGATAAAGGTGATATAATATAACAAATATCATGAAACATTTACATTTTGTCGTCCATTGTATAATTTAAATAAACATTCATGCAAATTTCACATGTGGAAAAAGTAAGTACACCCTTACATTTATCACTACTTCAAATACCTAAAATTAGAATCAGGTGCACCAGCTCAGGTGCAAATGATTAGAACATCGTTAGAGATGAAGCCCCTTCACCACCGAAAGCCTTCAACGAGACATACCAGTACCCGACTGCAAAGCCGCAATGAGCCGGCGAAGCCAAAGCCTCTTGCCACTATTTTACCCATCACTAAGGCATCAGTAGGTTAGGTAGTAGGTAGGTGTAGTAGGTACCGTACGTCGTTCAAAATGACACCATTTGCATTCTGGATGAGATTAAAATTTATAAAATTTACTTCTTGAATAATTCGGTGAATTCCGTCTCAACTTCGGATATTTCCGGCCGTGAAAAACTATGCCCTACGGCCTACGCCCGCGAGATTTCTAAAAAATAATTCTTCGTCAATTTTAGAATATTTGACAATGTTTTCAGCCTCCGAAACACGGTAATAAGCTTTTTTGAAATGTTTTTTCAAATGCTCGAATCTCATTGGTGTTTGGTGACAATTTTCGTTGAAGATAACCAGGGCCCGTGTGGGCCCGGGGAACGAGGTTGTTCTTAAATTATTTTAATTACAAATTGGAGGTGCATAAGATTGTGAATCAAAAAAAGACGGGTGAAACAAACTCCTATTGAACTTTTTCGCAATTTTTTATGCATACTTCCGCATTCGGAAGTTGGTGACCTCCATGGAGCGATTTGGTTTTTGAAATATTTTTTCAAATGCTTTAATCTCATTGGTTCCGGTGTTTGGTGACGATTTTCGTTGAAGATAACCAGGGCCCGTGCAGGCCCGGGGAACGAGGTTGGTCTTAAAGTATTTTAATTACAAATTAGAGGTGCATAAGATGGTGAATCAAAAAAATACGGGTGAAACAAACTCCTATTGAACTTTTTCGCAATTTTTTATGCATATTTCCGCATCTGCAAGGTGGCGGCCTCCATGGAGCGATTTGGTGCGTCAAAGCTTCGAAATTCTCAAAGGATTCAGCAAAATCTGGCTTTTCAACATAATACATACACATTCACTCACAACACCGGCTTCGCCGGCTATCATAAAACTTTGAATTCAAGATGGTAGGCAAACCAAACTGGTTACAACTTATGTGGAAGCTTTTATTTATTTTTTTGGGGAAACTTTGGCATTACAGACATGGGTATTGTCATCATTTTAAACACAAGTGTTATTTATACCTCTGGGATGATTAATGCATTAGGTGAATAATGGCGGCCACCTTGGAATTCAAGATGGCAGTTAAACCAAACTAGATACAACTTAGGTGACAACATATTTGGAATCCTTGGTATCACGAACATCGGTATTTCCACCATGTTAAAACTTCAATAATGCTTTGAAGCCGAGTTATAAGGCAAAAAAGATGACAAATGGCGGCCATTTTGTTTTTTTCAAATTTGAGGGTCAAAATCTCAAAATTTAGCCTGGCAAACAATATTTTTGAATTCAGCACCCTCAAATTATCCTAAAAACTTGTTTGCCCACTTTTAACATGAAATGCCTACAACATTCAATTTTCTCAAATCTTGACCTGTCTAGTACACAGCAAAACAAATTATATATTATTTTAAAAACAAAAGTTACTGCACATTTTTTTTGTAACACTTTCATTTCTGAGTGTATGAAATTAGCTGTGAGCATGCCTAATATAAAGAAATATTTAGAAACGACTTACCCTTGGTACATGCATGACAGATTATACAAATGCTTTCTATTGACAGATTTCTACTGATAGATTTCTAATATTGACAGATTTCTACTGATAGATTTCTAATATTGACAGATTTCTACTGATAGATTTCTAATATTGACAGATTTCTACTGATAGATTTCTATTGATAGATTTCTAATATTGACAGATTTCTACTGACAGATTTCTACTGATAGATTTCTAATATTGACAGATTTCTACTGATAGATTTCTAATATTGACAGATTTCTACTGACAGATTTCTACTGATAGATTTCTAATATTGACAGATTTCTACTGATAGATTTATATTGATAGATTTCGAATATTGACAGATTTCTCCTGGAAGATTTCTATTGATAGATTTCTAATATTGACAGATTTCTCCTGGAATATTTCTATTGATAGATTTCTAATATTGACAGATTTCTACTGATAGATTTCTAATATTGACATATTTCTAGTGATAGATTTCTAATATTGACAGATTTCTACTGATAAATTTCTTTTGATAGATGTCTAATATTGACAGATTTGTACTAATAGATTTCTACTGAAAGATTTCTAATATTGACAGATTTCTACTGATAGATTTCTATTGATGGATTTCTAATATTGACAGATTTCCACTGACAGATTTCTACTGTTAGATTTCTATTGATAGATTTCTAATATTGACAGATTTCTACTGATAGATTTCCATTGATAGATTTCTAATATTGACAGATTTCTACTAATAGATTTCTATTGATAGATTTCTCATATTGACAGATTTCTCCTGATAGATTTCCATTGATAGATTTCTAATATTGACAGATTTCTACTGACAGATTTCTACTGATAGATTTCTAATATTGACAGATTTCTACTGATAGATTTCTAATATTGACAGATTTCTACTGACAGATTTCTACTGATTGATTTCTAATATTGACAGATTTCTACTGATAGATTTATATTGATAGATTTCGAATATTGACAGATTTCTCCTGGAAGATTTCTATTGATAGATTTCTAATATTGACAGATTTCTCCTGGAATATTTCTATTGATAGATTTCTAATATTGACAGATTTCTACTGATATATTTCTAATATTGACATATTTCTAGTGATAGATTTCTAATATTGACAGATTTCTACTGATAAATTTCTTTTGATAGATGTCTAATATTGACAGATTTGTACTAATAGATTTCTACTGAAAGATTTCTAATATTGACAGATTTCTACTGATAGATTTCTATTGATGGATTTCTAATATTGACAGATTTCCACTGACAGATTTCGACTGTTAGATTTCTATTGATAGATTCTAATATTGACAGATTTCTACTGATAGATTTCCATTGATAGATTTCTAATATTGACAGATTTCCACTGACAGATTTCGACTGTTAGATTTCTATTGATAGATTCTAATATTGACAGATTTCTACTGATAGATTTCTATTGATGGATTTCTAATATTGATAGATTTCCACTGACAGATTTCTACTGATAGATTTCTGTTGATAGATTTCTAATATTGACAGATTTCTACTGATAGATTTCTATTGATAGATTTCTAATATTGACAGATTTCTACTGACAGATTTCTACTGATAGATTTCTAATATTGACAGATTTCTACTGATAGATTTCCATTGATAGATTTCTAATATTGACAGATTTCTACTGACAGATTTCTACTGATAGATTTCTAATATTGAGAGATTTCTACTGACAGATTTCTATTGATAGATTTCTAATATTGACAGATTTCTACTGACAGATTTCTACTGATAGATTTCTAATATTGACAGATTTCTACTGATAGATTTCCATTGATAGATTTCTAATATTGACAGATTTCTACTGATAGATTTCCATTGATAGATTTCTAATATTGACAGATTTCTACTGACAGATTTCCATTGATAGATTTCTAATATTGACAGATTTCTACTGATAGATTTCCATTGATAGATTTCTAATATTGACAGATTTCTACTGACAGATTTCTACTGATAGATTTCTAATATTGACAGATTTCTACTGATAGATTTCCATTGATAGATTTCTAATATTGACAGATTTCTACTGATAGATTTCTATTGATAGATTTCTAATATAGAGAGATTTCTACTGACAGATTTCTATTGATAGATTTCTAATATTGATAGATTTCTAATATTGACAGATTTCTACTGATAGATTTCTAATATTGACAGATTTCTACTGATAGATTTCCATTGATAGATTTCTAATATTGACAGATTTCTACTGATAGATTTCTATTGATAGATTTCTAATATTGACAGATTTCTACTGACAGATTTCTACTGATAGATTTCTAATATTGACAGATTTCTACTGATAGATTTCCATTGATAGATTTCTAATATTGACAGATTTCTACTGATAGATTTCTATTGATAGATTTCTAATATTGAGAGATTTCTACTGACAGATTTCTATTGATAGATTTCTAATATAGATAGATTTATAATATTGACAGATTTCTACTGATAGATTTCTAATATTGACAGATTTCTACTGATAGATTTCCATTGATAGATTTCTAATATTGACAGATTTCTACTGATAGATTTCTATTGATAGATTTCTAATATTGAGAGATTTCTACTGACAGATTTCTACTGAGAGATTTCTACTGATACATTTCTATTGATAGATTTCCACTGATAGATTTCTAATATTGACAGATTTCTACTGAGAGATTTCTACTGATACATTTCTATTGATAGATTTCCACTGATAGATTTCTAATATTGACAGATTTATACTGACAGATTTCTATTGATAGATTTCTAATATTGACAGATTTCCACTGATAGATTTCTAATATTGACAGATTTATACTGATAGATTTCTATTGATAGATTTCTAATATTGACAGATTTCTACTGACAGATTTATACTGATAGATTTCTAATATTGACAGATTTCTAATATTGACAGATTTATACTGATAGATTTCTAATATTGATAGATTTCTAATATTGACAGATTTATACTGATAGATTTCTAATATTGACAGATTTCTAATATTGACAGATTTATTCTGATAGATTTCTAATATTGATAGATTTCTAATATTGACAGATTTATACTGATAGATTTCTATTGATAGATTTCTAATATTGACAGATTTCTACTGACAGATTTATACTGATAGATTTCTAATATTGACAGATTTCTACTGATAGGTATCGAGAGCAGACCGCAACCCTGGTGTTGGCTTAGCAGTTAGGGTGCCGGCTTGGGATCATAGGGTCCTGGGTTCGAATCCCGGTCGATCGCTGAATTAACGCCATAGGGGTTGACTCAGCCTGTCATCCTTCCGTGGTCGGCAAATTGAGTACCAGCTTGCTGGGATGAATGATCTCGGTGTGTACCCCGGTTTAGAATAGGTACACTGTATCCCTGCACATCGTAAGAGGCGACTAAGGGTTGGCGCCAGGAAGGGCATCCGGCCATAAAAACATTGCCTCAAACAGGGAACCATGATTGTCATGGGGCCCGCAAGGCTAACCCCCGCTGTAGCGGGGAAAATGGCCTTAAAACGATCTTTCATTCATTCATATTCATTCATTCTACTGATACATTTCTCCTGATAGATTTCTAATATTGACATATTTCTAGTGATAGATTTCTACGCCACAAAACATTCTGATGCGGGACTTGCTGAAGAGCAGACAGAACTAGACCGGCGATCCACTCGGTAGAGTGCATACCTCTGGCAGGTTGAACAGTTTACATTTTGTAGCCCATTGATAGGCCGGATCTGTATCCAAAATCGAATCAATTCGTCCGTGTCACACACCCGACCTGTCCACCAAGTTTTGTCTGAATCCGTCCACAACTTTTTGAGATATCCTGCTCACAGACAGAGACAGACAGTGTTGAAACATAACCTCCGTCCACCTTAGGTGGCTGAGCTAACAATATAGCTTGCCTATATGCAGAAAGATACCATAGGCCTTATTTAGAATGTGTGGAAGAGTGTTAAAATATAATATGTTGTAAGGTATTGGAATTCTGAATATAATTACACCGTTACAGAATTGAGACACTCAGCGGTGTTTTGTGCATACATGTTGGATTTTCCAAGGACTTCCTTGGGGATTATTCTGGAAATGGCTGGAAGCCACTTCAGACTGGTATATTATATTAGATACGAGCTTTGACACTACTTATTCGTCTATCTCTTCAGGAGCTGATCACGGCATGGTACATCGGATTCCTGACTCTCATCTTCTCCTCATTTCTTGTATACCTGGCAGAAAAAGACACCAACAAGGAATTTGCCACTTTTGCAGATGGTCTGTGGTGGGGCATGGTGCGTGCTATGTCACTAGATTATGGAATGGCCGTTTACCTTAATCTATAAAATAAATTTGGTGATAATAAAAATTTACGTACATTTAATATATCATTTGATATTTTACGGTTAAAGTTGAACATTTTATATGGAACATTTTTGTATCATTATTATTTTCTGGAGGGCACTGGTGAGGAGGGGTGGGGAAGGTGATGTTTTAAATTGTATTTCCAACTGATTAACGAGAATACAAGACAAACTCTAGTTTACCATAATATTTTCATCCAGGGAGTCAATTTTAACACCTCCCTTTTTTATGGGTCAAATGCAACATTTAACTTCTGGCCTGGTTTATCTTAGATCACATTGACCACCATTGGTTACGGTGACAAAATCCCGACAAGCTGGATCGGAAGATCGTTGGCTGCGAGCTTCTGTCTTCTTGGAATCTCCTTCTTTTCTCTACCGGCGGTACTGTGAAACACCTGAGCGGATACATTGAGACAATTAGTGGTGCAATGCGGTCAAACACCCCATGGTACAGATCTTTACATCCAATTGCCTGAAACGTTGTGGATTCTGCCTCACACTGACCACAGAACCACACTACGACACGATGGACCACATCGGGAACCACAGAGTTGTTTAAAATAACTAGAGGAGCTTTTCATCTCATAAATACGTTTATGATAGAATGAATCAGATACTTGCTAATCGAGCAAAACTGGTAGTACATCAATATATTGACAGCCATACATGACGTAAAATGGGAAAACCTATTATACCGTATTGGGCACACAATCATGCCAGCTGTAGCTGTTGTCTGCAATAACATAAACAATAACTTATTTAAATCTGAAGACTTTTCAGATATACATTGAGCTTCCATCCCCTTGGAATGCACTGTGTTGTTTTACGATTCCCTCGATTAAGTGGAACTGTACGACGGGATTTTCAGAGGGCTTTCGTTCGCGTCATTCAACCAGACTCAGTGGTGTAATTGTTAAAGCGTCCGTTCTGGGTCTGAAAAGGTCGGTGATTCAAACCTGACCCCGGTCAAGTTCATAAAAAAGACTTTATAAATGATACGTACATGCCTCGATTGGTACGTATCCCCCTCTTTTTATCTTTCCTATCCTCCTCCCCTCTCTCTCTCTCCTGCTCCCTCTCCCCTTTCCCCTCCACCTCTCTCTCCACTTTACCCTCTCCTCTACTCTCCCACCACCTCTCTCTCCCCCACTTTCCTTTCCCCCCCACCCCCTCTCACTCACACTCTCTCTCTCTCTCTCTCTCTCTCTCTCTCTCTCTCTCTCTCTCTCTCTCTCTCTCTCTCTCTCCCTCCTCTCTCTCTCCCCCCTCTTCTCACGAGGTCATCATGACAATTTAATCTACCATGAACATTTCTGTGTTGTCTTTATATTATCTGAATTTTACCAATCCCTCGCCAGGCATTTGGTTGTTTTGATTTTGTGTCAGGTGGCTCCATCGAAACGATGACCATCAACCTGTACTCTTTCAGGGCATCCTTGGCTCGGGCTTTGCTTTGAAGGTCCAGGAGCAGCACAGGCAAAAGCACTTTGAGAAACGACGAAGCCCGGCAGCTTCCCTCATCCAGGTGCGGTATGCTTGTACAGTCTGGCCAGTTCAGTGTTCCCATTTCACTAAAGTGTTCCTCGTGATGATGAGACATCCAATACTCCATGATTGCAAGCTCTACCTAAATATATTACCTTGGGGGTTGGTGAAAAAGGATCGAATGCTCGCTTTAAATAGTTTGGATATTGTTATCAAATATCAGTAAGAAACATTACATCATCAAGCTGGTTACAAATTACATTACAAATGGTCTCAGGTTATGGGACAACCAGCTCGTGTAGCTGGAAATCCACAAGTTATTGAAGATGAATAACAAACATGGAATGTTCTGTAAATTGCTTACAGAATCGGATCGTATGACTCCTGCACACAAAGTTGTATTGGCACCTCAGGGCAAACACCATTTGCTACAATTATATATTACTAGGAATAGTAGCCGTGCCCAATGACGGTAAAAGCAAGCAAAAGTATCCATCCCCAGTGACGGCAAAAGTTTAAGTTAATCTATCAAGTTAAATTATTTCATGGACTTTATAAAGTTTAATTACGTTGCACTCTTGGTTTCACTCAGACAAAGCCCTGAGCTACTTCTACCACCCACCACGAAATGAGGTACAAATGTGGGTGGCAGAGATTGAATTTGTCTAAAAAGATTGCAAAATATCCTGCTTGCGAAACAAAATTTGCCATCAACAATATTCATGCCTGTTCTCCCATTATTTCAAAGGTGAATGTTGTGCTTTTCAAACACAGAGCTGGAAGAGGCCGCCGTAAACGGGAGACAGACGAACGCATGGACAGACACCACAGACACGGTTCGCAATATATAAAAAATGGCTTCCCTTCTAAGGAACTTCAACATAGGAGACAATTTGTCTCACCAAGCTTGCACAATGGTTGCCAAGTTTTTTGTATACAGAGTCAAGGTTCGTGAAAGTTAGAACAGTGAACGGATCAGGAAGCAAGAGGACAAAAGAAACAGTAGAGAAGGGAGGGGATGGGACACCAACAGCAGAGTTGAAGGACAAAATATAGGGAGACTTGGACAAATAATGGGGTCAGACAGGATGGATACAGAAGGAAACTCCTTTCCGCCCA
This sequence comes from Myxine glutinosa, assembly GCF_964187855.1. Lineage (NCBI taxonomy): Eukaryota > Metazoa > Chordata > Myxini > Myxiniformes > Myxinidae > Myxine > Myxine glutinosa. The sequence goes on from NC_136271.1 coordinate 43,013,703, forward strand.
CCCCCTCTTTCCTATCCCCCTCCCCTCTCTCTCTCCTGCTCCCTCTCCCCCTTCCCCTCCACCTCTCTCTCCACTTTACCCTCTCCCCTACTCTCCCACCTCCTCTCTCTCCCCCACTTTCTTCTCATTCTCTCTCTCCCTCTTCTCTCTCTCCCCCCTCTTCTCCCTCTCACCTCTCTCTCCCATCTGCACTTTCTCCCCTATCCCTTCTCCCCCTTTCTTTCCCCATCTCTCTCCCCCTCCTCTACTCCTTCCCCCCTCCCTCTTCTCACTCTTCCCACATCTCTCTCCCCTCTTTCTCCTTTTCTTCTCCCCCTCGATCTTCTCTCTCTCCCCATTTTCATTACTCTCCCCCTCCATTCTCTCTCTCTCCTCTCCCCTCACTCTTCCCTCTCATCACTCCCCTTCCCCCCTCCACTCTCTCCCATCCTCCTTCTATATTTCTATGCTCTATCCTTTTTAAATGTTGAGCATACAGGTTCACAGAGCATCTATGCTGCCGAAGCAGCTTCCTGAGCAAGGGTTATACTGGCTGGTTTGTCATGGCCTTCCCAGCAGTAGTTCGGGCAGGAATTTGTCATTGTATCAGGGTGCTGGTGATAGCTCGCCTTAAGTCTTCGCGAAGGACAGCATGAGGATCTTTAATGTCCACAAACTAATGTCAGTAGACGGGAAGCCCAGTTTAACATCCATCGGAAGGACAGCACATACATTGATGATTCACCCAGTCTGTGAAACACTGGGATGACAGTTTATATAGCTGGGTCAGGATTCAAACTGAGGCTAGACCGCTTAGAGGTGATTGTGCACACCTCGAGGCCATCCTGTCAGCTGATGTCGTATCTTAACGCACTTTAATAAACAAACTAGTATCATGCATTTCTGCTGCTAGGATGTTGAGCTTTGCCTGCTTACGGAGCTTTTCAAAAGCAGCGTCGGAAGCGGCTACCGGAAATAGGAGACAGCGGAATGCACAAACAGACAGCACATTTTCCATTATATAATATATTTATCTTTTGCACTACAAAGACAATACGTTTGAAGATGTCAGGACAGTGTGTCTATATTTTGAATGCTGATGATTGTTAAGTTATCTGTTATTTTAACCTGCACTTTTATGTTACAGTGTTTCTGGAGGTTCCATGCAACTGATGAGTGTTCCACCTTGATTGCCACCTGGAAACCTTACCTGAAGGCCTTGCACACTTGTGGTGTGGCAAGGTGTGTGACATACATCTCTAAATATCTTCTTCTTTTTTTTCAAATAAAATTGCTCGTCCATGAGTTTACCTAAGGAATATGTCTGTCTCTCCGTCTGTGTCCATTGACTGTAATAATCCTCAAAGCATCATAACTGCAGTAGCTATCATGATGTTTCAGAAGGCATCAAAATCCAGTGGTGTTCACCTCACCTTTGGATGACTTCCATGGTATTTTAAGGTAAAAAGGCAACTTCATTAGGCTGCAGAAATCGACAGGCACAAGCACGGGGGCAACTTTTGAACTGTTGCTTCAACAAAAAGCAGTATTAAGGAATGAAACTGCAAGCAAAGAAGTAAACAGGGGATAGGCAGGAGAAGACGGTATAAAAAAACAATTGTTGTTTCGGCTTACAACAAAGAGTGGAGAAACCCTCAAGTGAAGTCTGAGGAAAGAGGTTGATACTGAAACATAATTTTGTAACAGGATTTTAAATTTCTCACTGTCCAAAGACTTCCCCAGGGGTATTTTCTGGCTGACCATCCGTCAGGTGATTGCTGTCGATAACTTGACCATTCAAAGGCAGTTGTGTGAACTGTGCAATGGCAACCCCCCAAAATATCGCATAAACCTGCCACACTACCCTTGAAGTAAACATATTCGTAAACCAACCAGTCATCCTACCACATACTGTATACTGGTGCTCACACTATCGGTGTAAAGAGCACTGTAGCTGCAGTATGCAATCTGATGTCACATTGACGATGATTGCAGATACAAGCTTAACCGTCAAGCCAATTATTCTGTCAGAAAAATTTGCAGTTGGACGTTGCTGGGCCTTCATTTCACCCGCTATGGGCAGATTAAGCTGTGAATTAGAAGACATAAAGCTATGAACTTGGCTAATGTACAGCCAAGTTATTTTTAACCTACTCTTGTCAAATGATTTGTATTTGGATACAAAGTCTAGGCTCATGGAAGAGCGAGAATGAGGGCAGAAAAACAACACACTGACAGTGGAGCAGTTGGACAGCAGACACACATAAGAAGCAAGGAACATGAATGACCAGGAAGAAGAAAGGGAGACAAAGAAGGATCAGAGAGATGTGATCCAGAAACACCAGCCCATTATGGAAAACAGGACTCTACTGACCACTGGACATAGGAATTGTTTGCTGCAAGAAGAATAGATTTTCTCAGGAAGGTCTTTGCATGATCGAGGATGGATTCAGAGGGCAGCTTTTATCTGCCAAGGAAAGGTCATGGCCAATGATGAGGACCAGAAAATTAAGAGACTGAAATGATTCCAGAAGTCAATCCAGGAAATATGTAGTCAATGAGCGTTAGATGTTCCTTCTGGAGGGAGAGACGTTGAGAAGGTGAGATTTGTTTGGATTGAATGGCATGGCTGATCGATATCTGAATCGTTCCAGGTTATCAGAGAAAGAGAGAGAAATAGAAGCAGCTACGGTGTGTCTGTCTGTGGATGTAGTATTCCAAGCATTAATATGTGGAGTCATCTGAAAAGGGAGAACATGGTGCTGCAGGGTGGCAGACAGATCCGTCGTGTATATAAGGAACAATACTGCACCAAGATAATGCCTTAAGGAAACTCCAACCTCTACTTGGAGAGTAGATGAAAGGCCTTTGATGTGTGCCACATGCTGACCGAGCGAGTGGTCCTGTTGCAGAGACAGGAAAGAATGCAGTCTAGCTTGCCACAGGCAGAAAGCTTGGCAATTAGAGTGTGATCCAGACTGCGTATAATGTTCTGGATATGTATAGAAACACTGCCCTGACATGTTATTTGAGATTCATGGGAGGTAGCACTTGATGTCACCTGTGATAATGGATTACATGACTTCGCTTATTATCGGAAGTAAACGAACTGGTCTGTCGCGGAGAGGATATTTCTGCACTCCTCTTGCATCTGGGAATTATGTTGGCTGACTTTCAAGCAGATAAGGGGTGGCATAAGCTAAGGAACAAGCTGAAGGCAGCAGCCATGGAACAAGCAAGAGCAGGATTTCCGAATGCAGGTAATGATGCCATGCGAGCCCTTTGCCAATGTAGAGTCAAGGCTGGTGAGAACATTTTCTTCCATCTTGGGTGAAAAAGTGTGTATCTGGAACGTAGCAAAAAAAAATATATTAACATCACAGGGGAGGGATTGAGCCTAAAAAATAAGAGGGCCCCCATGCGTGAAAAGGCAAAGAAACAAGCATTCTGAGTATTGTGCTGCAATACATGTCCCCTACCGGCAGTCTGTCGTCCGGAAAACTGTTGGGGAAATTACCAAGGGTTATTTACCCACAGGTTCTGAATCGTTCCCAATCCCTAATTACCTCAGGATGGGCTCACCTGTGATTCACACTCGGGACTTCGATTTATACACCTTGCAGACAGGTCAGCAGAAGCACGAGAAAATAAGTTGTTGATAAAGAACATTTCAAGTCGCTAAATATCAGTAATTTATTATATTTTCTGGTTCACGATCAATGATCGAGGTGTGTATATATATGTTGCTCGGCTTGGCTCCGCCCCTCACGAAAGCGCGCGCTGTGTCGCGCTTTTGATGTTCGCGAGACGAGGCTAAGGGCGCGCGGTGCGGCTTGAGAACTCTAGAATAAACAAGAGATATCCATTTTTTAAAATATTTTCGTTTAATTAACGATATCTGCCAAACCACGTGCCCTATCGCAAATTCCAAAATGACATTTTAGTAGATTGACTTGCTGAACAGATCTGTGAAGTTTCCCCTTGATTGGATCAAAAATGAGAGAGGGGCTCGGTTTTAAAGGTTCATGCTTAAAAACGTCATAACTCTGAAACCATACGATGCATGACGTCATGCTCGCTGACTTTTTTGTTCGTCATCAGTATGCGATTCTGACTGCAAAGTTTGGCCTCGATCTGTTCAGCCGTTGCAGAGAAAAAGGGGTTTTTGTGTTTTCACAAAAAACAATATGGCGGTCGAACCAGATGACCTGTGACGTCATAATTACCATTAAAATATTCTACAGACCGAGTCCCCCCTACGGTGAAAATTTGATCTTAATCGGTCCTATTATTGCAGAGAAAATCATTTTTAAAGGAAATTAAAACTTAAAATGGCACTGAGTTAAGGGTCATCAGAATTATCAGAATTCCCAAAGTTCAAAGTGCCATAACTTTGTCAAAAATGATCGAAACGTCATGGAGTTCGAACTTGATCTGTAACTTATCATGAGGAAACCATGTGCCAAGTTTGAAATCATTAGCGTTAAGCGTTTAGAAAAACAGTCCGGAAAACTGTTCTTTGCGTGACGGACTGACAGACGGACTGACAGAATAAAATATGTTAATAATGATGTCATAGGTGCCTCCATTATTATGTCATAATTCGACAAGTACAAAACTTCATCCGAGCAAGATGAAATTTCTTGAACGTCCTGTAGGCATAAATTGGTGGAGAAAAAAATATTGATGAGGTCATAGGTCATGTGGTTCGGCCGCCATCTTCGAAAAACCGAAAAACGTTGCACCTCGATATCTCTGAAAGCGCTGCATAGGAAAAATTGAGACATAGCTCATTGTAAAGAACTCTCCATGGGGATTAAAATGTTAATAATGATGTCATAGGTGCCTCCATTATTATGTCATAATTCGACGAGTACAAAACTTCATCCGATCAAGATAAAATTTATTGAGCATAATCTAGGAATTAATTAGTTTAGAAAAAAAATAATGACGTCATCGGTCACGCGGTTCGGCCGCCATATTTGTTTTAACACGAAAGCCTTAGAAAAACACCAAATACATCCTGGCGAGGGTTTGCAATCTCTGCTCTTTTTCTTGTTTTTAAGTGATTCTTCACCATTGTGAGATGGAGCCAAACACGATATACAGTCACGTGAAAAAGTAAGTACACCGCATGTAAAGTTTTGACCTTTTCAACATATATCAAAATACAGCTATTTGATTTTCATTTCAACAATATTGACAGATAAAGGTGATATAGTATAACAAATATCATGACACATTTACATTTTGTAGTCCATTGTATAATTAAATTAAACATAAATGCATGTGGAAAAAGTAAGTACACCCTTGGCTCTAATAGGTGGTATTGCCCCCTTTGGCAGAAACAACCTCAAGTAGGCGTTTCTAATAACTGTCCACCAGTCTCTGACATCGACTGGGAGAATTTTTTCCCACTCCTCCATGCAGAATTCTTTCAGCTGTGAGATGTTTGAGGGGTTTCTTGCATGCACAGCTCGTTTCAAATCCCCCCACAACATCTCGATGGGATTTAGATCCGGGCTTTGACGTGTCCATTCCAGAACCCTCCATATCTTTCTTTTCAGCCATTCCTTGGTGGATTTACTGGTATGTTTATCGTCATTGTCATGTTGCAAGGTCCACCTTCGGTTGAGCTTCAACTTTCCGACAGATGGCCTCACATTATCCTCAAGCACCCTCTGGTACAATGAAGAATTCATAGTGGATTCTATGATGGTGAGCTGTCCAGGCCCTGATGCAGCAAAGCTGCCCCAAACCATAATATTTCCATCACCATGCTTTGCAGTTGGTATCAGGTTCTTGTGGTCAAATGCTGTCTTTGCTTTTCGCCAAACATGTCTTCTGGTACTGTGGCCAAATAGCTCTACCTTTGACTCATCTGTCCAGAGCACATTTTTCCAAAAGTGCTGGTCTTTGCCTCGGTGTTCATTGGCAAACTTTAGTCTTGCCCTGATGTTCTTTCTGGACAGCAAAGCTTGCCTCCTGGCACACCTCCCATGTAGATCAAATTTGTGCAGCCTCTTTCTAATGGTAGACTCGTGCACTTTGACATCAACAGTGGCAAGAGCTACCTATATGTCCCGTGATGACATTCTGGGGTTCTTAGAGACTTCTTTCAGCATCTTGGGGTCTGCTCTCGAGCTGACCTTGCTGGGGCGGCCTGGCCTGAACAAGTTGGCAGTTGTTTGGAATCTTCTCCACTTGTAGAAGATCTTCTGGACAGTCGAATGATTGATTTCAAATTGTTTGGAGATCTTTTTAAATCCCTTCCCAGACTCGTAGGCATCTATAACCTTCTTTCTGAAGGCCTCAGAGCTCTTTTGATCTCGGCATGGTGACGCCGCACACTTCAACAACAAAGAGCAAACCAAACGATATGTCTGAGGTTTAAATAAGACCGGTTCCTCAAGATCCTCTCTAACGATGTTCCAATCATTTGCACCTGAGCTGGTGCATCTGATTCTAATTTTAGGTATTTGAAGTAGTGATAAATGTAGGGGTGTACTTACATTTTCCACATGCGAAATTTGCATTTATGTTTATTTAAATTATACAATGGACTACAAAATGTAAATGTTTCATGATATTTGTTATATTATATCACCTATATCTATCAATATTGTTGAAATGAAGATCAAATAGCTGTATGTTGAAATATGTTGAAAAAGTCAAAGCTTTACACGGGGTGTACTTACTTTTTCACGTGACTGTATAGCACGATATTTCTAGAAGTTATGGACGGATTGTGACGAAACTTGGTGGACAGGTTGGGTGTTTGGCAAGGAATAATTGTTCCAATTTTGGTGAAGATCTGCTTCTGGATCCAGATCAGAGGATTTTTTTGGTTGTTTCCTCACCATTGAGTGATAGAGGTAGAACCGATATATAAAACGATATCTTAAAAGGTTTTGGACTGATTTGGACGAAACTCGTTGGCCAAGTGTGTGACGAGGACGGATTGGTTCAGTTTTGGTGAAGATCCGAATACGGATCTGGATACGATAATTGTTTTTTTGTATTTTTTGAAGTGATTTTTCAACATTGAGCAATAGGGCTAAAAGCAATATACAGTACTGTCCTATATAGCATGTTATTTCAAAAAGTTACGGACGACTTATGACAAAACTAGGTGGATGAGTTGATTTGGCGACAAGAACAAGCCGATTCGATTTTGGTTCAGGTCCGGATCCAGACTGGCCTATCAGTGGGATACAAGACGTAAACTGTTCACTCTGGCAGAAGTATGCACTCTACCAAGTGCTGCTCTAGTTTGTGACTTAATTTTTTGCAAGTTGATAGAAGTCAGGAACACACAGCTGGGGAGGCTGTTTAAAAGAGAGACAGCGAGAGGGGAAAACGAGGGGGCATGGCAATTGGTACAGAGGGAAATGAGGCTTATGTAAAAAGGGTGACGATTTGAAGCTAGACTGGTGTTATGAACTGAGTGAAGATGAGGAGGAACAGAAGCAGAGTTCATCAGAGCATTGACTGGTATTAGTGGTAGCCGAGGTGCAGGGAAGAGTGCACAGTGGTGGGCAAAGGTTGATAGACAAAGTAGGATTGCTAATCAGACAGCCTTGGATTGGACACGATCCAGAATACCAGTGACTGAAGGAGGAGCGCTGCCTCAGGCATCGGAGCAGTATTCCACCACCAGTCTGACTTTGGATATGTAAAAGGTGATAAGCTGATGGGGTTGATGTACCTGCAAACTATGAAGAGCTCCCATCGGCTCATCAACTCCTATCAGCTTCTCCCATCAATAAGTAAAAAATAGAACAATCTGGTGGCAGAGAGGGATGGGCTCTTTAGCTTTAGAAGCAAACAGCTGAGATGGAACATAATGCGTTGTCTCAAGCAGAGTCTACTGTGAAGTAATTTGAAGTAAGATTGGTGATGGAGGGGAAGCAGAGATCAGGAGCAGGCTTAACAAAGTGCTACCCTGACTTTCAGGAAGGAGACAGGTAGGAGAGTTTCGACTTAAAATTTGCCTGATTATGCTTTCTGGCTCACCTGATGAATGGCACGCATTTGTTGTGAGCCTAGGAAACTGACCTAAAGTTACCGGAGTGGTGAGTCTTCAATGGTGGGAAATTAAGCTCCTTGATTGCCAATGCCTTGCCACAGGATTCTGTGCACCACAGCCTCGAGGATGGATATGATAGCTGCAGACGAGGTGAGGTAAACCTATGCATGAGAGAGAAAGCAGGCCATTGTGAAAGCATTCTCAGGCAGGGTTTTATCACATGCAGAGGGAAGGAAGACAAATATTTTGTGAAGGGATAGATTGCAGTCACCGTCATTTCATCTGAACACATCACCAGAATCTGTAGTACTGTGGTAGCTCTCTAACCACAGCCAGCGAGATTTGGAATTATACAAGAATATGGATGGTCAGAGGCGCCACACAGCAGAGGAGAAATTGGAGAGGTTGTTTGGAAAATTAGTCCATACCAGGTACAGGAGGAAAGATGATCAGCCATTTGCAGTGATCTGGGTTGAAAAGTTTACATATTGGGTCAGAGTAATTGAATCACTGAAGGCGTTAGCTGCAATGCCATGGCTGCTGCTGGTTGCAAATCCCAATTCCAGCCAACTGGCATGGTCGCAGTTGAAAGTGCCATATATAAAGAAGAAGAAGATAGAGATGATTGGCTTCTGGTTGGTCCACGTCAGCATAAAGAAAGGTATATATAAATATATGGAGTTATATGGACTAGCAATGGTACCTGCCCTATGGGCGGGGCTTCAATTGGGAGGCCCAAATGAAAAGGCAAAATATCAGAAATTGAAGGCTTTTTTATTTTAAACGATTCTTATAAACATCCGTTAAATCATATCACACGCAAATCATCAAAATCTAAACTATTTGTAGAATTTCAATAAAAGGCACATCACTGTTCATATTGGTAAATATTATTCCATCGTGTTTGGAAAAACTAGAAAATTGGAAAAATTGGAAATTGGAAAAATTGGGGAAAAAATTGGAATAAGAATATAACCTATTTTTTCTCCAGGGGGTCCCAGGCTTACCCACCAAAATTTCGTTGCGATCGGTTCAGCCATTTTTGCGGTACCTGGGAACAGACGGACAGACAGACAGAAAGACAGACAGACAGACAGACATTTGGTGAATTATAGTAAGATGGTACACCACAAAGCCGAACCTTCCGTTGTTGTAGAGCAAACACACATATAGAGCTATACCAGGGTTTCTTTTAAGGTTTAGAGCAGATCATAGGCCGTGTCGGTTAAAGCTCGTAACATACACGGCAACCCCCAACACTCAGGTGAGGTCAGAGCTGTCCAATGGAAGAGAGCCAGTATATTATGGGTCAGTTCATACCCACAGCTATATTCTATATGACAGCTGTCTTATGTTAAATATAGTTGACAAATTCATCATCTTAACATGGTTGAATAATAAGAGGTTCAGATGCGATAGATACCTTGGTTTGGCTGTTGCAGGTAGTGGGCAGGCGAAAATGCTAATATAATTCCAGGGTCATTGATATGAGGTTTCTCCATCTTTTATACAGAAGTAATATGATGATCTGAAGGAATTCCTATATGAGCTTATATCACATGTAACATATTTTTACCATTAAAGTACAATCACTAATGAGACAATAAACTTTGCAAAAGCAGTATAACTAGTTTTAAAATGTGGAAATGTGATTGGACTTTAAAAGGTAAACAAACCAATACGTTTTGACAGGTCAGCTTCTTCCGTGGTGTCATTTTCCCCATCTTTCCATCCCGATCCTAGCCAGTGCAGGGGTTTCAATGATGTGAAGCATTTCTCGAGCCCTCAAGGAAACAGCGTAAGTGTAAATACAGCATTGGCTTCTGTGCCTCCGGGTGACCAGCGAGCATCTGACGCAAGTTCCGTTCCACCTATGAGCCCATCACGTGTTCATAAGAGTTGGAGTTTCAATGATCGAACTCGCTTCCGATCCTCACTTCGATTGCGCAATCATAACCTGCGGCGTTCCTCAGAAGGTTAGTAATGGAACAACGAATTTTGTCACTTCAAGCTTATTCTTCTCCAAAACTTCTTCCTTTGCTCGGCAGATAATTTATTTTTGGTGCTTCGGGGTGAATCCACATCTGTGTTGGAATATTGGTAATTTGTATTGGATGAACCCTTCACATTGTTTATTCTTGATAGAAGTTTGGTTCATTTTCAGGATCAGGTGTATTTCTGCAACTGTTCTTCAGCAATTGCTCCTCACATTTATTGGACGAAAAGGCGACTGTGCATACTAAAAGCAGCAGAAGAAACTCCTCTTTCAACCTCCGAGGTTGCTTCACCATAGGAGTAATACTGTGTGTATGTGTGGGCGCGCATGCATGTATATATATATATATATATATATATATATATATATATATATATATATATATATATACAGACTTGGCATTTAATATGGAATTTTTTTTTTTTCTTGACTTGGGCTTACTTTCTGAACTCGGTATATCAATCTGGTGAGTTTCTTTTACGCTTCGGTGATTTCTTTGTTAAAAGAACCATGTCACTGATTGTCTGTCGCAGCAAGAAGTCAATAACAGGATTATATCACAGGTGGCGTGACAAAATGTACGGACAGGTACATTTGACGATTGGCTTCACAATCGGGTATAGAAGGGTTGTTGCGTTCTGTATTAGTGGAAAACAACTGCTGCACATCTACAAAAGTTATTGCCGCTTCCCCTGGAGATGGTCCGTCAACTCGACAATGCTGTTTGTCATTTAGTGGTGGCTTTATGAAATTCCGGCATGAAACAGCGTGCTATTGCTCGGCAGTATGGCATCACTCAAGGTCAGGTGTCAAAGATCCTGAAACGAAATGCTCAGAGGGGTGTCCCTACTCCAATACCGAGGTCAGGACGTCCCCGCAGAACCACAAGGAGGGATGATCGCCAGCTGCACCGGTTAGTCCGCAATGGCCGTACCAAGTCAGCTAATCGGCTTAGGGCTGAGTGGCAGCAACTGACAAATGTGCCTGTATCCAGAAGGCTAGTCAACCAACGACTGGTTCAAGCAGGCGATTGTGCCAGGCGTCCCCTGAGAAAGCCACGTCTGACCAGACAACACCACCAGCGCCGATTGCAGTGGGCCAGAGAGCACCGTCAATGGCAGCCAGGACACTTGAATCATGTGATCTTCAGTGACAAGTCTAGATTTCTGGTCTATCATCAATATGGCCGTGTCCGAGTGCACAGACAAGTGCATGAAGCCTACAACGAAGATTGTATAGTGCCAAGAGTCAAAGCTGGAGGTGGTGGGGTGACCGTTTGGGCTGCTTTTCATGCAGGGGGCAAAACTGACCTGGTTGTTCTGAATGGAAACCTGAACCAGTTCAAGCACAGGGCCATTCTGGAAGAAACATTGCTTCCATTTGTTCGTGCAGCCTTTCGAGGAAACTTTGTCTTCCAAGATGACAATGCACGGCCTCATCGTCCTCGCAAGATCCAACACTTTCTTGCTGACCGTGGTGTAGAGCATATGGAGTGGTCTGCCATGTCCCTGGATATGAATCCGATAGAGAACTTGTGGGCAGAATTAACGCGTCAAATCGACCACTTGGACCAGCAGCCTGCCTCTGTGCTCGAATTGCAGCAGGCTATTGTAACTGCATGGCAAGCGATTCCTGTCCAAACCTTGGAAAATCTCGTGAACAGCATGCCTCAACGTGTACGTGCTCTCCTGAATGCTTGTGGGGGTTACACGAAGTACTGAACTGTAATTTTACTGTCCGTGATCCCAGTCGTAATTTAACTTTTGTTTTTGTTAAAAAAAATTTGGCTAATGTGCAAAATAAAGAGATACTTCTGGAAAACGTACAGAAGTTTAACACAGTACTGTCCATTAATTGAGTTCGATATCAGTTTACATCACTTTCAAGGATCAATTTATTTGTTTCGAAATGTCAAATGTGGTTTTTGTTTCTTTTAAAGGTCACATTAACAAAATCTAGAATAATTTCAATGAACTTTTGGTTCTAAGACATCTTGAAAAGTAAGTTCACCCCCACAAAAAAAGATATTCCATATTAAATGCCAAGTCTGTATATATATATACTGTATATATATATATATATATATATATATATATATATATATATATATATATATATATATATATATATACTGTATATATATATATATATATATATATATATATATATTGTTACGGACACGGTTTTTGGATGTTATTTTACCGAGCGGTGGTGTATTTAACCGCGTCCGAACAGTTACTCCCCGATTAGAACCCGATTCCACCCGAACGTTGACTAATCGCGCTACAGATATTCAATTGGGAAACCGCTAAAGCGACCGAAAGAGAAGAAGAGAGAAGAAAGACAGAATTTGGAGGAAGAACAGATTTATTATACACACACAAGCAATATTTTAGAGCGACCAATATTATTTACAGCAATAGATGGAAAAGAGCAGTCACACAGTGCATTGTTAACTTATTCTATTTCATTTACTTAATCCCCAAGACAAACGAGTAGGACAGGACGTTCACACTCACACGGTGGATATTGCAGGCAGGTAATGGCTCGAGGTTGATTGCTTGAGAGGAAGGCAAGGTCGGAGGCAGCAGCTTTCAACCCCTCGCGGTTTTGGCGGGAAAACCTCCGTCGCGTATCCGCGGCCGTCACGCGCTGGCTCGGCACACCTGCTCCTCTTCCTGGGGTGGAGCCGTCTCCCTCCGTTCAGCGCGTCTCTCCAACGACAGGGGATATTGCAGGCAGGTAGGTAGGTAGGGCTTGCGGTGGATTGCGCTCCTCTTCCAGGTCATCCCCCAGCGTATCTCTCAAGGCCTCTCTTTAAAGCAGTTCCTTACATTCGCTTTTATCACCTCCGGCGGAATTAAGCCGCCGGCTCCGAGGGCACGCCTACCGGGTCACTCACCGCGGTGTTGATTGGCTGTTAGGGCCGGTTCACTCCTGCCCTCTTCTGACGAGGTGGAGACACGCCTTTCTTCTCCGACCCTGTTTCATGGCCAATGGTGGTTGAAGAGAAAAACCGACCAAAATGCGGAAGGCAAATGGAAGGGAGGTTTTGGGGAAATTGGAAGGGCCTACGCTTATTTTGTTTGATACAATGCAAAGTCAATCTAGTGGAAAACACATACTTAGCCTACATGGAATAAGGAAATACACTATTTAAAAGATATATCGTGACCTGCGTGTATGTTCTATGAAATTAATTAGGAGGACGGCTGCGACCATTATTTACATTACCAGGATGTTACCATACCAAAACCATACTCTTCACATCCGTTACCCTTCCTCCAAAATTGTTACACTCCTCAAAACCCGTTACACTTCTCAAAACCCGTTACACTTCTCAAAATCGTTACACTGCACCCTCCTTTCTTCAGGCACGTCCTCGGGCCTACTAGACTTAACTGAGTGTGACATGTAGGTGTAATTCCCTCTACAATTAACCTGACCCTGAGTGTGACAATTTTAAAACACAAATAAGTATGTCCCCCTATTGCATTGCATCCTGTCTAACAGACTCAAGCCCACAGCTAACCGAATTACGGAATTATTCTGAAACTATACATTTACGGTGGGGAGCATTATTTACAATGACGTGATTTCTTATTTACAACGCAACCCAGGACCTGTGTGTTTTTTTTTTTTCTTTTTAGGGAACAAGAGAAAGAAATTCCTGTTGGGAGGGAGGAGACAGCACGCATTGCATCGATGCACCAGTACCAATACCACCAAAGCACCCAAAAGCACCCAAAAGCACCACAAGCACCACAAAGCACCACTCGGTGCGCAGTCACCATGGTTCATAATAAACACAACAAAACAACTGGTGGTGGTCTTCTCCTTGTCTGCTGGGCCGATGTTCTTCCTGACGTCTTCTGGCTTCATGCGGCCTATTTGGACATAATAAAAAGCACAACTTGTGTTCGTTTTTTATTATTATTTAGGGCCTCAGGGGCCAACTAAGGGTGGTCCACCTGTTTGGCATAGGTGCCACCTTACCGAGGTCCGCAAGCAAGATTCCCTGGCCACTATGGCCGGTCTCCAACAGAGGTGCTCTGCCCCAGAACCTGGGGTCCATCAAGTGGTACTTGGCCGCCGAACAGCGGTCCATAAAGTGGTACATCAACGCAATGCGTGCTGGTTCTGGGAATCTCGGGCGCACAATGGCCACCTCACGCACGCTCCCCTCGGCACCCAATGGCGCACAGGTCATGTGGGAGACAAAAGAAAGACAATTGAGCGAGGGGTAAGGTCACAAGGGTACACGTCAAACAAGGCAATGCAAGGTGAAATGCGTACGGAGGGCGAAGTGAGAAAGCTCGTCCCTACCGTACGTCACCCCCCTGTCACCTACACTACCCTTGCTCTTACCCCATATTTACAAAATCTACCCATTTACAAATTCGTCACTACTGTCACGTCTTCCCCATATTTCCCTTATACCAAATTCGTCACCACAATCCCTCTACTTCAAAATTTGCCATCACCAATTCATCATCAATCCTCCTAAGGAGGGAGAGATGGAATTACGCACAATGTCACACCCACGTCATGATGCGTCTCACAATCCAAACATTTGCATCATAAAAAATAATCAAAACATGGCATGGTGTGGAGTACCTGTCACCTCAGGTGAGTGGATGCAGATGGTGCGAGGAGATCCTTCATCCTACCTATCCTCTAAATGACTTTAACACACTTTACACTACCCGGGGTCTTTCCCTGCCAATCCATTGGCCAACTTACACTACGGGTTCTAATAACCAATTCCCATTGGCCAAACTGTGGTGCTCCTCAATTTTGGGGTCTCACTCCCCCGATTCATCTCCCGGTGCTCTAGCACAATTTCTGGGCTGCGACGTGTACCTCTCCCAACAGGTCTACCCACCTGCACACCTCCACCACTGTAGTTGCCACCCGAGCTTACCTAGCTCCTCACCCTAACCTAACTAACTGGGGACAGCCCCTCTCCTGGCTCTGTCACCCCTTGGTGCCCTCTGGCACTGGGCTACCCGGGTCCGTCCTCCGGATCCTCGGGCCCCATCCACACAACTACTACCGGCTCCCAGAGCCCACCTGCGGCCTCACCTGGCCGACATCCTTACAGTGGTGGAGTGCCCAAACCAACTACACACTAACAGGCTACACGCCCAGCCATTTCCACAACACCAACGCACCCATCCACATACCATTCTGTCACCCGCACCACAGATGCCAATATCCAACCACAATTTACCTGTACCCTCTACCTAACACTTACACTACCCGCCCCGGGTATCCGTGATGGGGGTCCACTCTTCCCCCATTCACACCTTCGCACCATCCACTCCACTCCACAATTTCCACCATACTCACTCCACGACCATCCATTCCAATACTCCATACCATTTATTCCATACACCTGTCTTTCATTCACCTGTCGTTGCACACCTGTGCAATCATACCTGGTGCCACCTGCACCCTCCTTTCTTCCTGGACCATTTGGTCAACACAACACGCAATCACCACTACTCCCTCATACACTGCTCCACACACCTGTTCAGTTGCACACCTGTGCAATCACACCTGTTCCATTCTCACCCGTTCAATCCTCACACACACGGCATCATCTCAGCTAACTACTCCCCTCTGAAACTTGCGCTTCCCAGTCGTCCCTTTAAACTATTGCGCTCCCACGTCATTATAATCCACACTAATCTACCTGCGTCCCCACTACAGGTATCAGTCACTAACTAACCTTAACGTTACCTAATGTCATCTTCGCTAGATCCCTACAATTATCCAAGCCCTCCCTGGCTCGGTTGTCATAGCCACCCCATAAACTATTGCGCATTTGCCCCCACCTGTGAGGGATGGTGGATTTGTCATCCCACCACATCGGGGGTCTCTCACTACCAATTTCGCTCGTCCAAATCCAACAATTCAAAAATTTTCCATTTACTGCCAATTCTATTCACTTTTCTAAATTTCGTTTTAAATCACTATCACTATCACCATCACCCGTCTACTTATTACATCCTCTCGGTGCGCCAATTCACATCTACAGCCCGGCTTCGTACAGCCGAGCACTGAACGCGGATTCTTTTGTGCTGGCGGCTGGATGCGTCCCGCATTCGGGGCAGGGGCGGGGGCTTACCCGGGCCGAGATCCCACGCATCACCTCGGCGTGAAGCCATCCAATGTCCCGATCTCGACCTGCCGGCACGTCTCAATAGAAAGTGGTCGCCATGACGACCCTTCCTATCGGGCGGCCCGCTCCGCCTAGTGGAGCCCGGACGCGGCCGCTCCACGCGAGGCCCAGCGTGGATCGCGCACGGCGGTCCTTTCGAACCCGCCGTGGCTCGGATCTCCGCTGGTTCTCGCGGCACGCGAAGCCCGGCACGCACCGAAGGCCCGATTCGGCTATAAGTCGTTCTAAACTCTACCCCGGTTACCGTCGACGCTTCACCTGCAGGCTTACATGCATACGCTACCTCTTTCTTGCTCATACATGCAGCCGTTCCCATTCTCCTCGTACCTTTTCTTTCACACCTCGGTACACTCACTCCGCTCACCGACTTGGTCACACACCTGACCACCGAACACTTTGGCACACATTCGTTGCTCGCACACCTCACCAATACACCTCTTCGCGCCCCCTCCTCGGTCACTTCCTCTGTGACAATCACAGGTGTGCCCTCATTCGCACACCCAACCACGTGCCTCACTACCAACTCAAATGTGCCTTCCCACACACGCTCTACCATTCCAGGTGTGCATCCTTCCATCCCAGGTGTACATCCTCGCTCACCTGTCACAACCAGCTCACTCTCCTTGTCACTCTCACTACTCTCACCACCACTCTTGACAGCGCACTCACCCTTACTTTCGACGGCACACTCTTTCCTCATGCACCCGTCCGTTACACACCTTTCTCGCGCACACTCTCCCGTTACACCCTCTGTAACACTCACCACAGACGTACACTTTCTCGTTACATCCTCTGTAACACTCACCACAGGTGTACACTCTCTCGTTACTTCCTCCGTAACACTCACCACACCGCGCTTCCCTGTGCTCCCTCGCACACGCGCTTCGACCAACTCACTCTTGACGGCACACTCACTCCTCGGCGTGCACTTTTTCCTCACACACCCCATGGTCGGACATTCTCGCACACCTCTTTTTTCGCACACCAGACCTGTCACACACTTCACCAACGGCCTTTCACGAACACCCGGATCCAAACCAATCCCCAAGCCGACTGAATCTCCCCTCACATCATGTACATTGCCACTCACCTCCGTACCTCGTCGCACCTCCTCCGCCACCTGCAAACTTTTTATTTGGTTAGTGAGCACCGCATCATGATTTGAACACAGACCTTGTACATATTCCATGACTTCCTCCTTTATCTCCCTCTTAGTTTCCCTCCGTCTCTTCTTAATTTCACTCACCTCTTCTCCCACTTCCTCTAATTTTTGTTTAACCTCTTTTATTTCTCGGTGCGTCCCCTCAAGTTCGTCCTCTAAGGCTACCGTGACCGTCTCTATGTGCATCCTCACCTGCCGGTCCTTTGTCTCCATTATCTCTGTCACCTCCTCCACCCTCATTGTCAGTTCCTCCCGTACCATCTGACATTGCCTCTGCGTCGCTATTAATTCGTTTTTAATTTCTTTTTGTGTCGCCTTTAACCCTCCTAGTACCGCAGTGTTCTTTTGAACCTGCTCCACTAACTTAGTTTGTCCCTCTGTCAGCTGTTCTACTCCTTTCGTCAGATCTTCTATTCCCCCCTGTAACTTTGCCGTATTATTTCTCACCTCTTTCTCTATACGCTTTTCGCCTCGCTTTACCTCCTCGCGCAGCCCCGAGACCTCCTCACTCATCCCTCTTCGTATTTCCTCCATCTGGTTCCCCATCTGTTCGATTTCCCGGGCGGATTGTTCCCCCATTTCCCGCAATTTGTCCTCCATCCTATTTTCTAACCCCATTAACCCATTTTTCACCCCCTCTAACTGATTCTCTTGAGCGGCCATTCTGTTTTCTACCCCCATTAACCCATTTTTCACCCCTTCTATCCCGTTGTCTAACCCCCCAAATTTAGCTTCTAGCCGTTCCCCCATTTCCCCCATTTTGCCCCCCATTGCCCCCATTTGGCCCTCTAATCGCTCACTATTAGCCCTCGCTTCGTCCCTCATTTTGTCCATAAGGGCCCCGATTTGTAGCAACAAAAGGTTTGAATCCACCAGGGGCGCTACCACGGTCGCGGGCGTGGCAAAATTTGGTGCCGCTACACCCACGTGCGCGAGGACGCCATTTTGCGCGTCTGACACCCCCTCAACCGCCTCCTCATTGCTCTCCTCCTCCCTTTCTTCCACATACATTTCCCATGGTTCCTGGGTTACCCCTAACCCGTCTATCTCCCCCACCGACATCCGATCGCCTTGATTGTCCATGGCGCGATCTCAAAATTCGGGTTTTATAAAACAACACAATTTCGTCCGCTTTATAATTTTGAGCGCGTGCAGCGCGCTCCGGGTCGATCTCACTCCCCGACACCAATTGTTACTCTAATAGTACAATTGGTGTTCCAAAATTTGGGCCTAACAAATTTAGTCCCAGGTTCGAATCCAACTCCTCGACACCAATTGTTACGGACACGGTTTTTGGATGTTATTTTACCGAGCGGTGGTGTATTTAACCGCGTCCGAACAGTTACTCCCCGATTAGAACCCGATTCCACCCGAACGTTGACTAATCGCGCTACAGATATTCAATTGGGAAACCGCTAAAGCGACCGAAAGAGAAGAAGAGAGAAGAAAGACAGAGTTTGGAGGAAGAACAGATTTATTATACACACACAAGCAATATTTTAGAGCGACCAATATTATTTACAGCAATAGATGGAAAAGAGCAGTCACACAGTGCATTGTTAACTTATTCTATTTCATTTACTTAATCCCCAAGACAAACGAGTAGGACAGGACGTTCACACTCACACGGTGGATATTGCAGGCAGGTAATGGCTCGAGGTTGATTGCTTGAGAGGAAGGCAAGGTCGGAGGCAGCAGCTTTCAACCCCTCGCGGTTTTGGCGGGAAAACCTCCGTCGCGTATCCGCGGCCGTCACGCGCTGGCTCGGCACACCTGCTCCTCTTCCTGGGGTGGAGCCGTCTCCCTCCGTTCAGCGCGTCTCTCCAACGACAGGGGATATTGCAGGCAGGTAGGTAGGTAGGGCTTGCGGTGGATTGCGCTCCTCTTCCAGGTCATCCCCCAGCGTATCTCTCAAGGCCTCTCTTTAAAGCAGTTCCTTACATTCGCTTTTATCACCTCCGGCGGAATTAAGCCGCCGGCTCCGAGGGCACGCCTACCGGGTCACTCACCGCGGTGTTGATTGGCTGTTAGGGCCGGTTCACTCCTGCCCTCTTCTGACGAGGTGGAGACACGCCTTTCTTCTCCGACCCTGTTTCATGGCCAATGGTGGTTGAAGAGAAAAACCGACCAAAATGCGGAAGGCAAATGGAAGGGAGGTTTTGGGGAAATTGGAAGGGCCTACGCTTATTTTGTTTGATACAATGCAAAGTCAATCTAGTGGAAAACACATACTTAGCCTACATGGAATAAGGAAATACACTATTTAAAAGATATATCGTGACCTGCGTGTATGTTCTATGAAATTAATTAGGAGGACGGCTGCGACCATTATTTACATTACCAGGATGTTACCATACCAAAACCATACTCTTCACATCCGTTACCCTTCCTCCAAAATTGTTACACTCCTCAAAACCCGTTACACTTCTCAAAACCCGTTACACTTCTCAAAATCGTTACAATATATATATATATATATATATATATATATATATATATATATATATATATATATATATATATATATATATATATATATATATATATATATATATATACAGTCGTGGCCAAAAATATTGGCACCCTCGCACTTTTTTCAAATAACACCATTTTCCCTAAAAATAAATTGAAATTCACAAAAGTATTTGGTCTTCACAATTCTTTGTTTCACTGTTAATATTACAGAACCTTTGTTTTTGATTCAGAACATAATATATCCTTTTAAATCAGAAAATAAATAGAAATGGCATTGACAAAATTATTGACACACCAGACTTAATATTGTCCTGCTGCAACTTCTGAACCAGGGAAGCAACACCTCTCGACTGGCAGTTTGGCCCACTCGTCTTGTGCAAACTGCTCCAGTTCTTCCAGATTTGAAGGGTGCCTTCTCCCAACTGCTGTTTTCAGATCTCCCCACAGGTGTTCAATGGGATTTAGATCTGGAATCATTGCTGGCCACTTCAGAACATTCCAGCATTTGTGTTGATCCATTCTTGGGTACTTTTGAAGTGTGTTTGGGATCATTGTCCTGCTGAAAAACCCATGACCTTTGACGGAGACCCAGCTGTCTGACACTGGGTTGAACATTGCGCTTGAAAATGCCTTGGTAATCTCCTGATTTCATGATGCCATGCACACATTAAAGGCACCCAGTGCCAGAGGCAGGCACAGCAACCCCAAAACATCACTGAACCTCCTCCATCTTTAACTGCAGGGAAGGTGTTCTTTTCTTTGAAGGCTTCATTTTGTTTTCTGCAAACATAGAGATGCTGTGCTTTACCACAAAGCTCTAAATTGGTCTCATCTGTCCAAAGGACATTCTCCCAGAAGGATTTTGGCTTGTTCAGGTGTGTTTTGGTAAACTCCAGTCGGGCTTTATTATGTCCCTCTCTCAGCAGCAGTTGGGTCCTCCTGGGTCTCCTTTCATTGATGTGGTGACGGATGGTGCGAGTTGAAACTGTCGTACCTTGTTTCTGAAGGTCAGCTTGAATCTGTTTGGCAGTTGATCGAGGTGCTTTCTCTACCATTCTAACAATCCTTCGCTGCAATATACGATCAAGTTTTCTCTTGTGGCCACGTCCAGGGAGGTTGGCTACAGTGCCATGGGCCTTAAACTTCCTGATAACATTGCGTACGGTGGACACAGGAACATCATGGTCCCTGGAGATGAACTTGTAGCCTTGAGATTGTCCATGCTTGGCTACAATCTTGTATCTGACCTCCTCAGACAAATCTCTGGTGTTCTTTCTTTTCTCCATGCTCAAGCCAAACAGTTCAATCTTGGTTTCATCAGACCACTGCATCTTGTTTCTCATAGTCTGAGAGTCCTTCAGGTGCTTTTTTGCAAACTCCAAGCGGGCTTTCATGTGTCTTTCACTGAGGAGAGGCTTCCGTCTGGCCACTCTGCCATAAAGCCCAGATCGGTGGAGTGTTGCAGTGATGGTTGTCCTTCTGGAAGTTTCTCCCATCTCCACACAGGATCTCTGGAGCTCAGCCAGAGTGGCCATCGGGTTCTTGGTCACCTCTCTTAGCAAGGCCCTTCTCCCCCGATTGCTCCGTTTAGCCGGGCGGCCAGCTCTAGGAAGAGTCCTGGTTGTTCCAAACTCCTTCCATTTAAGAATTATGGAGGCCTCTGTGCTCTTGGGAACCTGCAGTGCAGCAGAATTTTTTTTGTAGGCTTCCCCAGATCTGTGCCTCGACCCAATCCTGTCTCTGAGCTCGGCAGGCAGTTCCTTCGACCTCATGGCTTGGTTTTTGCTCTGATATGCATTGTCAGCTGTGAGACCTTATATAGACAGGTGTGTGCCTTTCCAAATCATGTCCAATCAATTGAATTTACCACAGGTAGACTCCAATCAAGGTGAAGAAACATCTCAAAGATGATCAAGATAAATGGGAGGCACCTGAGCTAAATTTCAGGTGTCATAGCAAAGGGTCTGAATACTTATGTCAATGTGATATTTCAGTTTTTTCTTTTTAATAAATTTGCAAAACTTTCTAAAATCCTGTTTTCTCTCTGTCATTATGGGGTATTGAGTGTAGATTGATGAGGGAAAAAATGAATTTAAACGATTTCAGCATCAGGCTGCAACATAACAAAATGTGAAAAAAGTGAAGGGGTCTGAATACTTTCTGAATGCACTGTATATTTTGGGAACTCATGTTATAACTGGTGTATAAGACTACATTTTGGGAGAGCGGGGTATATATTTACGTGTGTGTACGTATATGTGTGGGTGTGTATATAATTAAACTCGTTTACTGCATTAAACAAAGAGAACTTTAGTCGTACACCTGTTCTTGCACTTAAAAATGCTGCTGAAGTCATTATATGCTCTTTAAGATAACATTTTCACACATGTGCGCTTAGATGAAATTCCCAAACGCTGTTTGGACAATCTCATTGTGTGTTAGACACTCTGTGAGTGGAGGAAATCCTATCAGTTTACATTGCCGTCACTCAATATTTGTTCAAGATAAGCATCACGTCAACATATGGTGTTCTACGAACTCTGTTATAGGAGCGGAATTTTTGTATTGAGCTGACTGCGCAAGGCCTGGCAAATTACCACAATACACCAACCGCCGGAAGAGATCTGACTCAAAAATATCGACTTTATTAGTTACTTAAATTTTATTTTTCACACAAATAGCATCATTCTGAATTTAAAGATCTCCCCATGGAGCCTCCACCCAAGCTGTGCATGTCAGCCGCATTTTCGATCATAATTCATCTCTGTGAGTGTTGTGAAGCGTCTTGGAGTGTGGTCACAGATTGACAAATCTGATGTCTCATAAGCAGTCATTTGGAGATGCTAAAAGCCTAATTAGCCGGTGAATTTTGAAATAGTGAATTGAAACAGTCAAACATGTATGTTATTTTTGGAGCTCTTCAATACTTGTTGCATTGCTTTCTCTCAAACACAATTGCACTCCAATTTAAAGTATTTATCTTCTCCCAGCACCGCAGGCATGTTTGCCCTTAATCCTTTCTTCCACAGGTTTACTGTCAATTTTATCATTTGTCATGAATTACTCCAGTTCAGCCTCCATATTCTCAGCCCAAGCTGCAATGTAAGTCTCATACAAGCAATTTTTTTTTTTTTTTTTTTTTTTTTTTTTTTTTTTTTTTTTTTTTTTTTTTTTTTTTTTTTTTTTTTTTTTTTTTTTTTTTTTGTATACAAGATCGAGGCTCGTGAAAGAGCGAACATTAATCACACAGAAAGACAAACAGACACATAAAACAAATAACATCGGGAGCGGTAGACAAGATGGGGAGAGAGGGGGAAGGACACAAACACAACATTTGAGAGCAGGGACCGAGAGACATGGAGACATGGAGAGATCTGTGGGAGGGAGAGGGCTTTGGGGGGGAGGCATGTGAAGGGGGGGAGGCATGTGAAGGGGGGGAGGCATGTGAAGGGGGGGGGGATTATTTGTGAAGGGATTATTTCTCCTCCTCACTCTGCCAGGCCATGAACTTTCACAAGTCCACCATTTTATGTTTTCTTTCTAAGGAAACAGTGAGCACAACGCATAGTATGACTTTCAGCAGGAATTGTCTACAAGTTTCACCTGTCTCAGTGTCCATGGAATAGACTTGATGGGGCTGAGATTGTATCGGCTTTCATCTGTTGCTGTTACTTTCAGTAATGTAAGTACCAGACCTGGAGTTGAGTAATGAGTCTCGTAAGTCAACGTTAGTCGACTCCGCTCACTATATTGTTCTAATCCATAGCATGTCAATGTGTATTTTCCCCAGGTATCCAAGCCAGCCTCACACACCTGTTCTGTCTCTCCCTTCACCCTCTTCCTGCATTATTTTCCTAATTTCCCACTCTACATTCTTGGAAAGAAAAAACATTTTATTAACTGCATGCGATGAAACAAAAATGACTCTATTGATTCATGGGCTTAAATAGTTGAGTCTCGATGTTTGAGTCTGGGTCTTCGCAACTATTCAGTCTCCCGAGTCTCTCAAATTGAGTCACATGTCAGAAAGAATGTGAATCAAGTTCAAGTACCTGATTCAAGTACTACAGGTCTGGTGAAAACTCACGGAGTGTTCTTCTTTTGTATGCAATATATGACTGAGGGGTAGCATCATTCTCTGAGGGCACGGTTGTGCCACTGGTACAATACCCTCTGTAGGTTAGGGCAGGAATTTGGAATTTGATCACGGTACTTGCGATAGCTCACCTACTCTTCACGAGCTTCAGTGAACAGCAATCTTCAAGTCTTTCCACAGATTCTCAATGGGATTCACATCTGGGCTTTGGCTGGGCAACTCATGGGTTTTCACATTCCTATTCTGAAGCCATTCCAGTGTTGCTTTGGCTGTGTGCTTGGGGTCATTGTCCTCTTGGAACATAAATCTTTAATGCAGTCTAAGGACTTTTGCACTCTGAATCAGGTTCTCCTCAAGGATTTGCCTGTATTTGGCTCCATTTATTCTTCCCTTTATCCTTACAAGTCTCCCAGTCCCTACCTCTGAAAAGCATCCCCATAGCATGATCCTGCCACCACCATGCTTCACAATAGGAATGGTGTTATATGGGTGATGAGCTGTGCTCGGTTTCCGCCTGATGTAGCGCTTTGCATTTAGGCCAAAGAGGTCAATTTTCATCTCATTAGACCACAGAATATTTTGCCTCATGCTCTCAAAGTCTTTCATGTGTCTTTTTGCAAACTCCAGGAATGCTATCATTAGCCTTTTTCTCAGGAGTGGCTTCCTTCCGTCTGGCCAGCCTCCCATAAAGCCTGGATTTGTGAAGTGTGAAGTGCTCCAGAGACTGCAATCCTTCTTCAGGTTCTGCCATCTCAGCCAAGAAACTCTGTAGTTCTGTCAGAGTGGTCTTTGGGTTCTTGATCACTTTCCTGACCAAGGTCCTTCTTACCCAGTTGCTCAATTTGGTCAGACAGCCAGCTCTAGGAAGAGTCTGGGTAGGTCCATATTCTTTCCATTCCCTAATGATGGAGCTCTCTGTGCTCTTGGGAACTTACGACACTCTAAAAATTGTTATATACCCTTCCACAGATCTATGCCTCCTCGGAATTCTATCTCGGAGGTCTACGGGCAGTTCCTTGTACCGCATGGTATAGTTTTTGCTCTGATATGCTCTGTTAACTGCAGAGTTTACTGTATATAAGGGCAGAGTCCTTATATAGAAGGGTGTGTTTATTTCTAAATCATATCCAATAAATTCATTTGGCTACAAGTGGACTCCAATCAAGTTGATGAGACATCTCTAGGGTGATGAAAGGAAATTGGATGCACTTGTGCTCAATTTGGAGTGCCATGGCAAAGGGGTTGAATACTTATTAACTCAAGACATTTCGGCTTTTCATTTTTAATTATTTTGTAATAAAATTTAAAAATAAATTTCTACTTTGACATTATGGGGTAGTATGTTTTGATCCGTGACAAAAAACCTTAATTCAGCAAATTTTAAATTCAGGCCATAACACAACAAAATGTGAAAAAAGTCAAGGTGTGTGAATACTTTCTGAAGGCACTGCACCTCTAGGGCTAGGCCATCCTGCCCGCCACAAGGAGTGTTTAAAAAGTTACACAAATGAGAAACTCACAATAGTTAGTCATGCAAATGAATTTTTAATATTCAATATATGTCTTCTTCTTCTCTTTTTTTTTTCAGGCCTGGTGTTGGCTTAGCGGTTAGGGTGCTGGCTTGGGATCCTAGGATCCTGGGTTTGAATCCCGGGCGATCGTTGAATTAACGCCAGGGGGGTTGACTCAGCCTGTCATCCTTCCGAGGTCAGCAAATTGAGTACCAGTTCACTGGTAATTCCCTGTGTGTTGCAAGATGCGACTAACAGGGTTGGTGGCAGGAAGGGCATTCGGCCATAAAACATTGCTTCAAAAAGGGGGCCACGGCGCCGAAAAAGGCCAACCCCTGCTCTGTGGGGAAAAATGGCCTCCAAAGGTGGTTTTTTTTAAATGTCTTTTTTTCCAGAAACCTATATCTGTCAATGGAGGCCTTTGACCTGGGTAGAGCATTGGGGCATTCATGACAAGTTGTGAAATGCTTCAATGCAGCAATTCATCCCGGGCAGGTAGGGTCCCACTCAATTGAGGATGCTCGACTGAAGGTAGCAGGAATATTGAATTTGTTCAGGGGTACCTTACCTTCTCTTTACGAAAGACATCGTGGGATATTTTACACATTTCAGCTAATACTAGCAGATGGGATACCCAGTTTAGCGTCCTTCTGAAGGATTACACAGCCTATGATCCATGCTCTGCCTGCGAAGCACCAATCCCGACAGTCTGTAGTTGTCAGGAATTGACTCCAGGTTAGGCAGCTCAAAGTGTAGGACAGAAATTGAAGTACAGTATGTCGAACCCTATAAATAAATAGTACTAAAATGTTCTTTTATTTATACCTCCACCATGTTTTACGTGAGTATCCCTTTGGTACTACTTTTTAAATGCCTTACACACAGTTAGGCTGCAGGTAGCTGTCTACCTGGTCCATGAAAAGTAAAATTTACCTACATCCTTCTGCTCTTTTTACAACACTTCCTTTCATTTATTTGGATGATGCAAATGAAAATACTGTTGGGTATACCTCTTTATTAAGCCTTGACCAGACTCGGTGGCATAATGGTTCAATCGTCCACTCTGTGTCTGGGAGGCTGATTCGAACCCTTGCTGAGTCATACCAAAAACTTTAAGATGGTTCGTATTGCTTCCTCGCTTGATGCTCAGCATTTAAAAAGGATAGAGCATGGACAAACAACCTTAGGTTTGCAACCATTTTGCAGGCTTTTATGGGACTAATGCCCCCCTCCTGCATTGAAGTTCCTTGTGAGAGTACTCCTGCTGTTGTAATGGACTCTGTCTCCCTAACGGGTGATGCGAGACCGCCGGAGAAGAACTTACAAAACGTCAAGCGGAGGCATTCTACCATATGGCGATTCAACGGTGCGGTGTGATTATGTTTAGTTAATTCAACTTTGCGGCAGTTTGAGAGAGCACATATGGTTTAAGAGGAATCTGGCTACACTATAGAGCAGTTTATGGCTCAAAATACCCAGAAATACGCTTGAAAGCAACAGGTTTAATAAACAATGAGGATGGGGACACAGTGTGCGAACAAGAATGCAGCTTGAATAGAGATCATGCGAGTACCCAACTGTGCATTCAGCCTGACAGAGTTCCAACGGCTCTCTTAAGCTATAGTTCACACGGCCAGACTTGAGCAGGAAAACAGAACACACAGTAGAGTAGACAGCATGGAGTGGTGTCGATGTGTAATGTTCTGAGAATCTGAGAATTTCAAAGAATTGGCTGAACGTCGTGCGGAATGTTGTTGGGTTGTTTGGAAATGGAAATGGGAATAGACCATAATGATAGCTCGTTGTTCTGGTAATCAACTAAAACTGCCATTAGGATGCAGTGCCAACAGAGGTGTCGCATGCTGGAGCACACTGTCCCTTGGACAGTGGTGTAAAGCTAGCCGTCCCATCCGCTTTTACATTATGGTGTTAAAGATACCACAGTGGCTCTCAAAAGGAGTAGGCCATAGTTTGCTCAAATCCAGGGAAAATTTCCGACTTGGAGTTCAAGTATATATTGGTGGAAGTTGGGATGTAGATATGGCATGGACATGATGTGCTGAATGGCCTTCTCAAATGCCTAAGTTTCATTGTACTTTATTGTTGTATATAACTACAATGTCGTTGTAGTTAGTGGTAACTTGGATTCTAAAATATTGGGACAGAGTTAAGCATTGGTATTTTAAATGTATAAAATAAACATGTGGAACATAATTATACGTTTCAACAGTGGCAATATTTTGGCCTGATATACCTCTTTATTTTTCTTCTTATTGACGATGAAAGCATTATTTGCATCATATATTGATTGACAAATAGGTGATGCAGTTGTTACATATATATGTATATATTGTTGTGGATCCCGTGTCTGTCGATGTACTAAGGGGGGGGGGGTTAAGACCTCGTTTCCCCACAGACACCGGGTCCACGGGCCGTCGACCGCGACGAAGCTCGCGCCCGGCGGGTTGCGGCGCAACTCCAACCGCCAATCCCCCAACCACGGGCCGAAGGGTTATCGACCGTGATCCGAACACCTCCGAGACCACGTGACCGGGAAGACCGGGGATTGAACCCTTCACGATCCCACACCTAGTTCAATCAGGCACACCGAGCGAATCGCGCGGTGTGGGTCACGTGTTTACACTACGTTATCTACGGACCTAATCAAGCAGCCGAATTCGGTTCTAACAATGCCGGGTCAATGGGTAAAAAGACGCACACGAGCAGGTCGAGAGGAAATAAAATGTACACGTCTTTATTCACAAAAAGCACAGAAAAAGGATGAGAAGCAGGCTTATCATAAATCCTTACCTAACTATTCCCAACACAGGCGCCTGGCACACTCGCACACAGGGGATAAATCATGCCGGTTAGACTCGTACCGGGAGGACGGGCAGACGCTGATTTGGGTGAGGGCACTTCCTGCGCGTAGCATATGGGTTGATCCGATAGACAGCACGAAGGAGGATCAGCACAAAGAACGACCAGCTCGAAGAACGACCAGCACGAAGGACGACCAGCTCGAAGGACGACCAGCATGAAGGACTACCAACTCGAAGAACGACCAGCTCGAACAACGACCAGCACGGAGGAAGATCAGCCCAAAGGAGACCAGTACAGAGGACGGCCAGCTCTAAGACTGACCAGCACGAAGGACGATCAGCACAGAGAATGACCAGCATGAAGAACGACAAGCAGGAAGAACGACCAGCTCGACCTTTTATCGGGGAGGGGAGGGGGAGGGGAGGAATGCCCTTCTGGAAGGTTCCACGGACCCCTACTGGCCGCTGCCGGTCACGTGCTGTCATTCAACCACGCCTCCCTCTGGAAGGTTCTACTGCCTACCACTGGCCGCTGCCGGTCACGTGCTATCATTCAACCATGTCCCCCTCTTGAAGGTTCCACGGCCTACCACTGGCCGCTGCCGGTCACGTGCTGTCATTCAACCACGTCTCCCTCTGGAAGGTTCCACGGCCTACCACTGGCCGCTGCCGGTCACCTGCTGTCATTCAACCACGCCTTGCTCTGGAAGGTTCCACGTGGACCATTCTTGCCCACCCACGAACCAACGTCTTCTTCAACAACACGAGGGGTTGGGATCCTGCTAAACTTAATGCATATACTGTATGCTTTCATTACTACACAATGGAAAGGGAGCTAATCTTTACATTTAATAACAAATAACTGACTAATCCAGGCTACATGTTGTTGTGTAATTAACTAGAGGGGGTTTATTTTATTTCTCAACCGTAACAATATGTATATGTCTATATGTATATGTATATATTGTTGCGGATCCCGGGTTCGTCGATGTACTAGGGGGGTTTATGCCCCGCTCCCCCTCAAACTCCGGGTCCACTGAGGCCGCCGTCCACGACTACTAAACTCGTGATTGACGGATTGCTAAGCAATTCCGATCGCCAATCTCCCAGCCATGCGCCGAAGAGTTTACTGGTCAAATATCCCAAATACCTTCAAGGTACGTGACCGGAGAAACCGGGGATCGAACCCTCGCTTTCACACACCTTATTCAATTGCGTGCCGAGCGGATTTGCACGGTGTGAAAAGCGGCATTACCTGACGTGATTTACGAACCTGACTCACCAAATTCGGTCTCGGATGATGCTAGGCCAATGGAGAAAAGACGTACCCGAAGAGGTTGGAATGTAACAACGAAATGTACAGCCTTTTATTTTGAAGGCACAGAGAATAGACAAAAGATACAGCTTATCAAGTCTTACCTACTATAAACCCCACTGGCGCCTTCACACTCACTCTCACACCGGGGAGGACACGCTGATTAAGGGCGTACCAATGTACGTGCTTGCTGGGATTGCCTCAATGGCCACGTGGTGTCCGCAGTCCGATCCTCAATCTGGACATGCAGTTTGATGTGGTGATGTCCGAAGGACGAACCGCCGCCTTGAAGTCAGCACGGACAAACTTAGCACAGGTTGGACAAGCTGCCATGCAGGCAGACAAACTTCAGCTCAGGTGAGTCGTGTAGAAAGCCAACGTGTGCAGGTCAGCCAGATGGTGCAAGAGATCGGTGAAGAAGCGATGGGTGTCGATGAAAACACAAAGGCCAAACACGTGTCGTGGGAGAAACGAAAAAAGCAAGTGAGGTCTCGTCGTGGGCGTGGCGAAAAGGCAAGAAGTGTCGTCCATGAGGCAAAATCCAAGAGAGGTCGTGTCGTGGACGCAGCTAAAAAGTAAGAAACTGAAAATGTGCTGGACGGGGGTTTTATCAGACCCGCCCACGCCCTTCAAAATGTTCCACAGCCTCCCATTGGCTGAGATTTGTCGCATGCTGGCCTTCAATCCTTCCTTCTCCCAGGAAGGTTTCAGTTTTCCTTCCCCCCTTCATTCGGGGAGGTTTCCCCACCCTCTCGGTCACTTGCTGGTGGTGTTCCCAATCCGTCCTTGGTCACGTGGGCCTTTTCCTTTTGCCACGCCTTCCTGCTCATTAGAAATGGCTTCCCTTAACCACACGGAGGTTTGAATCCTGTCTAACTTCAATGCATATTGGTTTTGATTACTACACCATGGGAAAGGGCTAATCTTTACATTCAATATGAAATAACTAACTACTGCAGGCTACATGTTGTCATGCAATTAACTACAGGGGGTTTGCCTTTATGGCAAAACCGCAACAATATGTATATGCAGTGTATATGTACATGTGTATGTGTATATATGTGTATATGTATATGTATATATGTGTATATGTATATTGTATGTGTATATATGTGTATATGTATATGAATATGAATATATGTGTATATGTATTTGAATATGTGTATAATATGTTGATTTGTAATACTCCGTTACAGAAAGAGGATTATAAGCTTGTTACATACACGTCAGGTGGGTCGACGGCAACCGTTGACTACCTGATGGTGCGTAGGCGAGATAGAGGGCACCTCCGGGACATAAAGGTGATCCCGGGGGAGGAGGCTGTTTTACAGCACCACTTGGTTGTCTGCGACATAAGGGTGAAAGGTGCGAGGAGGTCTTGGTGGGTGAAGTACCAACCGAGAATGAAGGTGTGGAGGTTGAAATAAGTGACAGTGAGGGAGGCATTAAAAGAGAGGCTGAGTATGGTAGAGGATGATGTGGTTGAGCTTGAGAGTGGTTGGATGTCAATGAAAGATAGTCTGTTGGGAGCCGTTGGTGAGGTATGTGGATGGCCAAAAGGACCACCGAGGCACTCGGAAACATGGTGGTGGGATGATGAAGTTGGAAAGAGGATTGACGAGAAGAGGAAGATGTTCAAGGAGTAGCCGAAGGTGAAGGGTATGGGGGCAGAAAAGGCAGAGCATGAAAGTTATAAGGCAGCCAAGAAGGCTGCAAAGAGACAGGCAGCAAAGGCGCAGGAGGCATGTAGGAAAATGTTCGGAGAACACTTGGATTCGGAGGAGGGTCAGAGAGCGGTATTCAGGATTGCATAGCAGATAGCGAAAGAGAGGTGTGTCGTGCTGCGGGTGAGTTGCTTGAAGGATGAAGTGGGACAAATCGTTGTGGACCCAGATGGAATTAAAGGAAGATGGAAGAGATATATGGAAATGCTGTTGAATGCAGAGAATGAATGGGATGGCAACATAGAGAGTAACCCAGTTTTAGGACCGGCAGAGAAGATAACTGAGAAGGAAGTTGAGGAAGCGTTAAAAGCAATGAAGAGTAGAAAAGCAGGAGGGCTGACGGGAGTTGTGGGAGATATGTTGAAGGCAGCGGAAAGTTGGGGAGTGAAGAGAATGACAGAGATCTGTAATCTGGTGGTGAAAGAAGGCCGCATTCCAGGGGATCGTCCCTTTTTACAAGGGGAAAGGTGACCCTCTGGACTGTGGCTCATATCGAGCGATAAAGTTATTGGAGAATGGAATGAAGGTATTGGAAAGGGTGTTGGAGAGGAGGATAAGGAAGAAAGTGAAGATCGACAAAATGCAGTTTGGATTTATGCCTGGAAGAGGAACGACAGACGCGCTTTTTTTGTAAGGCAGTTGCAGGAGAGGTACATGGAGAAGAGGAAGAAGTTGTTTCTTGGGTTTGTTGATCTGGAGAAAGCATTCGATAGGGTTCCCCGCGAAGTAGTGACATGGGCATTGAGGAAGTTAGGAGTGGAGGAATGGTTGATCAGAGTAGTGATGGCAATGTACGAAAGAGCATGCACAGCTGTAAGGATGAAGGACGGGGACAGGTAAGTTTGAGGTGAAGGTGGGAGTGCATCAGGGGTCGGTACTAAGTCCACTACTATTTGTAGCTGTGATGGAGGTGCTGGCTCAGAATGTAAAGGAGGGTTTACCATGGGAGTTGTTGTATGCAGATTGTTGTGAAAATCAAGATACAACAGCAACCCAAAGTAGGTTTAATCGTAATTCGTTCTCAACATCATCTAGAGAGAAACCAATAAACATGGTATTAATAATACATACAGGTGAATACAGGTGCGGACAGGCTGTATGACTATAAAAGCTTTGATACATATTGCAGACACGTTACCTTTCTAAGGGAAGCCCAGAGAAGCTCTAGAGGTACATCGCTAGGGTTACATCGTGGTGACGGATCTACATCGCCTGTCCGCGCTGATATATATATAGGAACCGAGAAAGGGTCGCGTAGCGGCCATGAGGCGAATAACATCAGTGTCGTAATTTGGATGACGATTTCATTACATTCTCCCCGCGCTTAGATCCAAACTCGGCGGTGAAGAACAGCAGACACATACAGAGGAATACATAGGAATGCAAAGAACGAAATACATTGGAAAGATGTCACTGCCGGTCGAACGTCCAAGGGGCCATCAATCCCGATGGCAGGGTTACTGCATTTCAGCCAGTTAGCCCGGTTAGCAATCAATCTCCAGCTATAGATATAGCCCTCATGATAATTAGAGATGATGGATGAATTGTATGTATACATCTACCTCTGCAATCGAATAGAAAACTATTATTATGTATGGTACTTTAATGTTTATGGCGTAGCCCATTGGGCAATGCCGTCAAGAACAGTGCTGGTCCATCTGTATGTATGTATGTATGTATGTATGTCCCCTCAAACGTATACCAATCAGAACTGAGGATCTGGTCACATGACATGGCGATGTGTTACATCTGGAGGAAGTCCCAGTCAAGAAGATATCGGACCGAGCATGCAGTGGTCATCCCAGGGAGAAGACGTTGAGCCGTGGGTAGTAGTAGTCTTCCTGTGGGGTAGTCTGAGTAGATAAGTGTACCTCGTTGAACAGTGAGAAACGGCTCAGTAGCTAGATGGATAAGGTGTACCTTTGAGATTCGCAACTCATTACATAAGGTGTGCCATGACGAAGAGCGACTGGCCATACGACGCAAAGCAACGCATTACAGGCAGATGTCGGTGTGGCAGATGTGTAATTCAGTAAACCATAACAGTAAGTAAGAAGACCATTACAGTAGGTCTGTACCCGCCCTGGCTCCCAAGGGTACATACGCAGTACAAGCGCATGTAGCGGCACGCGAATCTACCGTTGGCAGCGATCGCACGAGTCACGAGCGGCCTCTGAAGGCTGCCTGGACGACCGGCATGGCCGATTACGACGACGCACAAACGGTCGAAACGCGCCTCTCCAGCGAAGCGCGCAGGACCGCCGGGATGCATATGGCAAGCTTGTCCATCTGCACCGCGCGCGGAGGATCGGAGAAGATCGGCAGACCGAGAGAGTCCCGGCTGGACAAACCATGTTTGTCCCAGCGTCGTCCCGGATCGTTATGATTGATTGTCATGATTGTCACGCGGATCGGAGAAGATCGGCAGACCGAGAGAGTTCCGGCTGGACAAACCATGTTTGTCCCAGCGTCGTCCCGGATCGTTATGATTGATTGCCATGATTGTCACGCCAGATGACCCGGATGGATTGGCCATCCCGGATGTCCGACCGATCCATCCAGTTGACGCCATCGTTGCATGGCACGGATCCAGCCGGACCGCGGATGGATCGACCATCCACGGACGCAATGGCACAGAGAAGGCCCGGATGGATTGGCCATCCCGGATGTCCGACCGATCCATCCAGTTGACGCCATCGTTGCATGGCACGGATCCAGCCGGACCGCGGATGGATCGACCATCCACGGACGCAATGGCACAGAGAAGGCCCGGATGGATTGGCCATCCCGGATGTCCGACCGATCCATCCAGGTAACGCCAACGTGGCATGGCACGGATCCAGCCGGACCGCGGTTGGATCGTCCATCCACGGACGCAATACCGCAGTGCAGCTCATTGAGGCTGCATTGGGAGGGAGAGGTGTACTCTATTTGATTGATTAATTGTATATTTAAAATCAATAAAAGATTATCACAAAATATTGTCTAATCAATTGGCGCATCGCATAACTAACCCACAAGGGGCGAGGAGGGAGTCGCCACCCGGGCGAGCAACAAGAACCTCCCGGGTCCCCACAAGAGTCGAGGTGGCCCGATCACAGGGATGGGCCATGTCGAGAAAACAAAAGGTCGCAGGGGCCATGGGTCACGGTGTACCCAGTGAGACCAGCGCGACCTCACGGGAGCGCGGCAGATTAGCAACATGGTCATATCCCTAGGACATACTATCCACAAACCGCAAGAATAACGAGGTAGACAAAACATCTGTTAAAGAGGTGGCTGCAGTGCGCTGCATACCGAAGACAGACGACCTTCACAGTCTGGGTCAGGCTGAGTCACAGTCAGACTGGGGCATAGGGAAACGGAATCAGACGAGGCGTCTCGCAGTCTCGAACTGTACGAGGCAAGAGCTCTGTCCGATAACAACGAGCCCAGAGTCAAGGACGAGCACGCAGTACGGTGTCCTCGTTACATGCGCAGGCGACGAGGGAGTCGGGCGCGACGCTCAATGTCACGAGGTCACCGTGTACTCCCACTGCGGTGACCCTGAGGGAGCGCCGCGGTACGTTGTACACGTCGTTACGTAAAGGACAATTAGTACATAGAAAGGTAACGAATCCCCGATGAGACCGCGGGAAGCACGCCATTACGCAAATGACGCCGCGAAGCGAACGCGTCTAAGATGCTGTAAAGCGTACGCGTGATACAGTCGATGACGTCATCAAGTAGGTCGGGCGGGTTTGACGGCGAGCTCCAGCCGAGCGGCATCCCCAGACGGAGCAAAGCAGCACACCGAAATCCAACGTCTCGCGCGCAGCAGCACCCGAGCGAGCCCGAGATCGGCACACGGCACACGAACCCGGACGTACGAGGGAAACCGAAAGCCGCGTCTCGGCCCGTTCCCGTTGATCCAGAGCGGACGAGCCCGCCGAGCCGAGGGGCGAGCACGCCGAGTCGAGATGGCGAGCAAGCCCGGCAGCGACAGACCGCACGACCCGAAGCAGCGCCCCGCCTGCCTGGCTGTCGGGTCTAAGGAGCGATCACATACAACGCCCTGAAGTAGCATCTCATATGAGGTGCATCGAGCATGAAGGATGAAGAGGAGGCCTTTCAGTCCGACAAGCCTGCTCTACACCAACACTACATAAACGCAATATAACGCAATCCAACAGCTTATCGAATTAAATAATTGGGTGAAACGCGGGGTGTAAAAAAAAAGAATGAAAGCATTCGGTCCACATACATTCCATGCACAGCATTTTTACAATGGTCGCAGGTGGTTAACGCATACGCCGTTTGATCAAGTAAAACAAAGGACGAAGAAGAACGATCACTTATAGAATACACATGGTAGTCAGGTATACGATCAACCATTAGAAGCATATGCCCGTGTGTCGTGAAAGGCTATGAAGGTCCCGCTCGACGTCCATAGAAACTCATCCGTGCTGCGACGAGTCGTCGCATGGTGCCAAGCGAGCCTCCATTGAGGCGAATCCGGGCAGCGGAGTCGCCGGCCTCGGGGGAGCAGCTGCTATCGCAGGTGGGATTGCGACGGCCGCGATCAGAATCGCCGGCCTCACAGAGTGCCCGCGAGAGGAACCGCATGCAAAGGGGTCCATCCAGTGAAGAGGCGGCGCGCGCAACTGGCGCGTCGTGCATTTGTAGTGATTCCTTCCAGCGACGGTGCGGTGCCACGCGAAGGGTGCCACGTGTAGGAGGTGATCGGAATCAGGATGGGATCGCGGGCCTCCCAGAGTAGTAGCACGCGATGGGAGCAGTGCACGTCGATTCGCGTGGAGGAGGTGGTTCCACCGAGTATCGAGTGGTCGGGGTGAGCCGGTCGTGAGAGGCACGGCGTGCTTCCGACGAGCAGCGCGCGTTCGCGCGGAGGAGATGGGCCACAGAGTAGCGAGTGGTCGGAGTGGAGCCGGTCGTGAGAGGCACGGCGTGATTCCGACGAGCAGCGCGCGTTCGCGCGGAGGAGATGGGCCACAGAGTAGCGAGTGGTCGGAGTGGAGCCGGTCGTGAGAGAGAGATGTGACTCGGAGTAGATGGGCCACTGAGTAGCGAGTGGTCGGAGTATGCCGTCCGTGTGGAGGCATAGCCGACATGGGAGACGTGATCACTCGCGTAGGAATCTCAACTCGGGCCGAGGCACGCATATCTAGGATGAATCCCTCGGACGGAGCCGTTAGTGCTTCCGAGCTGCGATCGGACGGGTAGGCCGGTGGCTCCAAGCGGGTCCGTCGTTCCGACGGGGTCTCAACCGCGGGACGTTGCCCAGTAGCATCGTGCTCCAGGCATCGAGCCGGAGTCCGTCACGCCTGCTCTGGCGTTCGGGTCTCATGAGAGCAGGTCGCTTTTTGTCGACGCGGTCCCGCGAAAAGGCTTGCGACGTCCCGTCTTTCGAGGCAGGCCGGCAGCGAGAGTAGTCGGAGCTCCGTTGCTGGAGCTAGCTCGACGGGTCCTCCGCTGGGCATTCTTCTCCGAGGCGAGCAGTGCAGGAGCGATGTCAGGAGAGGAATTACGATTAAGTGTTGTGAAAATCAAGATACAACAGCAACCCAAAGTAGGTTTAATCGTAATTCGTTCTCAACATCATCTAGAGAGAAACCAATAAACATGGTATTAATAATACATACAGGTGAATACAGGTGCGGACAGGCTGTATGACTATAAAAGCTTTGATACATATTGCAGACACGTTACCTTTCTGAGGGAAGCCCAGAGAAGCTCTAGAGGTACATCGCTAGGGTTACATCGTGGTGACGGATCTACATCGCCTGTCCGCGCTGATATATATATAGGAACCGAGAAAGGGTCGCGTAGCGGCCATGAGGCGAATAACATCAGTGTCGTAATTTGGATGACGATTTCATTACACAGATGATCTGGTGTTGATTGCAGAAAGTATAGATGGACTGAAGGGGAAGATGAACAAGTGGAAGGAATGTATTGGGACAAAAGGTCTGAAGGTGAATATCAGAAAAACGAAGGTGATGGCAAGTGGTAAAGCATGTGGTGAGGTGGAAAGAACTGGGAAGGCCGTGTGCAGGAAGGGTGTCGGAGTGAACTCCATTCAATGTCCAATGTGCGCTGAGTGGGTTCATCAAAAATGTAGAGGTCTGAGAGGGTCATTAACCAGTGTGGCAGCTACATTCAAGTGTAAGGTGTGCACAGAGGGAGCTGCAGATGGAGGAAATGTTGAGTTGGATCTTGGAGACTGCGTGAAGCTGGAAGGTGTGAAAACATTTTGCTACCTCGGAGACATGCTGAATGGAGAAGGGGGATCAGACTCGGCAACGGTTGCTCGAGTGAGATGTGCATGGAAGAAGTTTCGGGAACTGAGTGGCGTGCTGACGAGGAGGGGAGTGACGTTGAAGCTGAAGGGAAAGGTGTATGCTGCATGTGTGAGAAGTGTTATGATTTATGGGAGCGAGACATGGGTAATGAACGTAGAGCAGCAACGAAGGCTGGAAAGGGTGGAAATGCGAATGGTTCGGTGTATGTGTGGAGTATCGTTGAGAGAGAGGAAGACAAATGATGAATTTCGAAAGATGATGGGAATAGAGCCTGTGGTGGATGCTGTGAAGAGAAACAGGTTGAGATGGTTTGGTCATGTGTTGAGGAAGGATGAAAGTGACTGGTTGAGAAGAGTGATGGAAATGAATGTAGAAGGAAGTAGAGGATGGTGAAGACCGAGAAAGACTTGTCTAAAGGTGGTGGAAGAAGAAATGCAGCAAGGGAGTTAACAAGGGGAGATGCAGAAAATAGGGCAATATGGAGAAGATTGTCATGGGGCCCGCAAGGTTAACCCCCGCTCTTGTAGGGAAAATGGCCTTAAAATGCCTGTTGTTGTTTGTTGTTGTATATATATATATATATATATATATATATATATATATATATATATATATATATATATATATATAGATATATATATATATATATATATAGATATATATATATATATATATATATATATATATATAGATATATATATATATTTATATATAGATATATATATATATATATGATCCCGGGGTAGGAGGCTGTATATATATATATATATATATATATATATATATATATGTGTGTGTGTGTGTGTGTGTGTGTGTGTGTGTGTGTGTGTGTGTGTGTGTGTATGTGTGTGTGTTCCAAATATACTGAGAATGACAAAGTTAGGAGTGATTTTCAACCATTACATCATCTTTTGTGCACAACCTGTTCTGATGGAGCTCAAGGACACCTTCTCTCTCCCTGCAGAGACTAAAAGTCAAAGAGTAACTTGTACAAACATTACCTTTTGAGTGAGGAAAGCCATGCTCAATCACACCTCCCTCTTTTGCAGGTCCTGGAGTTTCTTCTGGTGATGCAGCTCGTGAGAACTGTACGTGTGAGTTGAGGTCAGAAAATCTAACACAGACACAGCGGATCCTCATCAGGGCGATCAGGTGACATAGTAGACAATTTTGACCGTTTATACCATGAAGGATTTGCATATCGGTGTGATACCAACTAGAATTCAACTTTAACTATGAATGAAGTAGAACTTCCAGATCATAGTAGGAAAGCAGGAAGAAATTGCAGACACCTGTATTTTTAAATTGTAATTCGTTCATCCATTCTGAGTCTGGGAGGATGATGATTCGAACCCTGGCCAAGTCCTGCCAATAACTTTTAAAATGGTATGTACTATTTCCTTGCTTGATGCTCAGCATTTAAAAAGGATATAGCATGTTCA
Source organism: Myxine glutinosa (assembly GCF_964187855.1). Lineage (NCBI taxonomy): Eukaryota > Metazoa > Chordata > Myxini > Myxiniformes > Myxinidae > Myxine > Myxine glutinosa. The sequence continues at coordinate 43,052,743 of NC_136271.1, forward strand.
AACAACCAAATGTTGGCAATCATCATTGCGGCTTGATGGGCATAATGGTCTCTCCTCCTGCATTGAAATTCCTTCTAAAGGAAATCATATGTATTTATGCATGGTGTTATATTCTGCTTGGATAAACGAGGAAGGTAGGGATGTGAAGGAGGCATTTACCTTGCAGTTTCAATTGAAATGTGTGTTGAGGGTGAGGTTGGGTTAAGGGAGTGGGATAACTAACTTGAGAACCTTTTTCTGGTTGGTTTTGCATTATTTGTTGACCTTCATTGAGAGACTGTATTCAGCTGGTTTGAGTCACATTCGCTGGATGTTTGAAAGAGGAACAATGGTCATCCATGGGCTTACACCACTGGCTCCATTTGGGTTCCACCTCAAAATTTCTACTTTGTTTTTCGCTCATATTTTTGAAGTTTATTTGCATAAGAGTTTGGTTCAAATGTTTTCATCATGGCAGCATAATTATTTGTACCCTTTCATTGTTGATAATAAGAGGTCGAAGCTTGTGGAAAATTTGGTGACAAAAGGTGAAAGGTCAACAAACTGAAAATGGAGTGAAGGGAATCAGTCAGGGACATATACAAAGGAACAGCATCTGTGTGAGCAGATAAAGTTACACACAGTTAGTTACACACACAGGAAGGAGAGTTAGTGAGAATAGAAAAACTACTGGGGAGATACTAGAAATAACTTAACTGGTGGTGGATTATAAATAAGGTAAATGGTAGTAGGTTGCCATTTTGAAGGAATGGTGAAAGAGCATTATGGAATAAACACCGAGAGGTGATTCAACATACTAGAGAAAGGGGTAACAAAGGTTAGACTTGGGAAAGGTAAGAAAATTGTGGGATATTTCATTATGAGTTCAATTCATTTTTATCATGACTCGCCGAGTAGCGATGCCTACCTGTCGCTGTCGCTTCGCTGATGGGTTTAATCAAAAGCAGCACATTGCATGACACAAACATATTGCATATCCACAGTGCCCTCCATAAGTATTAGAACAGTGAAATTAAATTTGTTATTATTGCTATATACTGAAGAAATTTGGATTTGAGATCAAAAGATGAATATGAGGCAAGAGTACAGAAGGTCATATTTTATTTCTTCGTATTTCTATGTATATATGTTTTCCCATTGTAAAACAATAGCACTTTTTTATGATCAGTCCCCCCATTTTAAGTAAATATAAGTAATGGAACACATTATCTTAAAAAATAAATTAAAGTAGTATAATAGTATTTGCGTACATATCCCTTGCATACAATAACTGTCGATCCTGTGGCCCATCGACATCACAAAACTCTTGGTATCTTCCTTTGAGATGCTTTGCCAAGGCTTTACTGCAGCCATTTTCAGTTGTTGTTTGTTTTGGGGGGTTTCTCTCTTTTGTCTCCTCTTCAGAAAGTGAAATGAATGCCCCCATTGGATTTAAATCAGGAGATTGGCTTGGCCAGTCTAAAACCTTCCACTTTTTCCCCTGATGAACTCCTTGGTTGTGTTAGCAGTGTGTTTTGGGTCATTGTCTTGCTGCATGGTGAAGCGCCACCCAATGAGTTTGGAGGAATTTTCTTGTACTTGGTGTTGGGCTAGCGGCTAGGGTGCCGGCTTAGGATCCTAGGATCCTGGGTTTGAATCCCGGTCGATCGCTGAATTAACGCCAGGGGGGTTGACTCAGCCTGTCATCCTTCCGAGGTCGGCTAATTGAGTACCAGTTCACTGGTAATTCCCTGTTTGTTGTTAAAGGCGGCAAAAAGGGTTGGCGTCAGGAAGGGCATCCGGCCGTAAAACATTGCTTCAAAAAGGGGACCAAAAAAACAACAACAACCACGGTTCCCGAAAAAGGCCAACCCCCACTTGTGGGGAAAAATGGCCTTTAAAGGTGGGGGTTTTTTTTTTTTAATATAGGCAGACAAAATGTTTCTGTACACGGTCACATTCATTCTGCTGCTGCCATCATTAGTTACATCATCAATAAAGATGAGTGAGCCAGTTCCAAAGGCAGCCATGCAAGCCCAAACCATGACACTACCTCCACCATGCTTCACAAATGAGGTAGTATGCTTTGGATCATGTCCTTTCTCCGCACTTTCCATCGCTTTGGTAAAGGTTTATCTTGGTTTCATCTATTCATAAAACTTTGTTCTCGAAATCTACTGGCTTGCATCTATACTTCTTGGCAAATTCTAATGTGGCCTTTCTATTTTTGCTGCTGATAAGTGGTTTGCATCTTGCAGTATAGCCTTTGTGATTCTGCTGTCAAAGTCTTCTGTGAACGGTAGATTGTGATACTTTCAACCGTGCACTCTGAAGGTTGTTGATGATGTCACTGACAGTTGTTTTAGGGTTTTTCTTCACAGCTCTGATGATTTTTCTGTCATCAACTGCAGTTGTTTTCCTTGGCCAACCTGGCTGTTGTCTATTGCTAAATGCACTAGTGGTTTCTTTCGTTTTTCAATGTATTCTAAGTTGTTGTATTTGCTTTGCTCAATTTTGTGCTATGGTTCTAATCAAATTATTCTGTTCTTTTAGCTTCCATATTTCTTGTTTCCTTTCATAGACAGTTCTCTGGTCTTCATGTTGGTTTATGCTTACTGACTCCAAAGGCAGACTCCCAAGGCAAAGGCTTAAACTAAGACTATACATTCACAGCTCTTTTTTGTGTGAATGATAAATGCAACAAGAAACATGTGAGCAACAAAAAACACCTGTCAGTCATTTGTTCCAATACGTATACTTACCGACCAAAAATTAGGTGGGGAGGGGGGAACTGAACATGAAAAGTGTTATTGTTCTAAGACGGTGAAACATATATGCATAGAAATACAATAGACGCTGTTTAATAAAAACACAGATAACGAGAATGGCACTCAGTAGAGAGCATTCCTCTGCCGAGTTGGCCATATTACGCAATGGTGAAGAATCGCTTATAAAGTTATACTAGCCGGATCCGGATCCGGCTCTTCACCAAAATTTAAACCGATTATTCCCTGTCACATACACATTCTGTCCAACAAGTTTCGTCTAAATCCATCCATAACTTTTTGAGATATCCTGCTATGTATCGTTTTTGGCCTGATCTCCCAATGGTGAAGAATCACTTTAAAAATCCTAGTAGCCGGATCCGAATCCGGATATTCACCAAAATCTAATCATTTCGTTCTTGTTACATACGCTACATCTCTGCCAAATTTTGTCCGAATCCGTCCACAACTTTCTGAGATATTTTGTTCACAAACAAACGGACAAACAAACAGACAAACGATTCTTCCTTATGACACACACAAACAACCTGTCCAACAAATTTCGTCCAAATCCATCCGTAACTTTTTGAGATATCCTGCTATGTATCGGTTTTGGTCCTATCTCTCAATGGTGAAGAATCACTTAAGGAATTAAATAATCCTCATATCCAAATCCATATTCAGATCTTCACCAAAATCGAATCAATTCTTCCTTGTCACACACACAACCTGTCCACCAAGTTTTGTACAAATCTGTCCATACCTTTTTGAGATATCCTGCTATGCACCGTTTTTGGCCCTATCTCCCAATGGTGAAGAATCACTTTTAAAATTCTAGTAGCTGGATCCGAATCCGGATCTTCACCAAAATCGAATAATTTCGTCCTTGTCACATACGCTACCTCTCTGCCAAATTTCGTCTGACTCCGTCCACAACTTTTTGAGAAATCTTGTTCACAAATGCAAAAACAAACGTACAAACAAACGGACAAACAAACAGACAGACAGACAGGGGTCAAAACATAACCTCCATCCACCTTTGGTGGCAGAGGTAATAAAACCATTCACTTTTTAGGATCACTTCAACTAGGAACGGACTTATCCCGATGGTTCCAGTGTTAGGTTACATCTGTTAATAAAACAAATCCATTGGTTAATAAGACCAACCACTTGTTTCGTTTTGAAAAGAAATGAAAAACGGGAAAATCCAGTTTTCATTTCCTTTTTGCTTTCTTAGTCAACACAAGCTTGTGTTGGCATTGATGATGAAATTCTGGTGACGCTTGAAGACTACGAATAGGAAGATGAAACAGTCTTGGAAGGAATTGTGTCAGAAATCAATGATATTGTCGTGTGACTACCCTCTGGCGAACGCCGCAGGGTGACACGGATGACCAAACGAGATTTAACTCCGAGGCTTTCAATCCAATGGCGGACCTTTGTTACACGCAAGGGAAAGGAGGCCGAAGAGCTTCACTTCACGAGTCCACCCGATGTCCTCGACCCTGCAATAAATCAACTTAAACCGACACAGAATTAAAATGTACAAAAATACCGGATTTATTAAAGAAAATGCCGGTAACAAAGAAAACACAATAAAACTACATTCCTAATTGGAGTGCTAACAACAGACCCGAATACAAAGTTTAAAAAACTGGAAAATAAATAGGTGTGATTTGTGGCTCTTATCTCCAATCTGCTCTTGAATCTCGTCAGGAATAGTCAAAAATCGTCTGAGGCCTTGGCGGGAAAATGCAGTTCTCGGTCCGCAGCTCTTTCTCCTCACGACCACTAGCAAAATGTCAGAACACGACCGTTCACGATGAAGCTTCCTTGCGCAAGAGCAATCACGACCGTTCGCTATGGATGCAGAACGAGAAGGCAAGGTGTCAGCACACGACTGTACACCTGATCCCAAAACGAGAAGGGAAAATGTCCGCTGTTCCACCTATTTTGTACTTGAGGCTCTGACGTCATCCCACCACATCTACATCTCTGCTCCTATCAGCGAGTCTCATCTTAGCAGTCTATGTGCCAAGCAAATCCCTGCCAATCACTGCTCTTTGAGGCGTGGCTTCCTGGACCTTTTGTGCCTCTGTGCTCACTAAGTCGGTGTTATCAGCGATAGTGCTTAATGCCTGGTTTCTGGTTGGTTTTTAATTAGTGTGGTTAATGGCCGATTTCTTACTAGGTGTCTGTAGTGTGGTGTCATAAGGAACACAGGAAAAGATTACAGAGGCAATTGCATACAGGGGATTAATTACCCATAATCCCTCGCTAATTAACAAACCCAACCCCTATGATGGTAACGAAGATACAAGTTTACCCAACATCCGGTCTACACGAATTTCCTACTTATGATACATTGAGGTTTCTTCTTCTTCAGGACAGTCGGAGCACACTAATCTATACAATTCTACTTGGACTAAGGTATTGCCTACCCCCTACAAATGTAACAATATGAATGCATCGGGTCAAGATTCTGATGATGCAATTGAAGATAATGAAGAAGTTGAAGGCACTCCTTCAAATGCTGAAATGTGGGCTTGTCTACACCGTCCACAAATCGGTCTTGAGAGGCATGGATTTGACAGCATGGAAGGGCTTGAAAACCCTTCCATGTTGCCAAGGTGACATCTGGGATCTTTTGGGGGCATAGCCCATGGTTCAGACAGACATTTGGCGGTTTATTAAATAATTTTGCCTTGTCTATTGTGCAACATATGCTTGGTTTGTAATGTGCCGAAACACTGAAAATGTGACAAAAAATAAATGAAAAAAAATCACTCATAGAGTGACCCTTGGCAAAACAGAAAAAAGTAGCATGGCACTCAGGAGAGCATCCTTTTGACCTCATAAATAATTGGTGGTTGAATTCAGTGACCTGATATGCAAATCATCTTCAAATTTTAAGTTAATCGGATGAAAATTGACAATTTTAGAAATTTGGCCCATGTTGACCTTTTGGTCTATGTTGATCTCAAAAATAGTTGTTGGTTGAATTCAGTTCACTGATATGAAAATCCCATTCAAATTTCAAGTCAATCGGATGAAAATTGAGGATTTTATAAATCTGAAAAAGTGGTTTACCTTTAGCCTATGTTGACCTTGTGACCTATGCTGATCTCAAAAATAGTTGAGGGTTGAATTCAGTTCGCTGATATGTTAATCCTATTCAAATTTCAAGTCAATCGGATGAAAATTGAGGATTTTAGAAATTTGAAAAATGTGGTTGACCATTTGGCCTATGTTGACTTTGTGACCTATGTTGATCTCAAAAATAGTGGGTGGTTGAATTCAGTTAGCTGATATGTAAATCCTATTAAAATTTCAAGTCAATCAGATGAAAATTGTGGATTTTAGGAATTTGAAAAAAAGTGGTTGACCTTTGGCCTACGTTGACTTTTTGACCTTTTGACCTAAAAAAAATGTATAGCATTTTGTCGGAACACGGACTCTACCATTTGGTGAAGTTTCGTGAAGATCGGTTTAAAATTGTGACCTGTAGGCAAGTAAAGGGAGTGGACAGACAAACACACACACAAACACACAAACACATACACACAAAGCCACACAAACAAATACACAACACACACACACACACACACACACACACACACACAAACAAAAACACACACAAACAAATACACAACACACACACACACACAAACAAAAAAACACACAAACAAACACACACACACACACACACACACACACACAAAAACACACACAAACAAACACACACACACACACAAACACACACATAAACAAACACACACACATAAACAAACACACACACACACAAACAAAAACACACACAAACAAAAACACACACAAACAAACACACAAACAAACACACACACACACACACACACACACACACACACAAACAAACACACACACATAAACAAACACACACACACATAAACAAACACACACAGACACACACACACAAACAAAAACACAAACAAACAAACACACACACACATAAACAAACACACACACAAACAAACCAACACACACAAACAAACACACACAAACAAACACACACACACACAAACAAACACACACACAAACAAACACACACACACACACAAACAAACACACACACAAACAAACACCCAAACACACAAACCAGAGTGATCAACATACTTGGCAAAAAAACAAAAAAAACAACTGCCAAGTAATTAGACTTGATTAAGATTAAGATTATGATTATGATTTCCTGTAGAGCAAACAAAATCTAAGGTAAAATGAGTAATTTTACCTCTGATAGGTTTATCAACTGAAAAGTTGGGCAATGTTCTCTTGTTCTGACAATGGTCTAACGCCTGAAACGTGAGCTTACCTCACAGCGTTTTTCATGCCCATTCAGGCTTTCAGTTAACAACACCTCTCTGTTGAATTGTCTGCCGATGTCGACGGACATTAACCTTGACTAAGTCTCCTTTTCGTCTGTCTTAATTTTACCAACTGTGTAAGAAAAATGGTTAACAGATGATACTACTCGGCTTTTGTTTAGTTGTTGCTTTGCCATTACTGCCTCACATTCAAGTGCAGAGCATCCCGTGCCATCTGCCCTGCTTACCACAATGCACTGTGTTTGCTGCAAGGTAAAACGAGTACCTGCGAGTGCGAGGTTACAGCTCCTCATTTAATAAAAGAAAGCACCCTGCCGGGTTGCTGTGCGCACACATACTGTTTCAAACATCAAAACAACAAAGGGGGCTGAAGTCTGCCTGTAAGGAGTCTCTGTCAAGCTTATGAGGACCACATGAGTACATAGGCCTGATGGTTGTTGGGCCCACCCTCACAGGATGCTCAAGTTCAATGTGGCGAAACGGAAGTTCAAAGAAACTCTGCGGCCATATGACGTGAAAGACGTCATCGAGCAGTACTCTGCAGGACATCTGGACATGCTCTGCCGTATCAAAAGCCTGCAGACGAGGTGATCACGTGATCTGTTCATACTCATTTCAGCACAACCAATCACACATTTCCTACTTTCCACTCTTTATATTGCAAGGATCTCCAGAAATTATTAAAGCATCTTGTAATTCCGCGGGTTCTGGAGATTATTAGGAAATCTATTGATTGTATTGAGTAAGATTTTGTTTTTAATTAATCGATTAATTATTTATTTTTTGCGGGGTTAACCATTTTGAAATTGCCACTGAAAATTGTGTTTAAAGTAAGATTATAATCAAAAGTTACCGTTACTTTATATCACTAATGTCGTTGCATTTCTGTATTATAATCAAATATGTATTATATATATGTATTATAATATAATATGTATTATAATCAAATACGTATTATAAATCTAATCAAATATGATTAGATGTATTATAAATATATATTATGTATTATAAATATTATTATATTTATAATATTATAAATAATGTATTATATTATAAATATGTATAAATATTATATAATTATAGATATGTATTATATAATTATTATATTATAAATAAATATTATTATTATTATTATAAATAAATATTTAAATTATTATTATAAATAAATTATTAAAATATTATTATTAAAATTTAATTTAATTATTATTAAATTATTATTAAATTATTCATTATTATTAACTAATAATTATTAATTTATTATTATTAATTATTAATTAATTATTAATTATTTTATTACTAAAATTATTAATTAATTATAAATTATTAATTTATTATTAAATTATAAATTAAATATAAATTACAAATATAAATAAATTAATTATAAATAAATTAATTATAAATTAATTATAATTTATAATTGGATTATAAATAATTAAATTATAATAAATTATATAATTATAATTTAATAAATAATTAATAAATAATTATAATTGTTTAATATATAATTATAATTCATAAATAATAATAATAAATTATAATAATAATATATAATATTATTTAATAATAAAAAAATTTAATAATAAATTATAATAATAATATATAATTTAATAATTTAATAATATAATAATTATAATATATAAAAATAATGTATAATTTAATAATTTAATAATAAATTATAATAATAATATATAATATTATAATAATAATGTATAATAAATTATAATAATATATAATTATAATTAATAAATTATAATTTATAATTATATTATATTAAATATAATTTAATTTAATTATAATTAATTATAATTAATTATAAATTATAAATAAAATATAAATAAATTAATTATAAATTATTAAATTATTAATTATTAATTATAAATTATTTTAATTATAATTATAATTATTAATTTAATTACTAATTTAATTATTAGTTTTTAATTCATTATAATTATAATTATAATTAATAATAATTAATTATTATTAATTAATTATTATTAATTGTTATTAAATTATTATTTAAATTTAATTATTATTAAAATAAATATTATTATTATAAATAAATATTATTATTATTATTATTTTATTATAAATATGTATTATATAATTATTATATTATAAATATGTATTATATAATTATAAATATGTATTAAATAATGTATTATATTATAAATATGTATTATATAATCATGTATTATATTATAAATATGTATTATATAAATATGTATTATAAATCTAATGAAATATGTATTATATATGTATTATAATCTAATATGTAATCTGTATTATAATCAAATATGTATTATAATCAAATATCACAAATGTCGTTGCATTTCTATATCGCTCACTAATGTCGTTGCATTTCTCTATCGCTCACTAATGTCGTTACATTTCTCTATCGCTCACTAATGTCGTTGCATTTCTCTATCGCTCACTAATGTCGTTGCATTTCTCTATCGCTCACTAATGTCGTTGCATTTCTCTATAGCTCACTAATGTCGTTGCATTTCTCTATCGCTCACTAATGTCGTTGCATTTCTCTATCGCTCACTAATGTCGTTGCATTTCTCTATCGCTCACTAATGTCGTTGCATTTCTCTATCGCTCACTAATGTCGTTGCATTTCTCTATCGGTCACTAATGTCGTTGCATTTCTCTATAGCTCACTAATGTCGTTGCATTTCTCTATCGCTCACTAATGTCGTTGCATTTCTCTATCGCTCACTAATGTCGTTGCATTTCTCTATCGCTCACTAATGTCGTTGCATTTCTCTATAGCTCACTAATGTCGTTGCATTTCTCTATCGCTCACTAATGTCGTTGCATTTCTCTATCGCTCACTAATGTCGTTGCATTTCTCTATCGCTCACTAATGTCGTTGCATTTCTCTATAGCTCACTAATGTCGTTGCATTTCTCCATCGCTCACTAATGTCGTTGCATTTCTCTATCGCTCACTAATGTCGTTGCATTTCTCTATCGCTCACTAATGTCGTTGCATTTCTCTATCGCTCACTAATGTCGTTGCATTTCTCTATCGTTCACTAATGTCGTTGCATTTCTCTTTCGCTCACTAATGTCATTGCATTTCTCTATAGCTCACTAATGTCGTTGCATTTATCTATAGCTCACTAATGTCGTTGCATTTCTCTATCGGTCACTAATGTCGTTGCATTTCTCTATAGCTCACTAATGTCGTTGCATTTCTCTATCGCTCACTAATGTCGTTGCATTTCTCTATCGCTCACTAATGTCGTTGCATTTCTCTATAGCTCACTAATGTCGTTGCATTTCTCTATAGCTCACTAATGTCGTTGCATTTCTCTATCGCTCACTAATGTCGTTGCATTTCTCTATAGCTCACTAATGTCGTTGCATTTCTCTATCGCTCACTAATGTCGTTGCATTTCTCTATCGCTCACTAATGTCGTTGCATTTCTCTATCGCTCACTAATGTCGTTGCATTTCTCTATCGCTCACTAATGTCGTTGCATTTCTCTATCGTTCACTAATGTCGTTGCATTTCTCTTTCGCTCACTAATGTCGTTGCATTTCTCTATAGCTCACTAATGTCGTTGCATTTATCTATAGCTCACTAATGTCGTTGCATTTCCCTATCGCTCACTAATGTCGTTGCATTTCTCTATCGCTCACTAATGTCGTTGCATTTCTCTATCGCTCACTAATGTCGTTGCATTTCTCTATCGCTCACTAATGTCGTTGCATTTCTCTATCGCTCACTAATGTCGTTGCATTTCTCTATCGCTCACTAATGTCGTTGCATTTCTCTATCGCTCACTAATGTCGTTGCATTTCTCTGTAGCTCACTAATGTAGTTGCATTTCTCTATAGCTCACTAATGTCGTTGCATTTCTCTATCGGTCACTAATGTCGTTGCATTTCTCTATAGCTCACTAATGTTGCATTTCTCTATAGCTCACTAATGTCGTTGCATTTCTCTATCGCTCACTAATGTCGTTGCATTTCTCTATAGCTCACTAATGTCGTTGCATTTCTCTATCGCTCACTAATGTCATTGCATTTCTCTATAGCTCACTAATGTCGTTGCATTTCTCTATCGCTCACTAATGTCGTTGCATTTCTCTATCGCTCACTAATGTCGTTGCATTTCTCTATCGCTCACTAATGTCGTTGCATTTCTCTATCGCTCACTAATGGCGTTGCATTTCTCTATCGTTCACTAATGTCGTTGCATTTCTCTTTCGCTCACTAATGTCGTTGCATTTCTCTATAGCTCACTAATGTCGTTGCATTTCTCTATCGGTCACTAATGTCGTTGCATTTCTCTATAGCTCACTAATGTCGTTGCATTTCTCTATCGGTCACTAATGTCGTTGCATTTCTCTATAGCTCACTAATGTCGTTGCATTTCTCTATCGCTCACTAATGTCGTTGCATTTCTCTATCGCTCACTAATGTCGTTGCATTTCTCTATAGCTCACTAATGTCGTTGCATTTCTCTATCGGTCACTAATGTCATTGCATTTCTCTATAGCTGACTAATGTCGTTGCATTTCTCTATAGCTCACTAATGTCGTTGCATTTCTCTATCGCTCACTAATGTCGTTGCATGTCTCTATAGCTCACTAATGTCGTTGCATTTCTCTATAGCCCACTAATGTCGTTGCATTTCTCTATAGCTCACTAATGTCGTTGCATTTCTCTATCGGTCACTAATGTCATTGCATTTCTCTATAGCTCACTAATGTCGTTGCATTTCTCTATCGGTCACTAATGTCGTTGCATTTCTCTATAGCTCACTAATGTCGTTGCATTTCTCTATAGCTCACTAATGTCGTTGCATTTCTCTATCGGTCACTAATGTCGTTCCATTTCTCTATAGCTCACTAATGTCGTTGCATTTCTCTATCGGTCACTAATGTCTTTGCATTTCTCTATAGCTCACTAATGTCGTTGCATTTCTCTATCGCTCACTAATGTCGTTGCATTTCTCTATCGCTCACTAATGTCGTTGCATTTCTCTATAGCTCACTAATGTCGTTGCATTTCTCTATCGGTCACTAATGTCGTTGCATTTCTCTATAGCTCACTAATGTCGTTGCATTTCTCTATAGCTCACTAATGTCGTTGCATTTCTCTATAGCTCACTAATGTCGTTGCATTTCTCTATCGCTCACTAATGTCGTTGCATTTCTCTATAGCTCACTAATGTCGTTGCATTTCTCTATCGCTCACTAATGTCGTTGCATTTTCCTATCGCTCACTAATGTCGTTGCATTTCTATATCGCTCACTAATGTCGTTGCATTTCTCTATCGCTCACTAATGTCGTTGCATTTCTCTATCGCTCACTAATGTCGTTGCATTTCTCTATAGCTCACTAATGTCGTTGCATTTCTCTATAGCTCACTAATGTCTTTGCATTTCTCTATCGGTCACTAATGTCGTTGCATTTCTCTATAGCTCACTAATGTCGTTGCATTTCTCTATCGGTCACTAATGTCGTTGCATTTCTCTATAGCTCACTAATGTCGTTGCATTTCTCTATCGCTCACTAATGTCGTTGCATTTCTCTATCGCTCACTAATGTCGTTGCATTTCTCTATAGCTCACTAATGTCGTTGCATTTCTCTATCGGTCACTAATGTCGTTGCATTTCTCTATAGCTCACTAATGTCGTTGCATTTCTCTATAGCTCACTAATGTCGTTGCATTTCTCTATCGCTCACTAATGTCGTTGCATTTCTCTATAACTCACTAATGTCGTTGCATTTCTCTATAGCTCACTAATGTCGTTGCATTTCTCTATAGCTCACTAATGTCGTTGCATTTCTCTATCGGTCACTAATGTCGTTGCATTTCTCTATAGCTCACTAATGTCGTTGCATTTCTCTATCGGTCACTAATGTCGTTGCATTTCTCTATCGGTCACTAATGTCGTTGCATTTCTCTATAGCTCACTAATGTCGTTGCATTTCTCTATCGCTCACTAATGTCGTTGCATTTCTCTATCGCTCACTAATGTCGTTGCATTTCTCTATCGCTCACTAATGTCGTTGCATTTCTCTATCGCTCACTAATGTCGTTGCATTTCTCTATAGCTCACTAATGTCGTTGCATTTCTCTATCGGTCACTAATGTCGTTGCATTTCTCTATAGCTCACTAATGTCGTTGCATTTCTCTATCGGTCACTAATGTCGTTGCATTTCTCTATAGCTCACTAATGTCGTTGCATTTCTCTATCGCTCACTCATGTCGTTGCATTTCTCTATCGCTCACTAATGTCGTTGCATTTCTCTATAGCTCACTAATGTCGTTGCATTTCTCTATCGGTCACTAATGTCGTTGCATTTCTCTATAGCTCACTAATGTCGTTGCATTTCTCTATAGCTCACTAATGTCGTTGCATTTCTCTATCGCTCACTAATGTCGTTGCATTTCTCTATAGCTCACTAATGTCGTTGCATTTCTCTATAGCTCACTAATGTCGTTGCATTTCTCGATAGCTCACTAATGTTGCATTTCTCGATCGCTCACTAATGTTGTTGCATTTCTCTATAGCTCACTAATGTCGTTGCATTTCTCTATCGCTCACTAATGTCGTTGCATTTCTCTATAGCTCACTAATGTCGTTGCATTTCTCTATCGCTCACTAATGTTGTTGCATTTCTCTATAGCTCACTAATGTCGTTGCATTTCTCTATCGCTCACTAATGTCGTTGCATTTCTCTATCGCTCACTAATGTCGTTGCATTTCTCTATAGCTCACTAATGTCGTTGCATTTCTCTATCGGTCACTAATGTCGTTGCATTTCTCTATAGCTCACTAATGTCGTTGCATTTCTCTATAGCTCACTAATGTCGTTGCATTTCTCTATCGCTCACTAATGTCGTTGCATTTCTCTATAGCTCACTAATGTCGTTGCATTTCTCTATAGCTCACTAATGTCGTTGCATTTCTCTATCGCTCACTAATGTCGTTGCATTTCTCTATCGCTCACTAATGTCGTTGCATTTCTCTATAGCTCACTAATGTCGTTGCATTTCTCTATCGCTCACTAATGTCGTTGCATTTCTCTATAGCTCACTAATGTCGTTGTATTTCTCTATCGCTCACTAATGTCGTTGCATTTCTCTATCGCCCACTAATGTCGTTGCATTTCTCTATAGCTCACTAATGTCGTTGCATTTCTCTATCGCTCACTAATGTCGTTGCATTTCTCTATAGCTCACTAATGTCGTTGCATTTCTCTATCGCTCACTAATGTCGTTGCATTTCTCTATAGCTCACTAATGTCGTTGCATTTCTCTATCGCTCAGTAATGTCGTTGCATTTCTCTATAGCTCACTAATGTCGTTGCATTTCTCTATCGCTCACTAATGTCGTTGCATTTCTCTATAGCTCACTAATGTCGTTGCATTTCTCTATCGCTCACTAATGTTGTTGCATTTCTCTATAGCTCACTAATGTCGTTGCATTTCTCTATAGCTCACTAATGTCGTTGCATTTCTCTATCGCTCACTAATGTCGTTGCATTTCTCTATAGCTCACTAATGTCGTTGCATTTCTCTATCGCTCACTAATGTTGTTGCATTTCTCTATCGCTCACTAATGTCGTTGCATTTCATTAATCTCCAGCTAACAGCATTATAATGAAAAGTTACCATTACTTTCTATCACTAATGTCGTTGCATTTCTGCATTGAATCTTTTGAATGTCAAGGAAATGGGAATTATTCCGTTTGTCAGGAACGAGGGTTGACAGGGGTAAGAGTGTGAAACCGGAAGTGCCCACATTGAAGCTGATTTACTATATTTGCTCATAGTTTTGATGACATGATGCCATGCGGTGGGCTTGGCAGGGTAGAGCAGATCGTGGGCCAGGTGCACTCATCAAGCAGCACCGAACGTATCCGTGGCCAGGACCACCACGACACGGAGGCAGGTCGGCCTGACAACCACAGCATGATGGCCCGCGTGGTCAGGGTTGAGAAACAGGTGAGATGGCAACAAATCACTGTTCAAATGAAGGTTGGAATATAAAACATGGCAATCTATTTGCAGTAACTGAACATCTCTGCCAACTGCACTAGC
This sequence comes from Myxine glutinosa, assembly GCF_964187855.1. Classification (NCBI taxonomy): domain Eukaryota; kingdom Metazoa; phylum Chordata; class Myxini; order Myxiniformes; family Myxinidae; genus Myxine; species Myxine glutinosa. The sequence continues at coordinate 43,067,920 of NC_136271.1, forward strand.
AAGATCACAAGGGAACTTTCTTTATATTGTTTTTCAGAATCTATAATTGCCGTGTCTGAGTCTTGTTAGTACAACGACAAACATGAATGAGACAAACAAATGCAGTGTGAAGAAGCAGAGAAGTCCAGAAACTCTCAATTCAGTTTTAGTTCATATTTGGCTGCCATTATGCATGGTACGCATGTGATCCAAACAATGATTTGTGAAAGATGTTCGGTACATTGTTTATCTAATGGTAAGCACATGGGAGTAGCATCCAAGAGGAAGGGAGTTAAAATCCTGCTGAAGGCAGCAGTATGACTTGTATGAGCATTCATGATTTATTGTTGTCAAAAACCCAACTGGCTCACTAATGACCTTTTTGGGTGTGATAAATTGCCTGTCTTTCCTTGTCTGGCCTATACATGTAAATGTGTGTGTGTGTGTGTGTGTGTGTGTGTGTGTGTGTGTGTGTGTGTGTGTGTGTGTGTGTGTGTGTTTGCCAGTCAGTGAGGCCGCATGCAGACCAAATTCAATATGAGGCCCCAAGTTGGACAAAGTCCAATTTAATCTCAACATTTTCACATCTAATTTCACCGTGTATAAATTGATTTTATACCATAAATGTACAGGATAGCTTACAGGGTGTGCACACTTACCTTTGAGCTGTCCAGCCTGAGGTCGAGTCTTGATTCAGCTACCAATGGTCATCTTGGTGTTTCACAAACAGGGAAATGCATCAATATGTGTGTATGTATGTTTGTGTGTGTGTGCCATGACTGTCTGGCAGCATGCTCATTGGTGGATTTAAAAATATATTAGTGTCTCTCAGGAAGAGTAGGTGAGCTATCGTTGTCACTCTGGAACAACGTCGGGCGTTGATGGCTGGTTCGTGAAAGACTTGTGTGGAAACATTCCCCAGGCCACTCCACAAGAATGTGGGAATAATTGGGACGATTAAAGTAGTAGTGGTAGTAGTAGTGGTAGTGGTAGTAGTAGTGGTCATGGTAGTAGTAGTGGTAGTGGTAGTAGTTGTAGACGTGGTAGTTGTTGTAGTAATAGTAGTGGTAGTGGTAGTGGTAGTGGTAGTAGTAGTAGTGGTAGTAGTTGTAGTAGTAGTAGTCGTAGTAGTAGTGGTAGTGGTTGTTGAAGTAGTAGTAGTAGTAGGTGTAGTAGTAATCGTGGTAGTACTTGTAGTAGTGGTAATAGTAGTCGTGGTAGTAGTAGGTGTAGTAGTAGTAGTAGTAGTAGTAGTAGTAGTAGTAGTACTAGTTGTTGTAGTAGTAGTGGTGGTAGTAGTAGTAGTAGTAGTCGTAGTAGTAGTGGTAGTAGTTGTTGAAGTAGTAGTAGTAGTAGTAGTAGTAGTAGTAGGTGTAGTAGTAATCGTGGTAGTACTTGTAGTAGTGGTAATAGTAGTCGTGGTAGTAGTAGGTGTAGTAGTAGTCGTAGTAGTAGTAGTAGTTGTTGTAGTAGTAGTAGTAGTGGTGGTAGTAGTAGTAGTAGTAGTCGTAGTCATTGAGCATGATTTGACAGGGCAGCCCACATCCCCCAAACCATAAACAAAATTTAGTATATTTATTGCAATGCCAGAGATGATCAGATTTGAAGGAATTCTTCACCAAAGATTACCCACGTGTCCCAGAAATGAAAAGCGGTCAATTAAGTCACAGGTTTTCCCATGGAATATTGTGCAGCTCATTTTCCATGGAGCTGTGAATGCTTTCCGTATGACGGTAATGATTACCAAAGGAAGCAGGAAAACCTCATGCAGTGACATTGCATAATAATTGGATTATGATTGAGAACTTGAACTTGTTTCTCGCACAAACTAAGATCATGCTCTGACATGCCTGCATGTGAATGAGCTTTTCTCACATAAAGTAAACCTGTCATTTGATGACCATGTTCTGACTCATGACACCTGACCTTCAACTTAACCATTTGCAAGATATTTTTGTCGATATTCTTCTTGGCTCTCTAACCATGTGTGATTAATGAGTACTGTACTCATTAATTAAGCCTCCCCCGATACTATAGGATATGGGGAGCCTTTTACCTGTTGTAGGATTTGTTTCTACAATTAGAGCCCCCAGTTTTTACGGCGAAGCCGTCTAGAACAGTGTTTGTCTGTCTGTATGTATGTATGTATGTATGTATGTATGTATGTATGTATGTATGTATGTCCCCTCAAACATATACCATCAGAGCTGAGGATTTGGTCACTGACAGGGTGATGCGATTACATCTGATGTCATTACGGCGATACGGAGACTGACTCTCCACACGCCGCCATTTTGTTTTATATGAACCTGTCATACATCCCAATCGCCATGCTCTACCTTGACGTTTTTATTCAGTGCGAAACACAAACAAACCGATTGTTAAAATGACCATCAAATATCGAAAGCATCCACGTTATGTCTCTTCCAACAAAACGGTACATACCCAACTCTTGTGGGGTATAATCTAGATTACAGTACATCTTCCCTCAGTTCTGTAAGTAAAGCTTACCTCACAGATGTCTGGATTCCCCCAAATTTCTTTGTTTAATGTTATAATTATAAGCAGCATTAGCGACTGGTTAAAAAGTTAATCATGTGTGTTTGTAGTTTATAATATTTTACAAGCCTGGCTACGCCGCTGTTAGACTTTCGGTCTTGTTAATCATACCACAGACTTTCTTTGACCCCAACGAGCACTAAACCACCACTTTGGTTATTTTTTCCTGCTAATTTTTATTTTTTATTTTTTCCTATCTCAGAGCGGGCTAGGACTTTCTGAACGAAATTTTGCAACAATAATGGGAATAAAAAGTATGCAGGGTTGACATAATGTTATTTTTTTTTGTTTTTACCTTAACCTATTTTAAGGTCACGACATAATTATAGACAATTTAGCATTTTTCACCATAACTCAACTAAGGTTTGTCCGATCAGAAAGCCACGTTTACGATTGATTTGCATTATACGCCTCCGAGTTAAATGTCAAGGTCAAATTTCGGTCTGAAAAAAATAACGCGGTCAAGGTCAAATGGTGGTTTGATAAATAACACATTTTATATCATTGCTCAATTTTGCCGATGCGGAATCTCAAAGACCGCTTCGACTTCCAAGATGTTCTTGCATCATAATAGTTGATCTTCACTGAAGTTGTGCAACTTGATACTTGATTAGTCTCCTTGACCTACCTTTTTCAGATTGTGACCTAATTAATAAGCAAGAATGACCCCATTGTGTTCACAACTTGTAACACAAAGCTTATATTTCACCTCCTCTGTCCACTCAACTCCTTCATCCTTGTTGGTGAAGGTATTATACAATTCATCTCCGAGGGTCTTCATGGTTTGGTTCAATATCAATTACGAGTCTGTCGGACAGCTGGGTCTGGTTTCAGGCAACTAGTACACCCACTCCGTACAGGAGTGGCAAGAAGAGTTATGTTTTTATACTCTCTGTGGTATATACAGTATATATATATATACTGTATATATATATATATATCTATATCTATATATATATATATATATATATATATATATATATATATATATATATATATATATATATATATATATATATATATATATATATATATATTGTTGCGGATATGAGGATGGCATTTTTTTGATTGTGTGTATTGGATTGTGGTAAACTGCTGTGTACCATTGGTTGGATATGGCCCCTCTTGCCTCCAGAGTTGTATAAAGGTAAAAAAGGGCGTCTCGGTAATTAGTCCATAAAGCATACACGTCAGCCAATAATAGAATACCCCTGTTCGATAGCTTATATCTTATTATGTGTCTTAGGGTAAGGCTGTGTCTCCCATTAACTTAAATACTCCATTGTACCAAGTGAAATAAGAGTAGATCCCCTTTCAGTTCATTTCAATGGCCAACTGCATTTTGGGCGGTTTTCTTCAACCACCATTGGCCACGAGGCAGGGTTGGGGAAGAAAGGCGTGTCTCCACCTTGTCATAGAGGGGTGGAGTGAGCCAGCCCCGAACAACCAACCGAGCACGAGGGGTTTGGTTTGAGAGGGCAGAGGAAGAGCGTTTGGGGGAGGTTCGCAAAGGTTGAGGGGCGGGGCCTATATAACCCGCCGGCAGGGCGTTCCCCGAGCAGTTGAGATAAGGAGGGAGGAGACAAGAGCTGGGTCGTCAGAGAGTTGCGCTTTTACTGAGTCCAAAGAAAGAGCTGGGTCGTCAGAGAGTTGCGCTTTTACTGAGTCCAAAGAAAGAGCTGGGTCGTCAGAGAGTTGCGCTTTTACCGAGTCCAAAGAAAGAGCTGGGTCGCCAGAGCAGATGCGCTGTTACTGAGACAAGCAGCTCCGACCCGTGACTCCGCGCACACGACAGGCTCGGTGGCATCAGCGGTCGTCGAGGTCCAGCCCGACGTCCCGTGCGGGATCAAGCTCCAGCCAGCTCCGTGCCGTCCTCCCCCCTCCAGCCACACACCTCCTTCCAGCAATCCACTCTGCAATTCCCCGCGTGAGTCAGTGTCTTTGTTTGTTCTGTCCTGGGTAGTAAGTAAGCCTGTTAGATAAGCTAGTATTTTCCCTGTGTCTCTAAAAGCTTCTGTATATTATTTTATTATCTTTCCTTCTCCTTGGTTATTTTGAGCCTGTAAATAGTAAATTAATTTAGTAGTATTTTCAACCCTTTTCTCGTCTTATTCCTTTTCCTCTTTGCATTTGTCGTCTTAGTCTTTTCCCGATTGAATAGCGGTGGCGCGATACGGCCAACGTTTGGGTTGAATCTGGTTTTAGTCGGGGAATAACTGTTCGGCCGCGGTTACACCACCGCTCGGTAAAAATAACATCTAATCCGCGGACCGTAACAATATATATATATATATATATATATATATATATATATATGTATATATATATATATATATATATATATATATATATATATATATATATATATATATATATGTATTGTTGCGGATATGAGGACTGTATTTTTTTGATTGTGTGTATTATTATTATTGTTTATTCTGCGCCTCCTGCCTCCAGAGCTGTGTAAAGGTCAAAGGGCGTCCCATAATTAGTCCATAAAGCATCCACACTACAGCCAATCATAGAATACCCCTGTTCAATAGTTATATCTTATTATGTGTTTTAGGGTAAGGCTGTGTCTCCCATTAATTGAAATACTCCATTGCACCAGTGAAAGAGATAGATTCCCTTCATTCCCATTCCCAAAAACCTCCATCCCCCCTTTTTGTCAATTGCCATTCGCATTGCCAACTGCATTTTGGGCGGTTTTCTCTTCATCCGCCATTGACCACGAGGCAGGGTTGGGGAAGAAAGGCGGGTCCCCACCTCGTCATAGAGGGGAGGAGTGAGTCAGCCCCACTCAACCAACCACGAACAAGGGGTTGGACTTGGAGAGGGTGTGGAGAGAAACATCGAGGAGGTTCGCGAAGGTTGAGGGGTGGGGCCTATATAACCCGCAGGCAGGGCGTTTCCAAAGGGAGATGAGCCTTTACCGAGAGACGAGAGGGAGTCCAAGGAGTTGAGTCCAACCAAGAAGTCCAGAGTTGAACTGCAGCTCGAGCCACCGCAACTGCATTTGCTGCAGCTGGAGCCACCGAAACTGCAGCCACAGCAGCGTGAGGCCTGGACGGCAGTTTGGAGCAGGGCCGCGAAGGAGCGGCGGCTGCCCACGAGTCGATCGGCTGCAGGACCAGTTGGACCTCCCTATCCGGCCAGCCATCCATCTCCCGCCAGTCCTATCATCATTCCCCGCGTGAGTCTGTCCTTGTTTGTTCTGTCCCTGGGTTAATTAAGACTGTAGGTAAGCTAGCGTTGCACTGTGTATCTAATCTCGTCTGTAAATAAACGTGACTGCTTTCTTCTTGATTATATGTGTAAATAATAAATCCAATTACTCTTCTGTACGTCTTCTTCCTCTTTGTATTCGGTCGCTTTAGAGTTTTCCCGATTGAATAGCGGTGGCGCGATCCGGCCAAAGTTTGGGGCAAATCGGGTATTAATCAAGGAAGCACTGTTCGGTCGCGGTAATACCACCGCTCGGTCAAAATAACATCTTTAACCGCGGCCGTAACAATTGGTGTCTGGGAGTGAGATACGGACCCGAAGCGCGCTTAACACGCTCAAAATTACAAGCAGCTGGAAATTTTGTTGTTTTAAAGCAAAACCCGAATTTTGAAATCGCGCCATGGCTGGTCAAGGCGATCGGATGCCGGTGGGTGAGCTAGAAGAGGGGTTAGGAGTAACCCAGGATCAAATGGAGGGGAGCAATGAGAACATTGGCAATGGGGTTGAGGAGGTTTCAGGCGCGCAAAATGGCGGCCTCGCGCACGAGGCTTCAGGCGCGCAAAGTGGCACCTCGCACAGGGCTACGGCGGCCGCACCCGCTGCACAAGTGGGAGGGATGGCCCAAATGCAGGCCCTCATGGAGCAATTTATGGCGCAAATGCAGGCGTCCCTCAAACTGCAGGGTGAGCAAGCGAGGGCTGATAGTGAGCGATTGGGGGGCGAAATGGGGGGCAAAATGGGAGAAATGGGGGAACGGCTAGAAGCTAAATTTGAGGGGTTAGACAACGGGATAAAAGAGGTAAAGAAGGGGTTAACGGGGGTGGAAAATAGAATGGCTGCCCAGGAGAATCAGTTAGAGGGGGTGAAAAATGGGTTAATGGGGTTAGAAAATAGGATGGAAGACAAATTGCGGGAGATAGGGGAGCAATCCGCCCGGGAAATCGAACAGATGGGGAACCAGATAGAGGAGGTGAAAATCGGGTTAGAAAGTAAATTGGATGCTCAGAGGGATGAATTGGGACAGATGAGGGTAGCATCTACAAAATAGAGGGAGGAGATGAAAGAGGAGATACGACGAGGTGTAAGTGAGGAGGTCTCGGGGGTACGCGAGGAGGTAAAGCGAGGTGAAAAGCGTATAGAGAAATAGGTGAGGAATAATACGGCTAGGTTACAGGGGGGAATAGAGGGTCTGACGAATGGAGTAGAACAGTTGACAGTGGGACAAAAGGAACTAGTGGACCAAGTGGAAAAGAACACGGCAATAATCGGGGGGTTAAAAGCGACACAAAAAGACATTAAGAACGAATTAATAGCGACACAGAAGGAATGTCAGATAGTACGTGAGGGACTGACAATGAGGTTGGACGAGGTGACAGAGATAATGGAAACGAACGACCGGCAGGTGAGGACGCAAATAGAGACGGTCACGGTAGCCTTAGAGGACGAACTTGAGGAGACGCACCGGGAAATAAAAGAGGTGAAGCAAAAGTTAAAGGAGGTGTTAGAGGGGGTGAGTGAAATTAAGAAGAGACGGACAGAAACTAAAAGAGAAATCCAGGAGGAGGTGATGGAATATGTACAAGGTCGGTGCTCAACTCATAATGGTGTGCTCACTAACCAAATAAAGAGTGTGCAGGTGGCAAAGGAGGTGCGGAGACGAGGTGCCAAGGTGAGTGGCGATATACGAGGAAATGTACATGATGTGAGGGGAGCTTCAATCGGCTTGGGGGTTGATTTAGACCCGGGTGTTCGTGAGAGGCCGTTGGTGAAGTGTGCAACAGGTCTGGTGTGCGAAAAAAGAGGTGTGCGAGAATGTCCGACCATGGGGTGTGTGAGGAAAAAGTGCGCGCCAAGGAGTGAGTGTGCTGTCAAGAGTGAGTCGGTCGTAGCGCGTGTGCGAGGGGGCACATGGAAGCGCGGTGTGGTGAGTGTTACAGAGGATGTAACGAGAGAGTGTACACCTGTGGTGAATGTTATGGCGGAAGTAACGGGAGAGTGTGCGCAAGAGTGTGCGCGAGAAAGGTGTGTAACGGACGGGTGCATGAGGAAAGAGTGCGCTGTCAAGAGTAAGGGAGAATGCACGCCTGTGGTGAGTGTTACAGAGGAAGTAACGGGAGAGTGTGCGCGAGAAAGGTGTGTAACGGACAGGTGCATGAGGAAAGAGTGCGCTGTCGAGAGTAAGGGTGAGTGCGCTGTCAAGAGTGGTGGTGAAAGTAGTGAGAGTGACACGGAGCGTGAGTTGGTTGTGACAGGTGAGCGAGGATGTACACCTGGAATGGAAGGAAGCACACCTGGAATGGTAGAGCGTGTATGGGAATGCACGCTGGAATTAGTAGTGAGGCACATGGTTGGGTGTGCGAGTGAGAGCACACCTGTGATTGTCACAGAGGAGGTGACCGAGAAGGGAGCGCGAAGAGGTGTGTTGGTGAGGTGTGCGAACAACGAATGTGTGCCAAAGTGTTCGGTGGTCAGGTGTGTGACCAAGTCTGTGAGCAGAATGAGTGTACCGAGGTGTGCAAGAGAAGGTACGACGAGGAGCATGGGAACAGCTGGATGTATGAGCAAGAAAGGGGTAGCGTATGCGTGTAAGCATGCAGGTGAGGCATCGACGGTAACCGGGTTAGCGGAATAGAACGACATTTAGCCGAGTCGGGCCCTCGGTGCGCGTCGGGCAGCTTCGCGTGCCGCGAGGACCAGCGGGGATCCGAGCCACGGTGGGTTCGAAAGGACCGCCGTACGTGATCCACGCTGGGCCTCGCTTTGAACGGCCGCGTCCGTGCTCCACTAGGCGGAGCGGGCAGCCCGATAGGAAGGGTCGTCATGGCGACCCCCTTTTGTGGAGACGTTCCGGCAGGACGAGATCGGGCAATTGGATGGCTCCGCGCCGAGGTGGTGCGTGGGATCTCGGCACGGGTAAGCCCCCGTCCCTGCACCGAGTGCCGGACACATCCAGCCGCCGGCACCAAAGAACCCGCATTCATTGCTCGGCTTTACGAAGCCGGGCTGTAGACGTGAATTGGCGCACCGAGAGGATCTAATAAGTAGACGGGTGATGAGGTTAGTGTTTTGGACCCAAAATTAGAAAAAGGCAAAATTTGATGATTGGCAAAGGATTGGCAGAGTGATGATTGGTAATGGTACAGTGATTGGCAGATGATTGGCAAAATTTTTGATTGGTTGAAATTTGGTGAGCAAATATGATAGTGGGGCCTCCCCGATGTGGAGGAATGGCCAATCCACCATCCCTCACAGCAGGGGGCAAAGGAGCACTAGATTTATGGGGTTGATGGCAGTGAAAACTAGCCCGGGTGGGTTAGGATATTGTGTGTAGGGATCTAGCGAAGATGACATTAGGTGACGTTAAGATTAGTTAGTGACAAGGATACCTGTAGTGGGGACGCAGGTAGATTAGAGTGGATAATAATGACGTGGTATGTGCTTAGTTTAAAGGGAAGACGGGAAGCACTAAGTTCGCAGGGTAACAGGTAGATAAGATGATGCCGTGTGAGTGTTGGAGGTGTATTCAAGTGTATTGAGCAGTGTGTGAGGATTGAACAGGTGTGATTGAACAGGTGTGATTGAACAGGTGTGATTGCACAGGTGTGCAACTGAACAGGTGTATGGAGCAGTGTTTGAGTGATGGTGATGGTGATGTGTGTTGTGTTGACTAAATGGTCCAGGAAGAGGAGGAGGGTGCAGGTGGCACCAGGTGTGATTGCACAGGTGTGCAACAACAGGTGTATGTGGCTATGTGGAATAAATGGTAGTGTGGAATATATGGAGTATTGGAATGGATGGTCGTGGAGTGAGTATGGTGGAAATTGTGGAGTGGAGTGGATGGTGCGAAGGTGTGAATGGGGGAAGGATGGACCCCCATCACGAATACCCGGGGCGGGTAGTGTAAGTGTTAGGTAGAGGGTATAGGTAAATTGTGGTTGGATATTGGCATCTGTGGTGCGGGTGAGAGAATGGCATTTGGATGGGTGCATTAGTGTTGTGGAAATGGCTGGGCGTGTAGCCTGTTAGTGTGTGTAGTTGGTTTGGGCACTCCACCACTGTGAGGATGTCGGCCATGTGAGGCTGCAGGTGGGCTCTGGGAGCCGGTAGTTGTGGATGGGGCCCGAGGATCCGGAGGACGGACCCGGGTAGCCCAGTGCCAGAGGGCACCAGGGGGTGACAGAGCCAGGAGGGGCCTTCCCCAGTTAGTTAGGTTAGGGTGAGGAGCTAGGTAAGCTCGGGTGGCAACTGCAGTGGTGGAGGTGTGCAGGTGGGTAGACCTGCAGGGAGAGCTACACGTCGCAGCCCAGAAATTGTGCAAGGGCACCGGGAGATGAATCGGGGGAGTGAGACCCCAAATTGAGAAGCACCACAGTTTGGTCAATGGGAATTGGTTTTTAGAACCCATAGTGTAAGATGGCCAATGGATTGGCAGGGAAAGACCCCGGGTAGAGTAAAGAGTGTTAAAGTCATTTAGAAAGTAGTTAGGATGAAGTCTCCTCGCACCATCTGCATCCACTCACCTGAGGTGACAGGTACCTCCACACCATGCCATGTTTTGTTATTTTACTGTGCAAATGTTTGGAATGTGAGACGCATGATGACGTGGGTGTGACATTGTGCTTTGTTGTTCCATCTCTTCCTCCTTATGAGGATTGATGACGAATTGGGTGATGGCAAATTTTGAAGTAGAGGGATTGTGGAGACGAATTTGGTATAAGGGAAATAAGGGGAAGACGTGACGGTAGTGACGAATTTGTAAATGTGTAGATTTTTGTACATATGGGGTAAGGGCAAGGGTAGTGTAGGTGACAGGGGGGTGACGTATGGTAGGGACGAGCTTTCTCACTTCGCCCTCCGTACGCATTTCGCCTTGCATTGCCTTATTGATGTGTACCTTTGTGACCTTACCCCTCGCTCATTTGTCTCTTTTGTCTCCCACATGACCTGTGCGCCATTGGGCGCCGAGGGGAGCGTGCGTGAGTCCTCCATTGTGCGCCCGGAATTCCCAGAACCAGCTGTCTGCATCGATGCACCACATTATGGACCACATGCCTGTGGCCGAGCACCACTGATGGACCCCATGTGTTGGGGCATGGCCCCTCTGCTGGAACCGGCCATGAGGGCCCGAAATCTTGCTGGCGGACCTTGGCCACAGGGCACCGATGCCCCACAGGTGAACCACACATAGTCGGCCCCTGTGGGCCATAAATAAAATAAAAACGGACACATTAGGTGCATTCTTTTATTGCAAATAGGCCGCCAGCAAGGGAAGATGACAACACCAGGAAAATAATGATAGCCAGCAGAGGGAGCCGAAGAGCAAGAGACCACCTACAGGGTTAGGGGTTGTTGATTTTATTTTTATTGAACATGCATTGAACACTGATGAACTGTGGTGACTGCACCGATTGGTGCTTGAGGGTGTGTTGGTGCGTTATAGGTGCTTTCATGGTGCGTCGATGCAGAGCAGACTGTCTCCCCCCAGAAAGAACAATTACAGGTCCTGGGTTAGTCTTGTAAATAAAAGCAGAGTCATTGTAAATAATGCTCCCCACCGTCAGTGTGTAGTTTGAAGACCATTCCGCAATTCGGTTAACTGTGGGCGTAAGTCTGTAAGGCAGGGTGCAATGGAGCAGCGGGACACATTTATTTATGTTTTAAAAACTGTCGCACTCAGGGTCAGGTTAAAAGTAGAGGGAACTACACCTACGTGTCACACTAAATAAAAGTTGTAGGCTCGGGACGTGCCTAAGAGGAGGAGGGTGCAGTGTTGCGGATATGAGGACTGTATTTTTTTGATTGTGTGTATTATTATTATTGTTTATTCTGCGCCTCCTGCCTCCGGAGCTGTGTAAAGGTCAAAGGGCGTCCCATAATTAGTCCATAAAGCATCCACACTACAGCCAATCATAGAATACCCCTGTTCAATAGTTATATCTTATTATGTGTTTTAGGGTAAGGCTGTGTCTCCCATTAATTGAAATACTCCATTGCACCAGTGAAAGAGATAGATTCCCTTCATTCCCATTTCCAAAAACCTCCATCCCCCCTTTTCGTCAATTGCCATTCGCATTGCCAACTGCATTTTGGGCGGTTTTCTCTTCATCCACCATTGACCACGCACGAGGCAGGGTTGGGGAAGAAAGGCGGGTCCCCACCTCGTCATAGAGGGGAGGAGTGAGTCAGCCCCACTCAACCAACCACGAACAAGGGGTTGGACTTGGAGAGGGTGTGGAGAGAAACATCGAGGAGGTTCGCGAAGGTTGAGGGGTGGGGCCTATATAACCCGCAGGCAGGGCGTTTCCAAAGGGAGATGAGCCTTTACCGAGAGACGAGAGGGAGTCCAAGGAGTTGAGTCCAACCAAGAAGTCCAGAGTTGAACTGCAGCTCGAGCCACCGCAACTGCATTTGCTGCAGCTGGAGCCACCGAAACTGCAGCCACAGCAGCGTGAGGCCTGGACGGCAGTTTGGAGCAGGGCCGCGAAGGAGCGGCGGCTGCCCACGAGTCGATCGGCTGCAGGACCAGTTGGACCTCCCTATCCGGCCAGCCATCCATCTCCCGCCAGTCCTATCATCATTCCCCGCGTGAGTCTGTCCTTGTTTGTTCTGTCCCTGGGTTAATTAAGACTGTAGGTAAGCTAGCGTTGCACTGTGTATCTAATCTCGTCTGTAAATAAACGTGACTGCTTTCTTCTTGATTATATGTGTAAATAATAAATCCAATTACTCTTCTGTACGTCTTCTTCCTCTTTGTATTCGGTCGCTTTAGAGTTTTCCCGATTGAATAGCGGTGGCATGATCCGGCCAAAGTTTGGGGCAAATCGGGTATTAATCAAGGAAGCACTGTTCGGTCACGGTAATACCACCGCTCGGTCAAAATAACATCTTTAACCGCGGCCATAACAGTATATATATATACATATATATATATATATAAATATATATATATATACATATATTTACATGCATATATATAAACATATTATATATAAATATATATATATATACATATAATTATATATACATATATATATCTATATATATTTATATATATATATATATATATAATTATATATATATATATATATATTTATATATATATATATATATATATATATATATATATATATATATATTGTTGCGGTTTTGAGAACCCACACTCTTGTAAATATCACATCATTAAAGGTTAAAGGTAGCACCCCATAGTTAGGCCACAAGCAACATGTAGGTCACCATAGGACTTCAGCTATTTCATTAGTATGTGTATAGATAAGGCCATGTTTCCAATAGTTGAATCTGCGTTGTGTCAATCAAATAAGGAGTAGGCCCCATTCCGTCCATTTTGACAGCCTCCCTCTCCAAGCGACGCCATTAAGCGCGCCCTCCTGTCTGTGCCCCATGGCCCTCCCAATTTGGTACGCTCCTCGGCCAGCAGCAGCAGCCTTCGCTGCCCATGAGCTCGCTCAACGCCGCCATAAGCCACGAGGTAAAGCCCGAGAAAGGAGGCGGAGCACAGGAATGGAGGTGTGGCCACGTCAACCCACCATCAGGGCGGGGCCAGTAAGCCTTAACCAGCCAACCAGGGCTGAGGTAACATCGCCTGATAGGCGTGGCTTTTGGGCTGGCGGAGCGATCGCTGCTTGAGTTATAAAAGCGCGAACGCAAAGCCCTTTCAGAGGACTTATTGGGAGAGAGCACATTTGAAGGACTGGTTGGAAACGCGTGTTGCAAGAGGACTTATGAGAAAGAGTGGTATTGACAGGACTTACCGGAGGACTGCAGCGTTGGCATTGTTACAGGACTTGAGTTATAAACCGAAGTGTTGAATCAAAGAACTTGAGGGGGCGAGCGCAGCTGAAAGGACTCGTATGAGAAACGCGCATTGTTAGCTCCTATTCTGATTACATACGCAGCCGCCAGTGTAACCGCCAGAGCCCAGCCCTACCATTCGCCCCGCATTATAATTGTCCGCTCGCGCCAACGCCACGTGGAGCCTGCTTGCTGTCCTTCATCCATCTGCTCGGTACGAGTCGGGGATCGGACGAGGTGGACGCCATTGCCGGACCCTCAACCGACCATCTCCATCCCCATGTGAGTGTCTGTATGTAAGACGGGCCCGTTTGTCCAGGGAATAAGATAAGACTGTTTAAGGCTGCCCTGTGTGCTTCCTCTTCCTATCTTGTACATTTCTTTCGTTTCCTCTTCTTTCTGTAAATTGTTAATAAATTGCTTTGTTCTTCCTATTTTCTTGGTTTCCTCTCCATCTGATCGCATCAGTCTTTTCTCTCATTGGGTAAGCGTGGCACGATCGCAACGGCTTAGAATCGGGTTTAGTCACCTGTTAACAGCTCGGATCGCGGATTGCTATCCGCTCAGCATATTCCATCATGTCCGTGGTTCGAGCGGGAGTTATTCCCTTGTTTCTGGTCGGCGTTAGTAATTAGGTAGTAGTGAACCCCTAGGCTTAACAAACCCTCCCTAATGCCACGCTGGGAAGGACGTTATAACTTCCAGGACTCGCGTCGGCAAGATAAAAGGACAAGGGGATTAACCCCCCCTTGATAAGGGGAGAGCCGACGTCCGAGATCCGCAACAATATATATATATATATATATATATATACAGTACATATATATATATATATATATATATATATATATATATATATATATATATATATATATATATATATATATATATACAGTACATATATATATATACATACATATAAAGCCACAATTGGTATTCCCAGAGGAGATCTGTGTGACATGGTTGCAGCCTGACATTGTCATTTGGTCAAGTGCAACAAGACAGGTCATCTTAGGGGAGTTGTCGGTACCTTGGGAAGAGAACATGGAGGAGGTGCACGAGAGGAAGAGAGGAAAGTACAGTGAGCTGGAGGCAGAGTGCCGGGAGAAGGGTTGGCGAGTTTCGTGTCAGCCATTTGAGGTGGGGTGTAGAGGGTATATTGGCAATTCCTTTTCTGCATTTCTTGCTAGGCTGGGAGTGTGTGGGACAGAAAGAAGGAGGATGTGTGACAAGGTGGCCCAGGTTGCCTTGAAAGGCTCATTTTGGATATGGAGGAAGTTTATGGAGGCACGTCGAACGGTGTAGGTTGGTTGTGTGTGTGTGTTTTTTTTTTTTTTTTTTTTTTTTTTGTTACCATTATTATTTCTTATTTTGTGTATAGGAGTGAGTGGGTGAGGGTGTGTGCTTTTGCATGAATTAATTTTTGCATGAGTGTGTGCTTTTGTGTGTTGAGTGGTGTATGATGTAAGGGTAGGTGGTTGTTTGGTTGGTGTTGTGTGTGTATGTGTGTGTATGGGTGTGTATGTGTGTGTATGAATGATCTGGTGTGTTTTGTTGGTGAGTGGTGAAGGGTATAAAGGTGGGTGTTTGAGTGTTCCACCATGTTTGTTTGGTGCTGTGGATTCTGGATGTGGAGGTGTTGTTGTTGATGTTCGCACTGGCTGGGGGTGGGGGTATGTACGCATCCAGGTGCAGTTGCTGCATGTGGATGTGTATGTGCCCCTGCTGGCCCACCTTAGCTGACCGTATCGAGGTTGAAGGGCCGAAACGGGATGATGCTGAGGACCTCGACTGAGGACCCGGTCAGTGCGGCACACTTGTGACCAGGTGTGTTTTGAACTTATTTATTTATATATATATATATATATATATATATATATGTATATATATATATATATATGTATATATATATATATATATGTATATATATATATATATATGTATATATATATATATGTATATATATATATATATATATATATATATATATATATATATATATATATATATATATATTGTTGCGGATTCGGGGTCGGCGCTCCCCTTACCAAGGGGGGGTTAGTCCCCTTGTCTTTTAAGCTGGCCGTCCCCCGATCCTGGAAATTATAACGCTCCCTTCTGGTCGAGATTGGCCAGGGTGATTGGTCAATGGAGTCCCAAATACCTGAGTGCCAATCCGACCGCAAAGCAGGGAGATAACTCCCGCTCGGACCGCGGACAAGATGGAAATTGCTGAGCGGTTTAGCAATCCGAAGCCCGAGCCATTAACAAAAGACTAACCCGATCCTGAGCGGTTCCGAAATCGTGCCACAGGTACTCAATTGGGAAAGGACGCAAACGATCGAATAGAGGAAACCAGAGTAAAGGGAAGAACAAATTTAGGGTTTATTTCACTATATACAAAAACCCAAAGAGGAAACGAAATGAAAATAATGTACAAGAAGAAGAAGAGCAGGACACAGAGCAAGCTTATCTAATAATAATAATAATAATGCATTTATTTTATATAGTGCTTTTCAGGGAGCCCAGAGACGCTTTGACAGAGTGCAAACCATAATGCATAGCAAAACATAAAAACAATTGCACAAAACAAGAATCAATAGGGAAATACTCGAAGCAAAAAGGAGGGAGAAGGAGAAGAGACAGCCAGCGGCCAAATGTATCCATACAGTCTTACTTAACCCCAGGACGAACAAACAGACTTACACGGGAGGGTAGTGGTAGGAGGAGAAGGTCCAAGCGGATCTTTCAGGCGATGGGATCCCGTCCAGGCTCCGGGTCCGCGGCGAAGAACGGCCGGCAGCTTCGCGTGTCGTTGGCGCACGACCGGACCTTTTCATATGCGAGGGTTGGGCTGCTGCGTACGTAATATGTGTGCCTGCTGCCTCTCTCTCTCTCTCAATGCTCATAAAGCGCCTTTCAAAAAAGAGTTCATGAAACCGGAGCCCGCCGAAAGAAGTTCGTAACAATCGATCGCTCCTTGCGCAGTCCTTACACCATCAGCCGTCCCTGCGCAGTCCGTGCACAATGGCCTCCCCTCGCGCAGTCCGTGAAAGGGCTTGGCACGTGCGCTTATATAGTGCGCTTATAGATCAAGCCGCGCCACGCCCACCAGTGAGCTCACCTCAGCCCTGGTTGGTTCGTTGACAGGGCCACGCTTCATTCTTGGCGCTCCGCCCCCTTCTTCTACGGCTTGACCACGTGCGTAATGGCGGCCGGGGCGAGCGCTTAAGGCAGCGAAGGCTCAATGCAGCGAACGCTGCTGGCAAGGCCGCGTAACCAATTTGGAGAGAGAGAGTGAAAAATGAACGGAATGGGGCCGATCTTATTTGATTAATACAACGCAGATTCAACTATTGGGAACACAGCCTTCTTTAAACACATACTAAGGAAATAACTGAAAGTTCCTATGGTGTCCTACGTGTTGCTTGTGGACTAACTATGGGTGCGACCTTATTAAATGATGGAATATTTACAAGAGTTATTATTTAGAAGTGAGAGGTTCTAAAACCACAACTATATATATAATTATATATATATATTGTTACAGACACGACTTTGATGTTAAAGTGGGCCGAGCGGAATGGCCGTCGTGTCCGCACAAATTACCCGACTATACTCGACGTTGACGAAGTCGCGCGATGCTGACTCAATAAGAAAAAGAAGACACCCGGCTGGATCACAATAACACAATACGACACCAGGGGTTCAGTTCTCAAGACCTCCGGAGGAGGTTATATTAAGGCGGAAGGTTAGATTACAACTACAAGAGGGACAGCATAGAAAGACAAGCACTTAGACACAATCTTATATTATTCCCAACAGACGACAGATAAACGGGACAAGGCTGACTCACACGGGGATTGATGGCTAGGAAAGGCAGAATCGATGGCTCAAGGTGCACTCTTGGCTCAAGGACAGGGTACTGTACGGTCCAGTAGATGCAGGAGGTTTCACAGCGCTCGAGGTGGCGTCTTGTCGTCTCAAGCTGGGGGCGCATCTGACGTCACATCCGGCGCGGGGCCGCGTATATCCGGCGGGGAGTGACACGCCCTCGGCTCGTTAGCTCCGCCTCGTGGAATCGGCACGTTGCTTCTCATTGGGTGCGTGCGGGGGGGGTTTACCAGGCTCCGCCCTTGACGAGGAGCTGACAAGGAGCCCCTTCGTGGTAACCCCGTGGAGCGCATGGTCTGGAGCTAATCGAGCCGGTGTGAGGACGCATCCTCCCCCGCTCCGCCGCCATCTCCTCTGTTGTTGTTGTAATTGTTGGGGAAGAAGATGGAAGGAGGTATGGGAAAGGTCCTAAACTCACTACTGATGCCATATAATCACATTCTGGTGCAACGAAGAGTCATAATTAATGGAGACGAGGCCTTAACTGACATAGAATAAGAATAACTAGGAAGATGTCCGAAAGTTGTCTACGTGTGGTGCGGTGGACCTGGGCACGACATTTAATGGGGGAATAAGGGGAAGGTCGGCTCTACTGATTGTTATTTACATGCAATGGGACTAGGGAATGGGGGATTGGGGAAAGTTGGGGAGTATTGGAGAAAATAGGGGAATATTTACAAGCGGATATGGAGGCCAAATTCCATATTCGCAACATTGCACCCTTCTCTACCCTCGGGGCGTCCCGACCCGATAAATTTTTACCTACTTTAGTGTGGCACGCAATGTAGTTCCCTCTACTATTAACTCTACCCTGAGTGCGACAGTTTTACAGATATTCACAAATGAGTAAATATGTCCCCCTGCGACGTTGCACCCTTCTCCTCACAGAAACACACCCACAGGATAACCGAATCCGGAAAGAATTCTCAAACTAAACATACAGCCGGTAGGGAGCATTATTTACAAGACTACGCTGCTATTTACACTATGATCCAGGACCTGTTTTTGGAGGAACACATGCAGATGTTATGCATAGAGAGAGAGCGCGCTTGCCAACATCGATACACCAACCCACGAGTGCTCTGTGGCCGACGGCCTTTAATAACGTGCAGAGCACCCTTTCCCAGCATCAAAAGCACCACCCCACCACCAATCGGTGCAGTCACCATTGTTCAATGATTAAAAATAAATTCGACAACCCCTAACCCTGCAGGTGTCTCTTGCTCTTCTTGTGGTGCACTTGGTGTTAACTAAAAGTGGTTCACCTGTATGGCATAGGTGCCACGTTGACCCAGAGGTCCATCCCCGGGTGGTGCTTGGCCGCAAACGAACTGCGGTCCATTGTGGGTGGCCACAAACATTGCGGTCCATATGGTGTATCGATCCCGGCAGCAAACAGCGAAAGTGCAGGCCCACAACTGCGCAGCCAGCACCTCTCTCTCCTCTCTCTCTACCCCAAAGCCAGATCCTCGGAGGTGGGAGACAAAAGAAGAAACAAGTGAGTAAGGTGGTAAGGGCGCAAAAGTGCACGCAATGTAAGGTGATGCACACTGGGGGCACATGGGAACCAGGTGAGACAGGTACGTTCCTATCGTACGCCCCCCCCCCACCAGGTAACCTACATGGCCCCTCCCTTACCCCTTACTGCATCCACAAAACACAACACTACCCATAAACATCTACTTTACAAATCGACAAACATCCCTACTGTCTTCCCCGTTCCTCCCATAAACCAAATTCGTCTTCTCTCCCTCCTAACCAATCAAATTTGCCATTTTCAACTCTCATCAAAATTTGCCATCTCCAACTCAACATCAAAATTTGCCATCACCAATTCATCATCAGTCCCTCCTAGGGAGGGAGAGATGGAATCACCCCAATGTCTCATCCACGTCGTGATGCGTCTCACAAATCCAACAACAATTCTCATTTCTGCAACACAAACAAAGAAAACACAGGTGTGGAGTCATCATCATCACCACAGGTAAGTGGCTGCGTATGGTGCGACAGGTTCATCAATCCTAACTATTTCCTAAATGACTTTAACAACTTTACACTACCGGGGTCTTTCTCCGGCCAAACCATTGGCCCTCTTACTCTATTGGTTCTAAAAACCAATTCCCATTGGCCAACTGTGGTGCTCTTCAATTTGGGGTCTCACTCCCCCGATTCATCTCCCGGTGCCCTCGCACAATTTCTGGGCTGTGGCGTGTACCTCTCCCAGTGGGTCTACCCACCTGCACACCTCCACCACTGCAGTTGCCTCCGAGCTTACCTGCTCCTTACCCTAACCTAACTACCTGGGGCAGGCCCTCTGGCGCTCTCCCCACTCGGTGCCCTCTCTGGCACTGGGCTACCCGATCCACACCCAGGATCCTCAGGCACCCACTCACAACTACCGGCTCCCAGAGCCCACCTGCGGCCTCACCTGGCCGACATCCTCACGGTGGTGGAGTGCCCAACCAACTACACACACTAACAGGCTACACGCCCAGCCATTTCCACAACACTAATGCACCCATCCACAACACCATTCTGCCACCGCACCACAAATGCCAATATCCAACCACAATTTACCTGTACCCTCTACCTAACACTTACACTACCCGCCCCGGGTACTCGTGAAAGGGGTCCACTCTTCCCCCATCCACTCCTTCGCACCATGCACACCACTCCGTACCACTTACTCCAACTCTCTCCACACACCTGTACTTGCACACCTGTTCTCTCACACCTGGTGCCACCTGCACCCTTCTCTCCCCAAGCGCATTCGTGCTGATCCACAACACCCACTACTCACACACTGCTCCACACACCTGTCCAGTTGCACACCTGTGCAATCACACCTGTTCCATTCTCACCTGTTCAATCCTCACACACACGGCATCATCTCAGCTAACTTCTCCCCTCTGAAACTTGCGCTTCCCAGTCGTCCCTTTAACTATTGCGCTCCCTCGTCATTATAATCCACACTAATCTACCTGCGTCCCCACTACAGGTATCAGTCACTAACTAACCTTAACGTAACCTACTGTCATCTTCGCTAGATCCCTACACACAATATCCTAACCCCCCCGGGCTAGTTTTCACTGCCATACACCCCATAAGCTATTGCTCCTTTGCCCCCCCTGGGAAAGGTGGCAGGGATGCCACCCTCTCCCACCGGGCCTATCGCTCCTCAATCCCCCAGTCCTCTGGCACTAATAAGCCCCCCTTATTCAGAGGTACTGGGTCCCGCCTCGGCATCTAAAGCCGAGGCAATCCACGGGGGCGCCTGCTCGCCGGTGTAAGGTCTTATCCGGTCGGCGTGGACGATCCGAGGGAGGGCTCGTGGCCCCATTTTGATCTTAATGACCACGTCACAGATTTGCGACAGGACGACTCCTGGGCCTTGCCAGGGGGAGGTGAGTTTTGGGCACCTTCCCTTTCGCCTCCGGGGATTAAAGAACCAAATCTTCATCCCCGGAGCGTATTGACTCCCCTGGCTCCGGTCGTCGTACCTGCGCTTCATCTTTTCCCCCGCCAGATGGAGTTGGCGGCGGGCGAAGGCATGGACTAGCTCCATGCCTTCCTCTAGGTGACGTGCGTACCCCTCCCTCGGCGGGTTAACCACTGTGTCTGGCACGGGACCGCATAGCAAGTCGGCGGGAGCCCGTAACTCCCGCCCATACATAAGCAACGCTGGACTGCATGCGGTGGCCCCGTGCTGGCTGGTTCGGTAGGCCATGAGCAAATAAGGGAGATGTTCGTCCCAGTCATCCTGACGGGTGGTGGTGAACAGTGCCAGTTGTTGGATTAAAGTTCGGTTGAATCTTTCCACCATCCCGTCAGATTGAGGTCTTAAAGGCGTTGTCCTGGTTTTTCGAATTGACAGGAGACTGCACACATCTTTTAGTAATTTGCTCTCAAAATTTCGTCCCTGGTCGGTGTGCAACTCCTGTGGAATCCCATGCCGGCACACAAATCCTTCCACGAAGGCCTGCGCTACCACCCCTGCTTCTTGGTTGGGGAGGGCGTAGGCCTCCGGCCACTTGGTGAAATAGTCCATTACCACGAGGATATACTTATTACCTTGGCGGGTGCGGGGCAGCGGTCCTAGAATATCCATAGCCACCCGCTCAAGGGGGGCCCCCACCTGATGTAATTGAAGGGGGGCCCTCATCCTCCGTGCTGGTCCCTTTTTGGCAGAACAGGCGTCGCATCTCCGACACCAGTCCTGTATGTCGCGCCCCATATTCACCCAATAGAACCTCCGGCGGACCCGAGATATTGTCTTTGTCCTGCCCAAATGGCCGCCGGAGCGGGTACCATGCACCTGTTGCAATATGACGTTCTTGAATTTGTCAGGGACTATCACCAGCCAGGAAGTTCTATCAGAGGGAACCTCCACCCACTTGCGATACAAGATGTTGCCTTTCAATTCCAGGGTCTGCCACTGAGCCCAATATGCCTTTGTCTGCGCCCCGAGGGGGGTGACCTCTTCCCCCTTTGGTCTTTGCCCCAATTTGACCCAATTGAACACTGGCCCCAGGACAGGATCCTCCTGCTGGGCCGTGCTCCAGGCCAAAGTTCCGAATTCCTCATCTGCGGTTAGTGGCAAAATTGGCCCTCTCACCCGGGTTGCCCGGACGACGAGAATCGGGGCGGAATCGCCCAATTGCTCCCTCTCCTCGTGTCTCGCACAAAATTTACAGTTTTCCCCCAGACAAGGACGCCGAGAGAGTGCGTCCGCATTACCATGGGCCTTCCCGGCCCTATGGGCCACATCAAAATCGTACTGTTGCAACTTTTCCAACCACCTTGCAATTTGGCCCTCCGGTTCCTTGAACCGAAGGAGCCATTGCAAGGAGGAATGGTCAGTTCTAACCAAAAATTTCCGCCCGTACAAGTACGGGTGGAAATGGTTCATGGCAGCCAGCATCGCCAATAACTCTTTGCGAGTGACACAATAATTTCGCTCGGGCCTACTTAAGGCCCGACTATAGTAACCAATCACTCTCTCCACGCCCTCCTGTGTCTGAGACAAAACTGCGCCCAATCCTTCCTGGCTCGCATCCGTGTCCAGGGTAAATGCCCCGTCGCTAGTGGGGTAAGCTAGAAGGGGTGCGGATGTCAGACACCCCTTCAATTTTTGGAAGGCCTCGTGGCACTCCCGTGTCCAATTAAATCGCGTCCCCTTCTCCGTAAGCCGGTGGAGGGGACGGGCCAACTCCGCAAATTTCGCCACAAAGCGCCGGTAGTAGGAGCAGAGTCCCAAAAATCCCCGCACCTCTTTGATGGTACGTGGTGCGGGCCACTCCTCTACCGCTTTAATTTTGTCTGGGTCCGTTTTTACCCCCTCGCGGCCGATCACGTGACCTAGATAGGCCACCTCTCTTGCAAACAAAGTGCACTTACTCGGGTTCAGCTTCAACCCCGCCTGTCTGAGGCACCCGAACACCTGGTCCAAATTAGCTAGTGCCTGGGGGAACGTTTGGGCATGTACCAGGACGTCATCCAGGTACACCAGGCATGATTGCCATGGCATGCCGCCTAGTACATGCTCCATCAATCTCTCAAAGGTGGCGGGGGCGTTACACAAACCAAACGGCATCACAGTAAACTGATACAGCCCCTTACCTGTGGAAAATGCCGTTTTCTCCTTCCCTGCCCTATCCATCTCCACCTGCCAATACCCACTCTTGAGGTCCAAAGTTGTGAACCAATTTGAGCCTGCAACGGCATCGAGGGTGTCATCAATCCTTGGCAGGGGATATGAGTCCTTGAGTGTCACGTTGTTTAGCTGGCGATAGTCCACGCAGAACCGCGTGGTCCCATCCTTCTTTTTGACCAGCACAACAGGTGACATCCAAGGACTTCCCGAGGGCTCGATCACACCTGCGTCGAGCATTTTTGCAACCTGCTCGTCAGCTTCCGCCCTCTTGCTCCAAGGGAGCCGTCGGGCGGCCTGACGAATAGGCCGGGCCTCACCGGTGTGGATCTGATGTTTCACCAGGCCCGTACGTCCAATATCCTCGGTGGACAGGGAGAAGAGGTCCAAATGGGACCCAACCAGTTTGTGTAAGGCCTCCCTCTGGGTACCTCCCAACTCTACGCTACTACGATTTACCATCTCGCAAATGGGATCGGGCCAATTCCTACTTGTTATTGAAGGCTCCCCCCGGGGTCGGCTCGGCTGGACGTTCTCGCCCCTCACTGTCGCGACTTCCTCAACTGGGGTGCAGCCAGCTACCCTCGTGCCCCTTACTATAGTGCGTGGTTCTGTACTCACATTTACTACTCGGACGGCCACTACCGGTCCGTCCGTTTTTACAAGGGTGCGGCCCACGATTAAACCCGGTATGGACTGCGCTGCCACCGGTTCGACCAGGCCGCAGGACTCCTGCCATGTTGGGCGAGCTGCCCACCGGGCCGGCACTATCGCCTCGGCCCTTGGGGGGATGGTCACGGCCTCGGAAGCCTCCAGCTCCGCTCTCTCGGCCGTGCTCACTCCCCCTAACGGCAGCTCTTCTACTCCCACCTGCAGGATCCCCCGGCACAAGTCGATTTTACAACCGCTGGCAGTCAACAGGTCCAACCCTATTAAACATGGGTCGCACACCTCCGCCACCCAAACATCTATCTCCCTCCTTACCGACCCTAACTTGAGGGTCACAGAACCACGCCCTATGATCGGGGCCGTTACCCCGGTAGCAAGCTGCAAACTATAATTTTGCAGGCGCTGGATCTTATCCCAGCCACCTGCGCTCGAATCAAGGACCACAGGGCTGATGATCGTGGCGCTAGCTCCTGTGTCCACTACGGCGTCTACCCCCACGCCGGCAATTTTGCATCTAATTGTCAGGCTACCGGTTCCAATTTGGCCACAATAAATGACCTGTCGCGTCAATGAGGGCTCTCCTCCATCCTCTGCTGCCGAACACCGCCCTACGTGCCCGACACCTTCTAGTTTCCCGGGGTCTGGCGGGGGGGTGTCTGGGGTCGGCTAACCCGCTCCCCCCTGGGCGGAGTTGAGGACCTCAACTGCCGGGGATCATCCCGGCGCGCGTTTCGACAGTGCCGCGCCAGGTGACCCAGGCGGTTGCAGGTATAGCACCTCACCTGGTAAGGTGCTTGCCTCCGGAATTCCAAATTCCCCCCCCTGTAGGTCCGAATTGGATTACCCGCTCGTGGTCCACCGCGGGCCACCTCCGGGGCCGCCTGCCATGGTCCAGGTCCTGCCAGGCGCTGGTCCACCAGCCTCCGGACCATGCCCGCCAGGTCAGGACCCACGTCGGGGGCGGGCCCCCTAAGGGGTCCGCCCTCCATCGGGGGTCCCATCTGGCGGACCGCCATTGCGAGACGCTCGCCCCCCCGGGCCAGGGGCCTCGCTGCTTCCCAACGGGCCGCAGCGTCAGCCGCCTGGCTCAGAGTCTGCGGGCGCCACATGGCGAGCTGTTGCCGGAGCTCAATATCCGGGAGGGCCTGGATAAAATGGTCCAGCGCCAGGCTTTCCCGGGAATCCGCTGCCATGCTAGCATGTGCGATCCCCACTGCGCGGCGAATGTCGTGGGCAAGTTCCCCGATGGCTTCCTGGGGCTTGCGTTTTCGCAGCGCGAGCTGAGCTTTAACAAGCTCGCTCTGCTGTTCTATGCCGAATCGATTAATTAGGGCGTCGCGGAGGGCTGGCAGGGTGAGAGCACCCGCTGGTAATGCCGTCAGCACCTCCGCCGCCGCGCCGCGCAATGCGGCCACCAGGTGTACTCCACCTTCGTCCTCACCCCAACCGTTACCCTTACACACACAGTCGAACTGCGCCAGGTACGCGCGTAGATCACTCTTGCCGTCATACGGCGCGAGTGGGACCTTGTGGGACCACCTCGTATGCGAGTCGTTGCCCGCCGGCCGGACCCCGTGCGTCGCCCCTTGCGGGGTCAGCGCGGGGCCGAACCGGCCGGGCCCCCACAGTACATTACCCCCAAGGGGCTCTCGTGCCTCCCCGGTCCCTCCAACAACTACCCCTGTTGGTGTCGATGCATGGGTCACACCTCCGCAACCCGCTACCCATTCCATACTCCCACAACCTTGCTCACCCACACCTCGCACCTCTCGTTCCATACCCTCCGGACCAGCCATACACCTCACTCGTGGCCTCTCACGAACTTCCGGGTCTATCTCGACCCCCAAGCTTATTAAATCACCTGGCGCATCATACGCACGACCATATTGGTCACCACTTACACCGGGTCCTCTTTCTCTTCGCTTCTCCTCCATCACCTGCGAATCCCTCATCCGGTTAATGAGCACATCATCACGATCCGAACACAGACTTTGGACCAATTCTTTTACTTCCTCCTTTATCTCTTTCTTATCCTCTCTCCGTCGCTTCTTAATTTCGCTCACCCCTTCTTCCACTTCTTCTAATTTTTGCTTCATCTCCTTCATCTCTTCGTGCGCCCCTTTAAGTTCTTCCTCTAACTCCACTTTATTTTTTTCTATGTGCTCCCGCACCTCCCGCTCTTTAACCTCCATTACCTCTACCACCTTGTCCATTTTCCTCGTCAGGTCCTCATGTACCGTCTGGCACTCTTTTTTAATTACCCCTACGTCCTTTTTCATCTCTTTCTGTGTCGATTTTAAACCCTCTATTACCGCTGTGTTCTTCTTTACCTGGTCCCCCAACTCCTTTTGTCCCACTGTCAGTTTTTCTACTCCCAGCGTCAACTCCTCTATACCACCTTGCAATTTTACAGTCCCCTTTCTCACCTCTTTCTCCATGCGCTCCTTACAGTGCCTCACCTCCTCGCGCACTCCTCCGACCTCCTCACTCACTCCTCTTCTGATCTCCTCTCCCATCACTTGCATCTCCTGCCCAGATGCCACCCTCATCTGCTCCATTTCCTCCCTGTGAGCATCCAGTTTGGTTTCTACCCCCATTCTGACCCCCTCTATCTGCTGCTCCATTTGTTTAACTTCCCTTTCCGCTTGGTCCCTCATGTCCCTCAATTTGCCTTCCATACTGTTTTCTAACCCCTCTAACCCATTTTTCACTCCCTCTATCTGATTCTCCTGGGCAGCCATTCTATTTTCTACCCCCATTAACCCATTTTTCACTTCTTTTATCCCGTTGTCTAACCCCTCAAAATTATTGTCTAACTTCCCAACTTTCTTGTCTAACTCCTCAAAATTATTGTCTAACTTCCCAATTTTCTTGTCTAACTCCTCAAAATTATTGTCTAACTTCTCACCGGTACCCCTCGCTTCGTCCCTCATTACCCCCATTTGGTTTCCCATTACCCCCAATTGCTCACTCTGAGCATCCATCCGGCCCTCCAATCGCTCACTATTCTGGGCCATAAGGGCCTTCATTTGTATAAAAAAAAGTTCCAATCTTCCCAGCGGCGCTACTTCGGTCGCGGGCACGGTGACCAGCGAGGCGCCTTTTTGCGCGCCCGAAGCATCGTGCGCGAGAGCGCCATTTTGTGCACCTGCTACCCCAGCTGTTTCGCTCTCCTCATGTCCCTCATGTCCCTCAATTTGGTCCTGGACCGACCCTGCTTCACTCTCCCCTACCGGACCCCAGCCGTCTTGATCCGCCATAGCGCGACTTGCAAAATTCGAGTTTCGTAAAACAAAACAAATTTCGGCCGCTCCAAATTTTGACCAAATTTTTTTTTTTTCCTCTATTCGTTTTTTTTTTTTTTTCAAAATTTGGTCGGGCCTCGAATCTCACTCCCGACACCAATTGTTACAGACACGACTTTGATGTTAAAGTGGGCCGAGCGGAATGGCCGTCGTGTCCGCACAAATTACCCGACTATACTCGACGTTGACGAAGTCGCGCGATGCTGACTCAATAAGAAAAAGAAGACACCCGGCTGGATCACAATAACACAATACGACACCAGGGGTTCAGTTCTCAAGACCTCCGGAGGAGGTTATATTAAGGCGGAAGGTTAGATTACAACTACAAGAGGGACAGCATAGAAAGACAAGCACTTAGACACAATCTTATATTATTCCCAACAGACGACAGATAAACGGGACAAGGCTGACTCACACGGGGATTGATGGCTAGGAAAGGCAGAATCGATGGCTCAAGGTGCACTCTTGGCTCAAGGACAGGGTACTGTACGGTCCAGTAGATGCAGGAGGTTTCACAGCGCTCGAGGTGGCGTCTTGTCGTCTCAAGCTGGGGGCGCATCTGACGTCACATCCGGCGCGGGGCCGCGTATATCCGGCGGGGAGTGACACGCCCTCGGCTCGTTAGCTCCGCCTCGTGGAATCGGCACGTTGCTTCTCATTGGGTGCGTGCGGGGGGGGTTTACCAGGCTCCGCCCTTGACGAGGAGCTGACAAGGAGCCCCTTCGTGGTAACCCCGTGGAGCGCATGGTCTGGAGCTAATCGAGCCGGTGTGAGGACGCATCCTCCCCCGCTCCGCCGCCATCTCCTCTGTTGTTGTTGTAATTGTTGGGGAAGAAGATGGAAGGAGGTATGGGAAAGGTCCTAAACTCACTACTGATGCCATATAATCACATTCTGGTGCAACGAAGAGTCATAATTAATGGAGACGAGGCCTTAACTGACATAGAATAAGAATAACTAGGAAGATGTCCGAAAGTTGTCTACGTGTGGTGCGGTGGACCTGGGCACGACATTTAATGGGGGAATAAGGGGAAGGTCGGCTCTACTGATTGTTATTTACATGCAATGGGACTAGGGAATGGGGGATTGGGGAAAGTTGGGGAGTATTGGAGAAAATAGGGGAATATTTACAAGCGGATATGGAGGCCAAATTCCATATTCGCAACAATATATATATATATATATATATATATATATATATATATATATATATATATATATACAGTATATATATATACATATATATATATATATATAGAAATATATATACAAATATATATACATATATATATATATATATAAAAATATAGATATATATATATATATATATATATATATATATATATATATATATACAGTATATATATATATATATATATATATATATATATATATGTATATATATATATATATATATATATATATTGCTACTGTTTTGAGCTTTGCACATATTGGTCATTAAAGGTTAAAGGGTTGCCCCCCATAGTTAGTCCACGAGCAGCACGTAGGCCACCTTGGAGTATTAGTTATGTCATAGTATGTGTAAGTATAGGCCATTTCCCCTAGTAATATCTGCGTTGTGTAAAGACATGAGTTTAGGTCCCGTTCATTTTTGCATCCACCCTCTTCCTCTCCCTCTTCTATTTCTTCTCCCTCTTCCGTTGCTTCTTCTACTGCTTCCTCTTCCTCTTCCCTTTCTTCTTCCTCTTACCTTTCTTCTTCTTCTACTACTCCTCCTCATCTATTCTTCTTGTCCTTTGTC
The DNA here is from genome assembly GCF_964187855.1 of Myxine glutinosa. NCBI lineage: Eukaryota > Metazoa > Chordata > Myxini > Myxiniformes > Myxinidae > Myxine > Myxine glutinosa. The sequence continues at coordinate 43,096,772 of NC_136271.1, forward strand.
TCCCACCCTTCAGCAGTGCAACTACATTGGATTAATATGGTGTTGATGTTAGTGCGGCCATTCATTCAATTCATATTCATCCTCCAATTCCATCTCTATGGGCATAATTGATCCCGTGCCCCATTTGGCTGCCCGCAGCATTTGTTACGCGTTTGGCTGCCCACAGCATTTTGCTGCCCTTTGCTCGCTCACTAGCTGAGTAACACGAGGTAGGCCTGAGAAGAAGGAGGAGCGCGGGGTCGGGGTGGGGCGGTGTCAAGGCAGCGCGTCAGAGGCGATGACGGTAAGAGCCACCAGCCAACCAGGGCTCTAAAGGCATGGCGTGAGGGGGCGTGGAGAGGCGCGTCTGGTAAGTGCGAGAAGGTTCGCGGGGCGTGCCTAGATAAGTGATTGCACAAAGCCCTTGGAGGGACTCGTTGGGAAAGGGCATGATAAGAGGACTCGCAAGGAGAGAGCACACGTGAGAGGACTTGTTGATCAAGAGGACTTTGAAGAACTTGATTCGCATCGCTCGCTTTGGAGGTATTGCACTATATCTCGAGTATAACGTACGCGCCAGAGGAGAGGAAGAAGAGACGTTGAGTACACGGCTGCAACTAGTGGCAAATAGCGCCTACCTCAGCCACGCGAGTAAACATGGCAATAGCCGCCAGTGATCACCGCTAACCGCCGAAGTCCGCTCCCTACCAAATCGCCCCGTATTAACCCTTGTGCGCCAAACGACACGCGGAGAGCTCCCGCCTTTTCTACTTACCATCTGCACGGGACGAGCCGGAGACCGGAGGGAGCTGCATGAGAGCCATCCTTGGATGTGGACCATCATCCTGCAGCTGCAAGCCCCGTGTGAGTGTGTCTGTGTGTGAGACGGGCCCGTTTGTCCTGGATAGTAAGTTAAGACTGCTTTAAGGCTGCACTGTGTCCCCTTTTTCTGAACCATTGTAAATAGTGTAAATAAATCTTGTTCTTCCTTTCTTCCCAATTCGATCGCCTGTGTGATTTCTACATTGGGTAAGCGTGGCACGAATAAGATCGCTAGCACCGAGGTCAACATATAAACGGCATGGATCGCGTGTACGCACCGCTCGGCGTCTCAACACGCGTGATTCGTGCGGTGCTTATTTCCTCATTTCAGGGCAGCGCGAGTAATTAGGTAATAGCGATTCTAGTCCTAATACCCTATTTCGCGCTCTCCAGGAAGGACGTCATAGGTCCCGGGTCCCGTCGGCCAGTCAAAGACAAGGGGACTAACCCCCCCTTGGTAAGGGGAGAAGGCCGGTGGCGAGATCCGCAAAAATATATATTGTTACGGACGCGGTTAAAGATGTTATTTTGACCGAGCGGTGGTATTACCGCGACCGAACAGTGCTTCCTTGATTAATACCCGATTTGCCCCAAACTTTGGCCGGATCGCGCCACCGCTATTCAATCGGGAAAACTCTAAAGCGACCGAATACAAAGAGGAAAAGGAATAAGATAAGAAGACGTACAGAAGAGTAATTGGATTTATTATTTAAACATATAAGTAGGAAGAAAGCAGTCACGTTTATTTACAGACGAGATTAGATACACAGTGCAACGCTAGCTTACCTACAGTCTTAATTAACCCAGGGACAGAACAAACATGGACAGACTCACGCGGGGAATGATGATAGGACTGGCGGGAGATGGATGGCTGGCGGGATAGGGAGGTCCAACTGGTCCTACAACCGATCGACTCGTTGGGCAGCTGCCGCTCCTTCGCGGCCCTGCTCCAAACTGCCGTCCAGGCCTCACGCTGCTGTGGCTGCAGTTTCGGTGGCTCCAGCTGCAGTAAGTGCAGTTTCGGTGGCTCGAGCTGCAGTGAGTGCAGTTTCGGTGGCTCGATCTGCAGTGAGTGCAGTTTCGGTGGTTCGATCTGCAGCGCAACTCTGGACTTCTCTCGGACTCAACTCCTTGGACTCCCTCTCGTCTCTCTGTAAAATCTCATCTCTTTGGGACACGCCCTGCCTGCGGGTTATATAGGCCCCGCCCATCAACCTTCGCGAACCTCCTCGATGTTTCTCTCCACACCCTCTCCAAGTCCAACCCCTTGTTCGTGGTTGGTTGAGTGGGGCTGACTCACTCCTCCCCTCTATGACGAGGTGGGGACCCGCCTTTCCTCCCCAACCCTGCCTCGTGGTCAATGGCGGATGAAGAGAAAACCGCCCAAAATACAGTTGGCAATGCGAATGGCAATTGACGAAAAGGGGGAATGGAGGTTTTGGGAATGGGAATGAAGGGAATCTATCTCTTTCACTGGTGCAATGGAGTATTTCAATTAATGGGAGACACAGCCTTACCCTAAAACACATAATAAGATATAACTGTTGAACAGGGGTATTCTATGATTGGCTGTGGTGTGGATGCTTTATGGACTAATTATGGGACGCCCTTTGACCTTTACACAGCTCCGGAGGCAGGAGGCGCAGACTAATATTAACAATAATAATAATACACACAATCAAAAAAAATACAGTCCTCATATCCGCAACACTGCACCCTCCTCCTCTTAGGCACGACCCGGGCCTACAACTTTTATTTAGTGTGACACGTAGGTGTAGTTCCCTCTACTTTTAACCTGACCCTGAGTGCGACAGTTTTTAAAACATAAATAAATGTGTCCCGCTGCTCCATTGCACCCTGCCTAACAGACTTACGCCCACAGTTAACCGAATTGCGGAATGGTCTTCAAACTACACACTGACGGTGGGGAGCATTATTTACAATGACTCTGCTTTTATTTACAAAACTAACCCAGGACCTGTAATTGTTCTTTCTGGGGGGGAGACAGTCTGCTCTGCATCAATGCACCATGAAAGCACCTATAACGCACCAACACACCCTCAAGCACCAATCGGTGCAGTCAACACAGTTTTTTTTTTTGTTTGTTTGTTGTTGTTTTTTGTATACAAGATCGAGGCTCGTGAAAGAGCTAACATTAATCACACAAAAAGACAAACCGACACACAAAACACAAAAAACAAGGGGAGCGGCAGACAAGATGGGGAGAGAGGGGGAAGGACACAAAAGAGAGGGGGAAGAGGGGGAAGGACACAAACACAACATTTGAGAGCAGGGACATCGGGAGGACTTGGGGGGAGGTGGGAGAGGATTAAAACATATGAACACTGCAAGGACTCTGGGGTGAATTACCGGGGGTAGAAAAGATCAAGGTTTTCGATGGGGGAAGATAAGAGATGGTGGTGAACAGCTGTTTTAAAGACCTGGAGGGAGGAATGGGATTGAAGGGAGTGGGGGAGTTTGTTCCAGAGGCGGGAGAAAAGGTGAATGAAAGAGTGAAGGTGAGCAGAGAGCCTAGACTTTGGCAATTTAACCATAAGAGGGTTGCAGGCAGATCTTGTGCGACCTGAAGGAATATTGGGGGGACAGAGCACAGAGAGAGCTGGGGGAGCAAGGCCGGAGAGGAGTCGGTAGAAGACAGAAAGACCACCAACCTGCCTGCGGTGAGTGACTGAAAGGCCCTTGGCGTTGTCTACATCACAGGAGATTCCAATGATTCTAAAAGCTTTGGCCTCAACAGCGTGAAGCCGAGTAAGGTGTGAGGCAGGAGCACCAGCCCAGAGGGGGGAACAGTATTCCATTGAGCTGCGGATGAAAGCCTTGTATGTGGTGAGGAGCTCAGGTGTGCCAAGGAAGGACTTCGCACGACGGAGGATGCCCAGTCGGCGACTGGCTTTGGAGGCCAGCTTGGAAATGTGGTTTTCCCAAGAAAGATCATGGCAGATAGTGAGACCCAAAAGCTTGAGCGACAGAACTTCTTGGAGAGGATTGTTGAGAAAGTAGATGGGAGGGTTGTCCAGTCGGTCCTTTCGGAGAGACATTGTAAGAGTGTGAGATTTGTCAGGATTGAAAGACATGTTCCACTTGTTTGACCAGTCTGTGATTTTGTCCAGGTCTGCAGAGAGTGAGGAGGCTGCAGACTGCCGATCTGAGGGATGAGGAATGGAGCGACAGAGAGTAGAGTCGTCAGCAAAGAGATAGAGAGGATTTTCAAGAGAGTCAGAGAGATCATTGATGAAGACCAGAAAAAGCACAGGGCCCAGAACACTACCTTGGGGAACTCCAGCCTGAACAGGAAGAGGAGATGAGAGAAACCCATTCAGGGCCACACGTTGACTACGACCAGAGAGGAAGTCCGCCAGCCATGCGTGGAGATTTCCATGCATACCAAAGGAGGAGAGTTTGGAGAGCAGAGCAGGGTGCCAGACCGTATCGAAGGCACGTGAAATGTCAAGGGAGACAGCTCTAATTTCCTGTTTGGCGTTGAGGACCTCCATCCATTGTTGAGAAAGCAGAAGCAGCATGTCCAGAGTAGAGTGACCAGGTCTGAAACCAAATTGATGATCAGAGATCAAGCCATTGGAGAAGAGGAAAGATTTAATATCTGAAGCAATGATGGATTCCATGACTTTGCTGATAATTGGGAGAAGGCTGATTGGTCTGTAGTTGCTGGGATCTGTTTTTGCACCTTTTTTGTGCAAAGCGGTGATGTTGGCTGATTTCCAAGCAGATGGCAGATGACCTTGAGCAAAAGAGAGGGTGAAGAGAACAGAAAGAGGGAGTGAAAGAGCAGAAGAACATGATTTTAGGACCCGTGGGCTGATGCCGTCAGGACCAGTTGCAGAATCAGAGTCGAGGGTTGACAGAAACTTTTCCACCTTGTCAGGAGGAAAGGACACAGAGTCCAGGAGCAGCTGGGTACGACTGGGTACGGTGGGTACAGCCGTGGCTCGGAGTTCATCAGTGTTCAATGCATGTTCAATAATAAAAATAAATCAACAACCCCTAACCCTGCAGGTGGTCTCTTGCTCTTCGGCTCCCTCTGCTGGTTATTATTATTGTCTTCCAGTTGTCTTCTCTCTCATTTCCTTACTGGCGGCCTATTTGCAATAAAGTGTGCCCAACGTGTCCGTTTTTATTTTATTTTATTTATGGCCCACAGGGCCGACTACGTGTGGTTCACCTGTGGGGCATCGGTGCCCTGCGGCCAAGGTCCGCCAGCAAGATTTTGGGCCCTCATGGCCGGTTCCGGCAGATGGGCCATGCCCCAACCCATGGGGTCCATCAGTGGTGCTCGGCCACAGGCATGTGGTCCATAATGTGGTGCATCGATGCAGACAGCTGGTTCTGAGAGTTCCGGGCGTACAATGGCCGACTCACGCACGCTCCCCTCGGCGCCCAATGGCGCACAGGTCATGTGGGAGACAAAAGAGACAAATGAGCGAGGGGTAAGGTCACAAGGGTACACATCAATAAGGCAATGCAAGGCGAAATGCATACGGAGGGCGAAGTGAGAAAGCTCGTCCCTACCGTACGTCACACCCCCTGTCACCTACACTACCCTTGCCCTTACCCCATATTTACAAAAATCTACACATTTACCAATCCGTCGCTACTGTCACGTCTTCCCCATATTTCCCTTATACCAAATTCGTCTCCACAATCCCTCTACTTCAAAATTTGCCATCACCCAATTCATCATCAATCCTCATAAGGAGGAAGAGATGGAACATCAAAGCACAATGTCACACCCACGTCATGATGCGTCTCACATTCCAAACATCTGCATCATAAAAAAATAATCAAACATGGCATGGTGTGGAGTACTTGTCACCTCAGGTGAGTGGATGCAGATGGTGCGAGGAGACTCCAATCCTATCTATCCTCTAAAGGACTTTAACACACTTTACACTACCCAGGGTCTCTCCCTGCCAATCCATTGGCCAACTTACACTATGGGTTCTAAAAACCAATTCCCATTGACCAAACTGTGGTACTTCTCAATTTGGGGTCTCACTCCCCCGATTCATCTCCCGGTGCCCTTGCACAATTTCTGGGCTGTGACGTGTAGCTCTCCCAGCAGGTCTACGCACCTGCACTCCTCCACCACTGCAGTTGCCACCCGAGCTTACCTAGCTCCTCACCCTAACCTATCTAATTGGGGAAGGCCCCTCCTGGCTCTGTCACCCCCTGGTGCCCTCTGGCACTGGGCTACCCGGGTCCGTCCTCCGGATCCTCGGGCCCCATCCACAACAACTCTACCGGCTCCCAGAGCCCACCTACGGCCTCACCTGGCCGACATCCTCACAGTGGTGGAGTGCCCAAACCAACTACACACACTAACAGGCTACACGCCCAGCTATTTCCACAACACTAATGCACCCATCCAAATACCATTCTTTCACCTCGCACCACAGATGCCAATATCCAACCACAATTTACCTATACCTTCTACCTAACACTTACACTACCCGCCCCGGGTATTCGTGATGGGGGTCCATCCTTCCCCCATTCACACCTTCGCACCATCCACTCCACTCCACAGTTTCCATCATACTCACTCCACGACCATCCATTCCAATACTCCATATACTTCACACTACCAGTTATTCCATACACCTGTTGGTGCACACCTGTGCACTCACACCTGGTGCCACCTGCACCCTCCTCCTCTTCCTGTACCAGTTGGTCAACACAACACACATCACCATTACCATCACCATCACCCAAACACTGCTCCATACACCTATTCAGTTGCACACCTGTGTAATCACACCTGTTCAATCACTTGAATACACCTCCAACACTCACACGGCATCATCTCATCTAACTACTCCCCTCTGAAACTTGCGCTTCCCAGTCGCCCCTTTAAACTATTGCGCTCCCTCGTCATTGTAATCCACACTAATCTACCTGCGTCCCCACTACAGGTATCCTTGTCACTAACTAATCTTAACGTTGCCTAATGTCATCTTCTAGGGCCCTACACACAATATCCTAACCCACCCGGGCTAGTTTTCACTGCCATACACCCCATAATCTAGTGCTCCTTTGCCCCCGTCTGTGAGGGATGGTGGATTGGCCATCTCTTCACATGGGGCATCTCTTACTGTAAATTTTGCTCTTCCAAATCCAACAAATCAAAAATTTGCCAATCATCTGCCAATCACTGTACCATTACCAATCCTCTACCAATCATCACTCTGCCAATCCTTAACCAATCATCAAATTTTGCTTTTTTCTAATTTTGGGTCCAAAACACTAACCTCATCACCCGTCTACTTATTAGATCCTCTCGGTGCGCCAATTCACTTCGAAAGCTCGGCTTCGTACAGCCGAGCAATGAATGCGGGTTCTTTGGTGCCGGTGGCTGGATGCGTCCGGCACTCAGTGCAGGGACGGGGGCTTACCCGTGCCGAGATCCCACGCACCACCTCGGCGTGGAGCCATCCAATTGCCCGATCTCGACCTGCCGGAATGTCTCCACAAAAGGGGGTCGCCATGACGACCCTCCCTATCGGGATACCCGCTCCGCCTAGTGGAGCACGGACGCGGCCGTTCGAAATGCGGCCCAGCGTGGATCACGTACGGCGGTCCTTTCAAACCCGCCGTGGCTCGGATCCCCGCTGGTCCTCGCGGCACGCGAAGCTGCCCGACGCGCACCGAGGGCCCGACTCGGCTAAATGTCGTTCTAACCGCTAACCCGGTTACCGTCGATGCCTCACCTGCATGCTTACACGCATATGCTACCCCTTTCTTGCTCATACGTCCAGCCGTCTCCCTGCTCTTGGTCATTGCACCTTCTCTTACACACCCAGGTACACTCATTCCACTCACAGACTTGGTCACACACCTGACCACCGAACACTTTGGCACACATTCGTTGTTCGCACACCTCACCAACACACCTCTTCGCGCCCCTTCCTCGGTCACCTCCTCTGTGACAATCACAGGTGTGCTCTCACTCGCACACCCAACCACGTGCCTCACGACCAACTCAAGTGTGCATTCCCACACACGCTCTACCATTCCAGGTGTGCATCCTTCCATTCCAGGTGTACATCCTCGCTCACTTGTCACAACCAACTCACGCTCCGTGTCACTCTCACTACTTTCACCACCCCGCTTGACAACGCACTCACCCTTACTCTCGACAGCGCACTCTTTCCTCATGCACCTGTCCGTTACACACCTTTCTCGCGCACACTCTTGCACACACTCTCCCGTTACACCCTCTGTAACACTCACCACAGGTGTACACTCTCTCGTTACATCCTCTGTAACACTCACCACAGGTGTGCATTCTTCCTTACTTTTGACAGCGCACTCTTTCCTCATGCACCTGTCCGTTACACACCTTTCTCGCGCATCCTCTTGCGCACACTCTCCCGTTACTTCCTCCGTAACACTCACCACAGGCGTGCATGCTTCCGTTACATCCTCTGTAACACTCCTCACTACGCGCTTCCATGTGCTCCCTCGCACACGCGCTACGACCGACTCACTCTCGACAGCACACTCACTCCTCGGCGCGCACTTTTTCCTCACACACCCCAGAGTCGGACATTCTTGCACACCTCTTTTTTCGCACACCAGACCTGTCGCACACTTCACCAACGGCCTCTCACGAACACCCGGATCCAAACCAATCCCCAAGCCGACTGCAGCTCCCCTCACATCATATACATTTCCGAATATATCGCCACTCACCTTGGCACCTCGTCTCCGCACCTCTTCTGCCACCTGCACCCTCTTTATTTGGTTAGTGAGCACACCATTATGAGTTGAGCACCGACTTTGTACCAATTCCATCACCTCCTCTTGGATTTCTCTTTTAGTTTCTGTCCGTCTCTTCTTAATTTCACTCACCCCCTCTAACACCTCCTTTAATTTTTGCTTCACCTCTTTTATTTCCCGGTGCGTCTCCTCAATTTCGTCCTCTAAGGCTACCGTGACCGTCTCTATGTGCGTCCTTACCTGCCGGTCCTTCGTCTCCATTATCTCTGTCACCTCGTCCAACCTCATTGTCAGTCCCTCACGTACCATCTGACATTGCTTCTGTGTCGCTATTAAGTCATTTTTAATTTCTTTTTGTGTCGCCTTTAACCCTCCTAGTACCGCAGTGTTCCTTTGAACCTGCTCCACTAACTCCGTTTGTCCCTCTGTCAGCTGTTCCACCTCCTCTGTCAGATCTTCTATTCCCCCTTGTAACCTAGCCGTTCCATTCCTCACCTCTTTCTCTATACGCTTTTCGCCTCGCTTTACCTCCTCGCGTACCCCCGAGACCTCCTCACTTACACCTCGTCGTATCTCCTCTTTCATCTCCTCCCTCTCTTTTGTAGATGCTACCCTCATCTGTCCCAATTCATCCCTCTGAGCATCCAATTTACTTTCTAACCCGATTTTCACCTCTATCTGGTTCCCCATCTGTTCGATTTCCCGGGCGGATTGCTCCCCTATCTCCCGCAATTTGTCTTCCATCCTATTTTCTAACCCCATTAACCCATTTTTCACCCCTTCTATCCCATTGTCTAACCCCTCAAATTTCTTGTCTAATCCCTTAAGATTATTGTCTAACCCCTCAAATTTAGCTTCTAGACGTTCCCCCATTTCTCCCATTTTGTCTCCCATTTCGTCCCTCATTGCCCCCATACTGTTTTTCAAACCTCCAATTTGGTCTCCCATTAGTCCCATAAGGGCCCTCATTTGCAGGAAAAAAAGGTTCGAATCCACCAGCGGCGCTGCTACGGTCGCGGGCGCCGTGGCCATGTGCGAGGCGCCATTTTGCGCGCCCGTAACCTCGTGCGCGAGAGCGCCATTTTGCGCGTCTGATACCCCCTCAACCACCTCCTCCATATACATTACCCCGAGGTCCTGGGTTACTCCTAACCCCTCCTCTAGCTCACCCACCGGCATTCGATCGCCTTGACCAGCCATGGCGCGATTTCAAAATTCGGGTTTTTGCTTTTCAACACAAATTTCCAGCAGCTTGTAATTTTGAGCGCGTTAAGCGCGCTTCGGGTCCGTATCTCACTCCCAGACACCAATTGTTACGGACGCGGTTAAAGATGTTATTTTGACCGAGCGGTGGTATTACCGCGACCGAACAGTGCTTCCTTGATTAATACCCGATTTGCCCCAAACTTTGGCCGGATCGCGCCACCGCTATTCAATCGGGAAAACTCTAAAGCGACCGAATACAAAGAGGAAAAGGAATAAGATGAGAAGACGTACAGAAGAGTAATTGGATTTATTATTTACACATATAAGTAGGAAGAAAGCAGTCACGTTTATTTACAGACGAGATTAGATACACAGTGCAACGCTAGCTTACCTACAGTCTTAATTAACCCAGGGACAGAACAAAAATGGACAGACTCACGCGGGGAATGATGATAGGACTGGCGGGAGATGGATGGCTGGCGGGATAGGGAGGTCCAACTGGTCCTACAACCGATCGACTCGTTGGGCAGCCGCCGCTCCTTCGCGGCCCTGCTCCAAACTGCCGTCCAGGCCTCACGCTGCTGTGGCTGCAGTTTCGGTGGCTCCAGCTGCAGTAAGTGCAGTTTCGGTGGCTCGAGCTGCAGTGAGTGCAGTTTCGGTGGCTCGATCTGCAGTGAGTGCAGTTTCGGTGGTTCGATCTGCAGCGCAACTCTGGACTTCTCTCGGACTCAACTCCTTGGACTCCCTCTCGTCTCTCTGTAAAATCTCATCTCTTTGGCACACGCCCTGCCTGCGGGTTATATAGGCCCCGCCCCTCAACCTTCGCGAACCTCCTCGATGTTTCTCTCCACACCCTCTCCAAGTCCAACCCCTTGTTCGTGGTTGGTTGAGTGGGGCTGACTCACTCCTCCCCTCGATGACGAGGTGGGGACCCGCCTTTCCTCCCCAACCCTGCCTCGTGGTCAATGGCGGATGAAGAGAAAACCGGCCAAAATGCAGTTGGCAATGCGAATGGCAATTGACGAAAAGGGGGAATGGAGGTTTTGGGAATGGGAATGACGGGAATCTATCTCTTTCACTGGTGCAATGGAGTATTTCAATTAATGGGAGACACAGCCTTACCCTAAAACACATAATAAGATATAACTGTTGAACAGGGGTATTCTATGATTGGCTGTGGTGTGGATGCTTTATGGACTAATTATGGGACGCCCTTTGACCTTTACACAGCTCCGGAGGCAGGAGGCGCAGATTAATAATAACAATAATAATAATACACACAATCAAAAAAAATACAGTCCTCATATCCGCAACAATATCTTCGGCTTCTTGGGCAACTCACACCTTTCCTTCCTTGAGTTTGAACTCGGAGGAATGCAATTCCTAAGTTCCTGGTGTGTTGGGTACTGTTTGTACATCTCTGTTTATATATATTGTTGCGGATCTCCAAACGTCGGCCTTCCCCTTACCAAGGGGGGATTAATCCCCTTGTCTTTTATCTAGCCGACGCGATCCGGGGCTATCACGTTCCTTCCGTTCAGTGCTGAATAGGGTGGTAGGTCGAATTAGTCCTATCACCTAATTACCAGCGCCTTCCAGGAAGCAAGGAAATAACCCCACCCGAACCACGATTTTAGTGGACACGCCGAGCGATAGCGAGCCGCGATTCGGGCCGTTAACAGGAACTAACCCGATTGGAGCGGTTGTGATCGTGCCACGCTTACCCAATGGAGAAATCACTAACACGGTCGAATTAAGAGGAAACAGGAAGAACAAGTAATTTATTTACACTTTGTACAATGAAGGAGAAGGAGAAGCAATGTACAGTGAAGAAGAAGAAGCAGATACACAGGGCAGCCTTATAACAGTCTTATACTTATTCCCAGACAAACGGGCCCGCACACACACACTCACACAGGGATGTAGATGGTCAGGGTTGAAGGTCCAGGGATGATGTTCACAGCTCGCTCCGGTCCCCGACTCGTACCACGGAGGAGATGGTAGTCGGCAGGCAAGCTCTCCGCATGTCGTTGGTGCGGATCGGACAATTATATGGGAAATGTGAGCTAGGCTGGGCAGTTATTCCACGGCTCACGGCCGCGTACATAATAAACGAACCGGCTAGGCGGTTATACTGGCGGTCTCAGCAAGCCCAAAGCCAAACCCCCAGCGAGTTCTTGCAATCAATGCCAAACGTGACAATCCTTTCACAAAGCGCTTATACTCTTCAGTCCTTGGTAATGCGCGAATATCCTCAAGTGCTCAAAAACCACATAAGTCCTTTTATCACGCTCTCCACTTGCGAGTCCTTTTGATCAACGATCGCAGTTGTGTCAGTCCTTATCACGTGAGTCCTCCACAGTCATGTGGAAGGGCTTTGTGCTCGTGGTTATATAGCGCCGCTTAGCGAACCCTCTCGAATGTCCCAGCCACGTTCTCACCACGCCCCTTAGCCATGCCCACTCGAGCCCTGGTTGGTTGTTGGGGTCTTACCGGCTCCGCCCTTGATGTCTGCTTGACGTGGCCACACCCCCACCCTTGCGCTCCGCCCCCTTTTCAGGCCTTACCTCGTGGCATTTGGGCTGGTTTGAGCATCCTAATGCGAGGGGCAATGGGGTGCAGACTGGATGGCGTGCAATGGAGTCGATTGGATGGAGGGCTGCAGAATGAACGGGGCCTACTCTTATTTATTTCTTTTACACAATGCAGGTAGCACTATTGGAAATGGCCTTATCTCATATATACTAAGAAATAACTAACGTTCTAAGGTGACCTACGTGTTGCATGTGGACTAACTATGGAGGCAAAACCTTTAACCTTTATTAATCAAATATGTACATTCTCAGAACCGTAACAATATAGAGATTGTTGCCGTTTTGGGAAACCGCTAAGAAGTAATGGCAAACACCATACAGGTCCCTTAGGATAGTTATTTCATAGCAGAACATTATATTAGTCCCTTACCCTTATATGGGTTAGTATGTCATTATGCGTTTGTGAGGGGAAAGACAGGCACTCCACTCATAAGGGGATAATTTGCCAGGCAATGCACACAGACTCAAAGGCACACCATCCAAGCACCAGGTAAAAGTCCCTTCGAGAGGTCTTGTGGGGACAGTGACAAACTCCACAAATCGGCAACCCGGAAAACACCGTAATACAGCCCCACCCTTGCCAGGGCCTGTCAAATAGGCCTGGCACACGTGATTCTCTCTCTTGGCCGGACCCTCTCTCTTCTCTTCACGTGCTTGCATGACGCTCTCTGCTGGATAGAAAGGCCTGGGACTTTGTTTGCTCTGCATGTGTTTTTCGCTCTCTGTGCACTTGGCCTGCCAGCCGGTTTCTCTCTCTGCTCCCTCTCGCTGCACGTGTGCACGACGGACTCTCTTTTTGCATGAGGCAGACTTGATTCTCTCTCTTGGCCGGACCCTCTCTCAGGTCTCGACACGTGCCTGCTCTCTGCCTGCCGGTTTCACTCTGCACGTGGTCATCAGACTTTCTGCACGAGACCACAACGTACTCTCACTCTGCATGTGGTCATCGGACTTTCTGCACAAGGACACTACATACTCTCACTCTGCACATGGTCATTGGACTTTCTGCATGAGGCCACGACGTACTCTTACTCTGCACGAGATCACGACATGCTCTCTCTCCACGTCTACTGGCTCTTACCTTCACGGTTCCTGACACACTCACTCTGCCGAATTCGCGACGCTTTTTGCCTGCTCGTATTCGTGCTGAGGATTGCCTTTGCCTGCTCAAGTTTGTGCTGGGGATCACCTTTGCCTGCTCATATTCGTGCAAGGGATCACCATTGCCTCTTCGTGTTCATGCTGGGGATCGCCTTTGCCCTTTTGTGCTCGTGCTGGGGGTGGCCATCTTCCAGCATGGTGCTCTTTGGTGACAACAAAATGAGGTTGTTGCAATGGATACAACAAGATCCTGGTAACATAGTAACCATTTTGCTAACAGGAACCCAACGTCCGTTCCACCTCCCCTGCCCCGTGAATGTGTGATGGGCGCCCTTGTTGGGTTTATTCATAATGATCGTCATAAGGCATAGAATAAGCTAAGTTTCTGCCTCTTGTCCTTTTTTCTTTCCTATTGATAAGTTTAACTGTAAATACTTGTAAATAAATCGAATCGTTAAACGTTTCCTTTTCAACTGTCCGCGAATGTCCTTTCTTACATTGGTCCGCCATTGCTCGCAACCAGAGTTGCGATTGGTCGTATTAGCATCAGCCCAGCGGGTACCAACATTGCTCGGCCGTCTAAATTTCCATCCAGGAACAAAAGTGGTACACTGCCAGAGACAGGTACGTTCCCCGATTGGCACCGTCACATGGTACAGGTAAGCGATGTCAGACTATTGGACCCTGATATCGTGCGACGGACCAATTGGTGTTCGTCGTTGCTGTTTCGCAACCTGCCGAAGTACGAAGTTATTTGTGCGTGGCAGCCTCAGGTCCGGTAAGTTCAGGAAAGAACGGAGGATAACCCCCTCGTAGTAGACCCGAACCCCAGGCCGTAACAATATATATATATATATATATATATATATATATATATTGTTACAGACACGACTTTGATGTTAAAGTGGGCCGAGCGGAATGGCCGTCGTGTCCGCACAAATTACCACAAATTACCCGACTATAGTCGACGTTGACGAGCCGCGCTATGCTGGCTCAATAGGAAAGAGAAGACACCCGGCTGGGTTATAATGACACAATACGACACCAGGGGTTCAGTTCTCAAGTATATTCGTACGGAAAAAGGTTAGATTACAGGGGCTAGAGGTATATTACAGGAAGACAGGCACTTAGACACACTCTTATATTAACCCCGGACAGACGACAGACACACGGGACAAAATGCTGACTCACACGGGGGTTGATGAAAAGGAAAGGCAGGTCGCGATGGCTCAAGGTGCACTCTTGGCTCAAGGCAGAATCGACTCGGTCCGGTCCAGAGATGCGGGGAGGTATCGTCGCGCTGGGGGTCGCGGTGGCTTCTCTCTCCAGTCTCCAAGCTGAGGCGCATCTCACGTCACATCCGGCGCGGGGCCGCGTATATCCGGCGGGGAGTGACACGCCCTCGGCTCGTTAGCTCCGCCTCGTGGAATCGGCACGTTGCTTCTCATTGGGTGCGTGCGGGGGGGGTTACTGGCTCCGCCCCTGACGAGGAGCTGACAGCCAGCCCCTTCGGGGTAACCCCGTGGAGCGCATGGTCTGGAGCTAATCGAGCCGGTGTGAGGACGCATCCTCCCCCGCTCCGCCGCCATCTCCTCTGTTGTTGTTGTAATTGTTGTTGTAGTTGTTGTTATTGTTGTTGTTTGGGGAAGAAGATGGGAGGAGGTATGGGAAAGGTCCTAAACTCACTACTGATGCCATATAATCACATTCTGGTGCAACGAAGAGTCATAATTAATGGAGACGAGGCCTTAACTGACATAGAATAAGAATAACTAGGAAGATGTCCGAAAGTTGTCTACCTGTGGTGCGGTGGACCTGGGCACGACATTTAATGGGGGAATAAGGGGAAGGTCGGCTCTACTGATTGTTATTTACATGCAATGGGACTAGGGAATGGGGGATCGGGGAAAGTTGGGGAGTATTGGAGAAAATAGGGGAATATTTACAAGCGGATATGGAGGCCAAATTCCATATTCGCAACATTGCACCCTTCTCTACCCTCGGGGCGTCCCGACCCGATAAATTTTTACCTACTTTAGTGTGGCACGCAATGTAGTTCCCTCTACTATTAACTCTACCCTGAGTGCGACAGTTTTACAGATATTCACAAATGAGTAAATATGTCCCCCTGCGACGTTGCACCCTTCTCCTCACAGAAACACACCCACAGGATAACCGAATCCGGAAAGAATTCTCAAACTAAACATACAGCCGGTAGGGAGCATTATTTACAAGACTACGCTGCTATTTACACTACGATCCAGGACCTGTTTTTGGAGGAACACATGCAGATGTTATGCATAGAGAGAGCGCGCTTGCCAACATCGATACACCAACCCACGAGTGCTCTGTGGCCGACGGCCTTTAATAACGTGCAGAGCACCCTTCCCGAGCATCAACAGCACCACCCCACCACCAATCGGTGCAGTCACCATTGTTCATTGGAATAAAAATAAATTCGACAACCCCTAACCCTGCAGGTGTCTCTTGCTCTTCTTGTGGTGCACTTGGTGGTGTTAATTAACAGTGGTTCACCTTTATGGCATAGGTGCCACGTTGACCCATAGGTCCATCCCCGGGTGGTGCTTGGCCGCAAACGAACTGCGGTCCATTGTGGGTGGCCACAAACATTGCGGTCCATATGGTGTACCGATCCAGGCAGCGAACAGCGAAAGTGCAGGCCCACAACTGCGTAGCCAGCACCTCTCTCTCCTCTCTCTCTACCCCAAAGCCAGATCCTCGGAGGTGGGAGACAAAAGAAGAAACAAGTGAGTAAGGTGGTAAGGGCGCAAAAGTGCACGCAATGTAAGGTGATGCACACTGGGGGCACATGGGAACCAGGTGAGACAGGTACGTTCCTATCGTACGCCCCCCCCCCCACCAGGTAACCTACATGGCCCCTCCCTTACCCCTTACTGTATCCACAAAACACAACACTACCCATAAACATCTACTTTACAAATCAACAAACATCCCTACTGTCTTCCCCGTTCCTCCCATAAACCAAATTCGTCTTCTCTCCCTCCTAACCAATCAAATTTGCCATTTTCAACTCTCATCAAAATTTGCCATCTCCAACTCAACATCATAATTTGCCATTACCAATTCATCATCAGTCCCTCCTAGGGAGGGAGAGATGGAATCACCCCAATGTCTCATCCACGTCGTGATGCGTCTCACAAATCCTCACAGCAATCTCATTTCCTGCACAAAACAAAGAAAACACAGGTGTGGAGTCATCATCATCACCACAGGTAAGTGGCTGCGTATGGTGCGACAGGTTCATCAATCCTAACTATCTCCTAAATGACTTTAACAACTTTACACTACCCGGGGGCTTTCTCCGGCCAAACCATTGGCCCTCTTACACTATGGGTTCTAAAAACCAATTCCCATTGGCCAAACTGTGGTGCTCTTCAATTTGGGGTCTCACTCCCCCGATTCATCTCCCGGTGCCCTCGCACAATTTCTGGGCTGCGGCGTGTACCTCTCCCAGTGGGTCTACCCACCTGCACACCTCCCCCACTGCAGTTGCCTCCGAGCTTACCTGCTCCTCACCCTAACCTAACTACCTGGGGAAGGCCCTCTGGCTCTCTCCCCACTCCGTGCCCTCTCTGGCACTGGGCTGCCCGATCCACACCCGGGATCCTCAGGCACCCACTCACAACTACCGGCTCCCAGAGCCCACCTGCGGCCTCACCTGGCCGACATCCTCACAGTGGTGGAGTGCCCAACCAACTACACACACTAACAGGCTACACGCCCAGCCATTTCCACAACACTAATGCACCCATTCACAACACCATTCTGCAACCGCACCACAAATGCCAATATCCAACCACAATTTACCTGCACCCTCTACCTAACACTTACACTACCCGCCCCGGGTGCTCGTGAAAGGGGTCCACTCTTCCCCCATCCACACCTTCGCACCATGCACACCACTCCGTACCACTCACTCCAACTCTCTCCACACACCTGTACCTGCACACCTGTGCTCTCACACCTGGTGCCACCTGCACCCTTCTCTCCCCAAGCGCATTCGCGCTGATCCACACACTCACTACTCATACACTGCTCCACACACCTGTCCAGTTGCACACCTGTGCAATCACACCTGTTCAATTCTCACAAACACGGCATCATCTCAGCTAACTACTCCCTTCTGAAACTTGCGCTTCCCAGTCGTCCCTTTAACTATTGCGCTCCCTCGTCATTATAATCCACACTAATCTACCTGCGTCCCCACTACAGGTATCAGTCACTAACTAATCTTAACGTTACCTAATGTCAATCTTCGCTAGATCCCTACACACCATATCCTAACCCACCCGGGCTAGTTTTCACTGCCATACACCCCATAAGCTATTGCTCCTTTGCCCCCATTCATGGGAAGGATGGTGGATTTGCCATCCCACCACATCGGGGGTCTCTCACTACCAATTTTGCACATCAAATTTCAACAAATCAAAAATTTGCCAATCATCTGCCAATCACTGTACCATTACCAATCATCACTCTGCCAATCCTTTGCCAATCATCAAATTTCGCCTTTTTCTAATTTCGGGGCCAAAACACTAACCTCATCACCCAGTCTACTCACTACTGCCTCTCGGTGCGCCAATTCCTGTCCAAAGCCCGGCTTCGTAAAGCCAAGCAATGGATGCTGGTTGTTTTGTGCCAGCGGCTGGATGCGTCCGGCACTCGGTGCAGGGACGGGGGCTTACCCGGGCCGAGATCCCACGCATCACCTCGGCGTGGAGCCATCCAATGTCCCGATCTCGACCTGCCGGCACGTCTCACCAAAAAGTGGTCGCCATGACGACCCTTTCTATCGGGCTGCCAGCTCCGCCTAGTGGAGCACGGACGCGGCCGTTCAAAGCGAGGCCCGGCACGCACCGAGGGCCTGCTTCGGCTAAAAGTCGCTCTAACCTCTAACCCGTGTAACGTCGATGCTTCACCTGGACGCTTACACCCCGCAGCCCGTTCCTTGCTCACACATCCAGCCGTG
This sequence comes from Myxine glutinosa, assembly GCF_964187855.1. Classification (NCBI taxonomy): domain Eukaryota; kingdom Metazoa; phylum Chordata; class Myxini; order Myxiniformes; family Myxinidae; genus Myxine; species Myxine glutinosa. The sequence continues at coordinate 43,115,240 of NC_136271.1, forward strand.
CCCATGCTCCTCGTACCTTTCCTTACACACCCAGGTACACTCATTCCACTCACAGCCTTGGTCACACACCTGACCACCGAACACTTTGGCACACATTCGTCGCTCGCACACCTCACCAATACACCTCTTCGCGCCCCCTCCTCGGTCACCTCCTCTGTGACAATCACAGGTGTGCTCTCATTCGCACACCCAACCACGTGCCTCACCACCAACTCCAGCGTGCATTCCCACTCACGCTCTACCATTCCAGGTGTGCATCCTTCCATCCCAGGTGTACATCCTCGCTCACCTGTCACAACTAACTCACGCTCCATGTCACTCTCACTACTTTCACCTCCATTCCTGACAGCGCACTCACCCTTACTCTTGACAGCACACTCTTTCCCCATGCCCCTGTCCGTCACACACCTTTCTCGCGCACACTCTCCCGTTACACCCTCTGTAACACTCACCACAGGTGGACACTCTTCCTTACTTCTGACAGCGCACTCTTTCCTCATGCACCTGTCCGTCACACACCTTTCTCGCGCACACTCTCCCGTTACACCCTCTGTAACACTCACCACACCGCGCTTCCACGTGCTCCCTCGCACACGCGCTACGACCGACTCACTCTCGCCAGCACACTCACTCCTTGGCACGCACTTTTTCCTCACACACCCCAGAGTCGGATTTTCTCGCACACCTCCTTTTTCGCACACCAGACCTGTCGCACACTTCACCAACGGCCTCTCACGAACACCCGGGTCCATCTCGACCCCCAAGCTCCTTAAATCCCCTGGCGCATCATACGCACGACCATATTGGTCACCACTTACACCGGGTCCTCTTCCTCTTCGCTTCTCCTCCATCACCTGCGAATCCCTCATCCGGTTAATGAGCACATCATCACGATCCAAACACAGACTTTGGACCAATTCTTTTATCTCCTCTTTTATCTCTTTCTTATCCCCTCTCCGTCGCTTCTTAATTTCGCTCATCCCTTCTTCCACTTCTTCTAATTTGTGCTTCACTTCTTTTATTCCCTGGTATGTCTCCTCAAGCTCGTCCTCCAAGGCTACCTTGACCGTTTCCATGTGCGTCCTTACCTGTCGGTCCTTCGTCTCCATTACCTCTATCACCTCGTCCAGCCTTGTTGTCAGTCCCTCACGTACCATCTGACATTCCCTCTTTGTCGCTATTAAGTCGTCTTTTAGTTCTTTCTGTGTCACTTTTAACCCTCCTAATACCGCAGTGTTCCTTTGAACCTGCTCCGTTAGTTCTTTTTGTCCCTCCGTCAGCTGTTCCACCTCCTGCGTCAGGACCTCTATGCCCCCCTGTAACTTTACAGTCCCCTTTCTCACCTCCTTCTCCATGTGCTCCCTACAGTGCCTCACCTCCTCGCGCACTCCTCCGACCTCCTCACTCACTCCTCTTCTGATCTGCTCTCCCATCACTTGCATCTCCTGCCCAGATGCCACCCTCATCTGCTCCATTTCCTCCCTGTGAGCATCCAGTTTGGTTTCTACCCCCATTCTGACCCCCTCTATCTGCTGCCCCATTTGGTTAACTTCCCTTTCCGCTTGGTCCCTCATGTCCCTCAATTTGCCTTCCATGGTGTTTTCTAACCCCTCTAACCCTTTTTGCATCCCTTCCATTTGATTCTCTTGAGCGGCCATTCTGTTTTCTACCCCCGTTAACCCAGTTTTCACTCCCTCTATCTGATTCTCCTGGGCAGCCATTCTATTTTCTACCCCCTCTAACCCATTTCTCACCTCTTTTATCCCATTGTCTAACCCCTCAAAATTTTTGTCTAACTTCCCAATTTTCTTGTCTAACTCCTCAAAATTATTGTCTAACTTCTCCCAATTTTCTTGTCTAACTCCTCAAAATTATTGTCTAACTTCTCACCGGTACCCCTCGCTTCGTCCTCATTACCCCCAATTGCTCACTCCGAGCCCTCGCTTCGTCCCTCATTACCCCAATTGCTCACTCCGAGCCCTCGCTTCGTCCCTCATTACCCCCATTTGGTTTCCCAAGTCATTCCTCAGGTCTTCACTTGTCTGGACCATGAGCGCCTTTATTTGTTCCATAAATAGGCCCCAATCCATCGGCGGCGCTGCTACGGTCGCGGGCGCGGTGACCAGCGAGGCGCCATTTTGTGCGTTTGCTACCCTCGCTGCTTCGCTCTCCTCATGTCCCTCATGTCCCTCAATTTGGTCCTGGACCGACCCTGCTTCACTCTCCCCTACCGGACCCCAGCCGTCTTGATCCGCCATAGCGCGACTTGCAAAATTCGAGTTTCGTAAAACAAAACAAATTTCGGCCGCTCCAAATTTTGACCAAATTTTTTTTTTTTTCCTCTATTCGTTTTTTTTTTTTTTTCTTCAAAATTTGGTCGGGCCTCGAATCCCACTCCTGACACCAATTGTTACAGACACGACTTTGATGTTAAAGTGGGCCGAGCGGAATGGCCGTCGTGTCCGCACAAATTACCACAAATTACCCGACTATAGTCGACGTTGACGAGCCGCGCTATGCTGGCTCAATAGGAAAGAGAAGACACCCGGCTGGGTTATAATGACACAATACGACACCAGGGGTTCAGTTCTCAAGTATATTCGTACGGAAAAAGGTTAGATTACAGGGGCTAGAGGTATATTACAGGAAGACAGGCACTTAGACACACTCTTATATTAACCCCGGACAGACGACAGACACACGGGACAAAATGCTGACTCACACGGGGGTTGATGAAAAGGAAAGGCAGGTCGCGATGGCTCAAGGTGCACTCTTGGCTCAAGGCAGAATCGACTCGGTCCGGTCCAGAGATGCGGGGAGGTATCGTCGCGCTGGGGGTCGCGGTGGCTTCTCTCTCCAGTCTCCAAGCTGAGGCGCATCTCACGTCACATCCGGCGCGGGGCCGCGTATATCCGGCGGGGAGTGACACGCCCTCGGCTCGTTAGCTCCGCCTCGTGGAATCGGCACGTTGCTTCTCATTGGGTGCGTGCGGGGGGGGGTTACTGGCTCCGCCCCTGACGAGGAGCTGACAGCCAGCCCCTTCGGGGTAACCCCGTGGAGCGCATGGTCTGGAGCTAATCGAGCCGGTGTGAGGACGCATCCTCCCCCGCTCCGCCGCCATCTCCTCTGTTGTTGTTGTAATTGTTGTTGTAGTTGTTGTTATTGTTGTTGTTTGGGGAAGAAGATGGGAGGAGGTATGGGAAAGGTCCTAAACTCACTACTGATGCCATATAATCACATTCTGGTGCAACGAAGAGTCATAATTAATGGAGACGAGGCCTTAACTGACATAGAATAAGAATAACTAGGAAGATGTCCGAAAGTTGTCTACCTGTGGTGCGGTGGACCTGGGCACGACATTTAATGGGGGAATAAGGGGAAGGTCGGCTCTACTGATTGTTATTTACATGCAATGGGACTAGGAATGGGGATCGGGGAAAGTTGGGGAGTATTGGAGAAAATAGGGGAATATTTACAAGCGGATATGGAGGCCAAATTCCATATTCGCAACAATATATATATATATATATATATATATATATATATATATATCTATATATATATATATATATATATATATATATATATATATATATATATATATATATATATATATATATACAGACTTGGCATTTAATATGGAATATTTTTTTTGTGGGGGTGAACTTCCTTTTCAAGATGTCTTAGAACCAAAAGTTCATTGGAATTATGTTGAAATTATTCTAGATTTTGTTAATGTGACTTTTAAAAGAAACAAAAACCACATTTGACATTTCGAAACAAATAAATTGATCCTTGAAAGTGATGTAAACTGATATCGAACTCAATTCATGGACAGTACTGTGTTAAACTTCTGTACGTTTTCCAGAAGTATGTCTTTATTTTGCACATTAGCCAAAATTTTTTTTAACAAAAACAAAAGTCAAATTACGACTGGGATTACGGACAGTAAAATTACAGTTCAGTACTTTGTGTAACCCCCACGAGCATTCAGGAGAGCACGTACACGTTGAGGCATGCTGTTCACGAGATTTGCCAAGGTTTGGACAGGAATCGCTTGCCATGCAGTGACAATAGCCTGCTGCAATTCACGCACAGAGGTCGGCTGCTGGTCCAAGTGGTCGATTTGACGCGTTAATTCTGCCCACAAGTTCTCTATCGGATTCATATCCGGGGACATGGCAGGCCACTCCATATGCTCTACACCACGGTCAGCAAGAAAGTGTTGGATCATGCGAGCACGATGAGGCCGTGCATTGTCATCTTGGAAGACAAAGTTTCCTCGAAAGGCTGCACGAGCAAATGGAAGCAATGTTTTTTCCAGAATAGCCCTGTACTTGAACTGGTTCAGGTTTCGATTTGGAACAACCAGGTCAGTTTTGCCCCCTGCATGAAAAGCAGCCCAAACGGTCATCCCACCACCTCCAGCTTGGACTCTTGGCACTATGCAATCTTTGTTGTCAGCTTCATGCACTTGTCTGCGCACTCGGACGCGGCCATCTTGACGATAGACCAGAAATCTAGACTCGTCACTGAAGATCACGTGATTCCAGTATCCTGGCTGCCATTGACGGTGCTCTCTGGCCCACTGCAATCGGCGCTAGCGGTGTTGTCTGGTCAGGCATGACTTTCTCAGGGGACGCCTGGCACGATAGCCTGCTTGAACCAGTCGTTGGTTGACTAGCCTTCTGGATACAGGCACATTTGTCAGTTGCTGCCACTCAGCCCTAAGCCGATTAGCTGACTTGGTACGGCCATTGCGGACTAACCGGTGCAGCTGGCGATCATCCCTCCTTGTGGTTCTGCGGGGACGTCCTGGCCTCGGTATTGGAGTAGGGACACCCCTCTGAACATTTCGTTTCAGGATCTTTGACACCTGACCTTGAGTGATGCCATACTGCCGAGCAATAGCACGCTGTTTCATGCCATAATTTCGTAAAGCCAGCACTCCATGACAAACAGCATTGTCGAGTTGACGGACCATCTCCAGAGGAAGCGGCAATAACTTTTGGAGACGTGCAGCAGTTGTTTTCCACTAATACAGAACGCAAAAAAAATCTGGAGGTGTAAGGTCTGGGGAACGTGCCGGCCACTCGATCGGACCGCGGCGGCGGTTTCTTTCTTTGGCGGCTCATGAAAGACCTTGTTTATCGTGAAAATCCTCGTACCATTCAGGAATTTAAGGCTCAAATCACTGCAAAGTTTGAGGAAATTGATATCGAACTCTGCAAGCATGTGTGCCACTCTGTGCCTGCTCGGCTGCAATTGTGCATATCGATCACGAGGGAGGGCACTATGAAAATTGCAAGTTAAACAGCTTGGTACACTTCCGTAATAATTTTCCCCCGAATAAATGGTTAGATAAACATGTCATTCATTTATTTCTACCTTCTTGTACACTGTAATACAAATGGCAAACAAACAATCAACTGACAGAAATCGATCCAGGTGCACCTGGCTCAGGGACAGAATCACGTACGGTGGTGTCCAGAGATGCGTGAAGGTATCACAGCGCTTGTGGGTCGCGACTTTGGTCTCAAGCTGGGGAGGTCGCTCAGCGCTCGGGAGGGTGGCGTCTTTTCCTTCCAAGCTCGGGGCGCATCTCACGTCACGTCCGGCGCGGGGCCGCGTATATCCGGCGGGGAGTCACGCCCTCGCTCGTTAGCTCCGCCCCATATGGCATCGGCCCATGGCTTCTCATTGGGTGCGGGGGTTACCGGCTCCGCCCTTGACGAGGGGCCGACAGGGAGCCCCCTTCTGGGTAACCCCGTCGAGCACATGTTCAATGGCGGCCAACCGAGCCGGAGTGAGGACGCAAAGCCGCTGTTGTTGTGGTTGTTGTTGGAGCTTGAGATGATGGGAAGAGATGCGGGGAGGTATGGGAAGGTCCTAAACTCCTACTGGTGCCATATCATCACATTCTGGTGCAACGAAGAGTCATAATTAATGGAAACAAGTCCTTAACTGACATAGATTAAGAATAACTAGCAAGATGTCCTATAATTGTCTACGTGTGGTGCGGGGGACCTGGGCACGACATTTAATGGGGGAATGAAGGGGAAGATCGGCTCTAATGGGTGTTGTTTACAGACAATGGGACTAGGGAATGGGGTAAGGGGAGAGTTGGGGAGTATCGGAGAAGATAGGGGAATATTTACAAGCGGATATGGAGGTCAAATTCCATATTCGCAACATTGCACCCTTCTCTACCCTCGGGGCGTCCCGACCCGATAAATTTTTACCTACTTTAGTGTGGCACGCAATGTAGTTCCCTCTACTATTAACTCTACCCTGAGTGCGACAGTTTTATAGATATTCACAAATGAGTAAATATGTCCCCCTGCGACGTTGCACCCTTCTCCTCTCAGAAACACACCCACAGGATAACCGAATCCGGAAAGAATCCTCAAACTAAACATACAGCCGGTAGGGAGCATTATTTACAAGACTACGCTGATATTTACACTACGATCCAGGACCTGTCTTTGGAGGAACACATGCAGATGTTATGCATAGAGAGAGCGCGCTTGCCAACATCGATACACCAACCCACGAGTGCTCTGTGGCCGACGGCCTTTAATAACGTGCAGAGCACCCTTTCCCGAGCATCAAAAGCACCACCCCACCACCAATCGGTGCAGTCACCATTGTTCATTGGAATAAAAATAAATTCGACAACCCCTAACCCTGCAGGTGTCTCTTGCTCTTCTTGTGGTGCACTTGGTGTTTAACTAAAAGTGGTTCACCTGTATGGCATAGGTGCCACGTTGACCCATAGGTCCATCCCCGGGTGGTGCTTGGCCGCAAACGAACTGCGGTCCATTGTGGGTGGCCACAAACATTGCGGTCCATATGGTGTACCGATCCAGGCAGCGAACAGCGAAAGTGCAGGCCCACAACTGCGTCGCCAGCACCTCTCTCTCCTCTCTCTCTACCCCAAAGCCAGATCCTCGGAGGTGGGAGACAACAGAAGAAACAAGTGAGTAAGGTGGTAAGGGCGCAAAAGTGCACGCAATACAAGATGATGCACACTGGGGGCACATGGGAACCAGGTGAGACAGGTACGTTCCTATCGTACGCCCCCCCCCCACCAGGTAACCTACATGGCCCCTCCCTTACCCCTTACTGCATCCACACAACACAACACTACTCATAAACATCTACTTTACAAATCAACAAACATCCCTACTGTCTTCCCCGTTCCTCCCATAAACCAAATTCGTCTTCTCTCCCTCCTAACCAATCAAATTTGCCATTTCCAACTCTCATCAAAATTTGCCATCTCCAACTCAACATCAAAATTTGCCATCACCAATTCATCATCAGTCCCTCCTAAGGAGGGAGAGATGGAATCACCCCAATGTCTCATCCACGTCGTGATGCGTCTCACCAATCCTCACAGCAATTCTCATTTCTGCGACACAAACAAAGAAAACACAGGTGTGGAGTCATCATCATCACCACAGGTAAGTGGCTGCGTATGGTGCGACAGGTTCATCAATCCTAACTATCTCCTAAATGACTTTAACAACTTTACACTACCCGGGGTCTTTCTCCGGCCAAACCATTGGCCCTCTTACACTATGGGTTCTAAAAACCAATTCCCATTGGCCAAACTGTGGTGCTCTTCAATTTGGGGTCTCACTCCCCCGATTCATCTCCCGGTGCCCTCGCACAATTTCTGGGCTGCGGCGTGTACCTCTCCCAGTGGGTCTACCCACCTGCACACCTCCACCACTGCAGTTGCCTCCGAGCTTACCTGCTCCTTGCCCTAACCTAACTACCTGGGGAAGGCCCTCTGGCACTCTCCCCACTCGGTGCCCTCTCTGGCACTGGGCTACCCGGGTCCATCCTCCGGATCCTCGGGCCCCATCCACAACTCTACCGGCTCCCAGAGCCCACCTGCGGCCTCACCTGGCCGACATCCTCACAGTGGTGGAGTGCTCAACCAACTACACACACTAACAGGCTACACGCCCAGCCATTTCCACAACACTAATGCACCCATCCACAACACCATTCTGCAACCGCACCACAAATGCCAATATCCAACCACAATTTACCTGCACCCTCTACCTAACACTTACACTACCCGCCCCGGGTGCTCGTGAAAGGGGTCCACTCTTCCCCCATCCACACCTTCGCACCATGCACACCACTCCGTACCACTCACTCCAACTCTCTCCACACACCTGTACCTGCACACCTGTGCTCTCACACCTGGTGCCACCTGCACCCTTCTCTCCCCAAGCGCATTCGCGCTGATCCACACACTCACTACTCATACACTGCTCCACACACCTGTCCAGTTGCACACCTGTGCAATCACACCTGTTCAATTCTCACACACACGGCATCATCTCAGCTAACTACTCCCTTCTGAAACTTGCGCTTCCCAGTCGTCCCTTTCACTATTGCGCTCCCTCGTCATTATAATCCACACTAATCTACCTGCGTCCCCACTACAGGTATCAGTCACTAACTAAACTTAACGTTACCTAATGTCATCTTCTCTAGATCCCTACACACCATATCCTAACCCACCCGGGCTAGTTTTCACTGCCATACACCCCATAAACTATTGCTCCTTTGCCCCCCCCTGTGAGGGATGGTGGATTTGCCATCCCACCACATCGGGGGTCTCTCACTACCAATTTTGCACATCAAATTTCAACAAATTAAAAATTTGCCAATCACTGCCCATCATCTGCCAATCACTACTGCCAATCCCTTGCCAATCATCAAATTTTGTTTTTCTCTAATTTCGGGTCCAAAACACTAACCTCATCACCCAGTCTACTCACTAATACCTCTCGGTGCGCCAATCCCTGTCCAAAGCCCGGCTTCGTAAAGCCAAGCAATGGATGCTGGTTGTTTTGTGCCAGCGGCTGGATGCGTCCGGCACTCGGTGCAGGGACGGGGGCTTACCCGGGCCGAGATCCCATGCATCACCTCGGCGTGGAGCCATCCAATGTCCCGATCTCGACCTGCCGGCACGTCTCAACAAAACGTGGTCGCCATGACGACCCTTCCTATCGAGCTGCCCGCTCCGCCTAGTGGAGCCCGGACGCGGCCGTTCCACGCGAGGCCCAGCGTGGATCGCGCACGGCGGTTCTTTCGAAACCGCCGTGGTTCGGATCCCCGCTGGTTCTCGCGGCACGCGAAGCCCGGCACACACCGAGGGCCCGATCCGGCTAAAAGTCGTTCTAAACTCTACCCCGTCTAACGTCGATGCTTCACCTGCATGCTTACACCCCGCAGTCCGTTCCTTGCTCACACACCCAGCCGTGCCCATGCTCCTCGTACCTTTCCTTACACACCCAGGTACACCCATTCCACTCACAGCCTTGGTCACACACCTGACCACCGAACACTTTGGCACACATTCGTTGCTCGCACACCTCACCAATACACCGCTTCGCGCCCCCTCCTCGGTCACCTCCTCTGTGACAATCACAGGTGTGCCCTCATTCGCACACCCAACCACGTGCCTCACCACCAACTCCAGCGTGCATTCCCACTCACGCTCTACCATTCCAGGTGTGCATCCTTCCATCCCAGGTGTACATCCTCGCTCACCTGTCACAACTAACTCACGCTCCATGTCACTCTCACTACTTTCACCTCCATTCCTGACAGCGCACTCACCCTTACTCTTGACAGCACACTCTTTCCCCATGCACCTGTCCGTCACACACCTTTCTCGCGCACACTCTCCCGTTACACCCTCTGTAACACTCACCACAGGTGGACACTCTTCCTTACTTCTGACAGCGCACTCTTTCCTCATGCACCTGTCCGTCACACACCTTTCTCGCGCACACTCTCCCGTTACACCCTCTGTAACACTCACCACACCGCGCTTCCACGTGCTCCCTCGCACACGCGCTACGACCGACTCACTCTCGCCAGCACACTCACTCCTTGGCACGCACTTTTTCCTCACACACCCCAGAGTCGGATTTTCTCGCACACCTCCTTTTTCGCACACCAGACCTGTCGCACACTTCACCAACGGCCTCTCACGAACACCCGGGTCCATCTCGACCCCCAAGCTCCTTAAATCCCCTGGCGCATCATACGCACGACCATATTGGTCACCACTTACACCGGGTCCTCTTCCTCTTCGCTTCTCCTCCATCACCTGCGAATCCCTCATCCGGTTAATGAGCACATCATCACGATCCAAACACAGACTTTGGACCAATTCTTTTATCTCCTCTTTTATCTCTTTCTTATCCCCTCTCCGTCGCTTCTTAATTTCGCTCATCCCTTCTTCCACTTCTTCTAATTTGTGCTTCACTTCTTTTATTCCCTGGTATGTCTCCTCAAGCTCGTCCTCCAAGGCTACCTTGACCGTTTCCATGTGCGTCCTTACCTGTCGGTCCTTCGTCTCCATTACCTCTATCACCTCGTCCAGCCTTGTTGTCAGTCCCTCACGTACCATCTGACATTCCCTCTTTGTCGCTATTAAGTCGTCTTTTAGTTCTTTCTGTGTCACTTTTAACCCTCCTAATACCGCAGTGTTCCTTTGAACCTGCTCCGTTAGTTCTTTTTGTCCCTCCGTCAGCTGTTCCACCTCCTGCGTCAGGACCTCTATGCCCCCTTGTAACTTTACAGTCCCCTTTCTCACCTCTTTCTCCATGCGCTCCTTACAGTGCCTCACCTCCTCGCGCACTCCTCCGACCTCCTCACTCACTCCTCTTCTGATCTCCTCTCCCATCACTTGCATCTCCTGCCCAGATGCCACCCTCATCTGCTCCATTTCCTCCCTGTGAGCATCCAGTTTGGTTTCTACCCCCATTCTGACCCCCTCTATCTGCTGCTCCATTTGTTTAACTTCCCTTTCCGCTTGGTCCCTCATGTCCCTCAATTTGCCTTCCATACTGTTTTCTAACCCCTCTAACCCTTTTTGCATCCCTTCCATTTGATTCTCTTGAGCGGCCATTCTGTTTTCTACCCCCATTAACCCATTTCTCACCTCTTTTATCCCGTTGTCTAACCCCTCAAAATTATTGTCTAACTTCCCAAATTTCTTGTCTAACTCCTCAAAATTATTGTCTAACTTCCCAAATTTCTTGTCTAACCCCTCACCAGTACCCCTCGCTTCGTCCCTCATTACCCCCATTTGGCCCTCTATTCGTTCCATAAGGGCCCTCATTTGCAACATAAAAAGGTTCGGATCCACCAGGGGCGCTGCCACGGTCACGGGCGCGGTGACCAGCGAGGCGCCATTTTGCGCGTCTGCTACCCTCGCTGCTTCGCTCTCCTCACGTCCCTCAATTTGGTCCTGGACCGACCCTGCCTCACTCTCCCCTACCGGACCCCAGCCGTCTTGATCCGCCATAGCGCGACTTGCAAAATTCGAGTTTCGTAAAACAAAACAAATTTCGGCCGCTCCAAATTTTGACCAAATTTTTTTTTTTCCTCTATTCGTTTTTTTTTTTTCCTTCAAAATTTGGTCGGGCCTCGAATCTCACTCCCGACACCAATTGTTACAGATACGACTTTGATGGTATGGTGGGCCGAGCGGGATGGCCGCCGTATCCGTACAAGTTACCCGATTGTGCCCGAATGTTGACTAATCGCGCTACGCTGGCTCAATAGGAAAGAAAAAGAAGACACCCGGCTGGATTACAATCACACAATACGACACCAGGGATACGGTTCTCAAAGGTTGTTATTACAATTGCGGAAGGTTTAGATTACAGGGACAAGAGGGAAACATAGGAAGGTGGGCACTTAAACACACTTATATTATCCCCGGACAGACGACAGGTAAACGCGGGACAAGGCTCACTCACACGGGGTTTGATGGCCAGGAAAGCGGGTAGCGATCGCTCCAGGTGCACCTGGCTCAGGGACAGAATCACGTACGGTGGTGTCCAGAGATGCGTGAAGGTATCACAGCGCTTGTGGGTCGCGACTTTGGTCTCAAGCTGGGGAGGTCGCTCAGCGCTCGGGAGGGTGGCGTCTTTTCCTTCCAAGCTCGGGGCGCATCTCACGTCACGTCCGGCGCGGGGCCGCGTATATCCGGCGGGGAGTCACGCCCTCGCTCGTTAGCTCCGCCCCATATGGCATCGGCCCATGGCTTCTCATTGGGTGCGGGGGTTACCGGCTCCGCCCTTGACGAGGGGCCGACAGGGAGCCCCCTTCTGGGTAACCCCGTCGAGCACATGTTCAATGGCGGCCAACCGAGCCGGAGTGAGGACGCAAAGCCGCTGTTGTTGTGGTTGTTGTTGGAGCTTGAGATGATGGGAAGAGATGCGGGGAGGTATGGGAAGGTCCTAAACTCCTACTGGTGCCATATCATCACATTCTGGTGCAACGAAGAGTCATAATTAATGGAAACAAGTCCTTAACTGACATAGATTAAGAATAACTAGCAAGATGTCCTATAATTGTCTACGTGTGGTGCGGGGGACCTGGGCACGACATTTAATGGGGGAATGAAGGGGAAGATCGGCTCTAATGGGTGTTGTTTACAGACAATGGGACTAGGGAATGGGGTAAGGGGAGAGTTGGGGAGTATCGGAGAAGATAGGGGAATATTTACAAGCGGATATGGAGGTCAAATTCCATATTCGCAACAATATATATATATATATATACATACATATATATATATATTGTTGCAGTTCTGTGTTTTTGCAATAAAGGTTAATTTTCCCCTCATAGTTAGTCACACTACAACATGTAGCCTCGTTTAAGCTCAGTTATTTCTTAGTAAGTGTAAGCGTAGACCTTTCCTTTGTGTAGTTTTGTGTTGAGTAGAATAATGAGAGTTAGGTGTCCTTCCAATGCTTTATGCCACCTCGATGCTTTGAGTTTTGGTGCAAATTACCACGAGGCCGGCCTGACAAGTCGAGGCAAGCCGAAGGAAGGCGGAACAGGAGAAGTGGGAGTGACCGGTAAGCACGAGCCGCCAATCAGGGCTCGAGAGGAGTGGCTTAGCACTGCGGCAAAAGGCGTGGTTTGGAACATTCGAGGCAGGCCAGGGCGTGGCAATATAACCCTGTGCCCAAAAGCCCCCACCTCAATTATGGGGAGAGGAGCTTTTCAGTTCTGAGGAGAGGTGCGCTGAAGTAGTTCTGAGGAGAGGTGCGCTGAACCAAGTTATGAGCCGGGGTCCTCTGTTGAATTGAGCTTGAGTCAGATCCTGAATTGAGTTGCCAGAGTGAAAGCGCGCCATTGCATAAATTGCCCTGTGAAGAACCGCCGAGCCGGGTGAGAGATGCGCATATTCGCCTGCCTGCCTTTGTTCGAGATACGCGCTGCGAGGATCCCTCCCGCCTGCCTGCCTGCCTTTGCCGAGGGCTGTGCTGTGACCGCAGAGGGCCACGCCGGGCGAGCTGTTCCTGAACAACAAAGCCGGCGCATTCAGCGCATGAACCATCCTTCCTTCATTCCCCCTGTGAGTGTGAACGGGCCCATTGTCTGGGATTTTAAGCTAAGACTGCTTAAGTGCCTGCTCTGTGTCTCTTCGCCTTGTATAGCTGTAAATAAACCTGTGTTCTTCCTTCTATTTGATAATTCCCGTCATTTCCATCTATTGAATAAGCGTGGTACGAATTATATCGCTCTAATCGGGTTCCAATACCAAGGTAACTGCACGGACCACGTGGTGCACCATCCGCTCGGGTGCACTCAAATTACGCGTGGTTCGTGTGAGACTTGATCCCCACTTTCGCGGCAGCGGGGGTACTTAGGTGCGTGCAAACATTGTCCCAAAACCCTGTCCTGTATCTGCCTGGGAGTGGCGACTCAAGTCTCGCGGTTGCGACGACCCAAGGAGAACAAGGGGCTTAATCTCCCCTTGGTAAGGGAACGAGGGTCTCGCGCGAAACTGTAACAATATATATATATATATAAACAGAAATCGGGCGCTACTTTTGACTCACCCTGTATATATACACACAGTATATACATATTGATTTACACTTTAAACTAGAAATTGAGTAGTATCACCTTTATGGTATTTTTGTACATCTGTGGAAAAACCCAAGAGAAACGTCCAGCAAGAAATTGAGCTGTTGAAATATTATAATTTCTGATAAGGATCTGTGGAGCATTGAGCCCAATGTGGGAAATAACAGCACTAATAAGTCTTATAAATTACATTAATGATCTAAAGTGGACGTGATAAGAAGAGGCCCATAAGATCAAGAACATCTCAGAGATTATCTCAGCCATTATTGGATTCATTCTGCAACGTCTTGTTTTGTGGATGAATGCACATTTCACCTTCACTAACAAATATATTCACTCTCCCCACTTGCTTTGCAGGTGCAGTCAATCGAGAGGAAACTCGACTTCCTTATTGAGTTCTGTCGACAGTCACAGCAGCAAAAGGGTCAACCTGACACTCTGCTTCAAACGAACTTACTCCAGGTTGATGGGCTCGATCCGGATGAAAGTTCAAATTTCCACCTTACGTTGGATCCCAGAACCATGAATTTCCAAAGTCCACTGTGGCTGACCCCAACGACCAGCCAGTTTCCTTCACCCCAAGGCACATCACCATGCGTTACACCTGTCACACTCACCGCCGATGTGTCACCCTTCGCATCACACACTGATGTCCAACCATCACCGCGCTCTGAGTTCAAGCAGAGTGATTTTATGTGTACAATAAGGCAAGGCCGGGAACCCACAGACGCATCGCCCATGTTCTTGCCCATGCGTTCAGACACTCGTGAACAAAAGCCATGTGACTCCTCACCCATTGTCCAAGGACTGTCTATGGATGGCATCAAAGCATCCAAGGTTTCAACCTGTGCCGTGGTCACCGAGTCACAAATACTGCATACTGTGAATGAACTCGAGGAGGCAACCAATGTGAGCTGGTGTGTTGGGTACCAGGACACACAAAACCAGGTGTGCTTGTGTTTGAACGGTGATCGCCTGAACTCTGATGACTCAGAAAATGAACTACACTTCCTGCAAGGTGCCCAATCACAGTGGCTTGCACGCCAGAAGCAAAAGGCGATACTTTCCTCGAAACTTGACAGTACCTGTTGAACCAGCCGGGTGGCCTGTTGTTCATGGACTGCAGATCATGTAAATTTGTAGAAATGTAAAGTGATATGCCTCATGGCTTTTGGCAACCATGTAAATAAATAAATAAATAAATAAGAACGAGGACATGGGCGGATGAAGAAGTCTGGTTACAAAACGATGATCCAGAGAATACCTATCCAATAATAAATATTCATTATACTGCAACCTTTGCACGGACAAAATGGAATAATAAATGGATAACACAAACACCTGTTTTTCATTTAATTCTGACATCATGCATTCCGTTTCTGATCATTAATCACAAATTCACGATTTTCTACCTTTAATTTCCATCTTGTTTGTGAATCCTCCTAGGCTTTAACCACTAGTTTGCATACACCTGTCCCCTCAACAGGACGACCTTCACACGACGTGCGCTTGGGAAACCGCTTACCAAATGCCTTCAGGGCTGCTTGCATCCATGAGCACGGAATATTCTTCTATGGTATGCCAGTCCAAGTAGAATATTCTCCATGAAGTCAGACATCACAAGATTCCCATGCACCATCAATTTGTGATGAGACTCTCCATAAGGTTTGCGTGGGCCTCAGTTGTTTATTTCACAGGTGACGGCTTCTTGGGAAACTCACACTTTTCCTTACTCGAGTTTGAACTCGGAGGAATGCAATTCCTAAGTTCCTGGTGTGGAATAATACTGTTGCAGATTCGGGGGTCGGCGCTCCCCCTTATCAAGGGGGGGTTAATCCCCTTGTCTTTTAAGCTGGCCGTCCCCCAATCCTGGAAATTATTACGCTCCTCACGGTCGGAATCAGCTAGGGTGATTGGTCAATGGAGTCCCAAATACTTACGTACTAACCCCGACCGCGAGCAGGGAAATAACTCCCGCTCGAACCACGGACAAGATGGAAATTGCCGAGCGGTTAGCAATCCGCGGCCCGAGCCGTTAACGATAAAACTAAACCCGATCCTGAGCGGTTCCGAAATCGTGCCACAGGTACTCAATTGGAAGAAAAGACGGAGGTGATCGGATTAGGAAAACCAAGAAGGAACAAGGTACATTTATTAACAAACCAAAGAGAAGAGGAAACGAAAGTAATATCCAGAAGAAGAAGAGCAAAAGAACACAGGGCAAGCTTAACTATACAGTCTTATCTTATCACGACCCCAGGACAAACACACACACACTCACACGGGATGGTAGCTGGTAGGAGGAGAAGGTCCAGGTAGATGGTTCAGGCGTTGAGGTCCGGCTCCAGGTGTCGACTCGTACCGTGGCGAGAACCCGGGCAGGCAGCTAGCGCGTATCGTTGGCGTGCGACCAGACCTTACATATGGCGGGGGGGGGGGGGGGGGAGTCCTTCGCAAGTCTGTATGCACAGTTCCTATGAATTTATATGAATTAGGAGTTCCCCAGCGCCGCTCGTTCCAATGCAGCTCTGTCCGTGCCCTCTCTGTTAGCGTGGCTCTCCCACTCACTCTGCTCATGAACTCCTTACTCAGCTTCTCTCTCTCCTCTCTCTCCAGCAAGTCCCTAAAGCAGTCCTCGCGCTTGCACTTATATAACGCGCTTAGAAATCAATGCGCGCTTCATCGAGCCACACCTATCAGTGAGCTTACCTCAGCCCCGATTGGTCAGCGAGGGCTCACCGGCCCCGCCCTCGAT
The DNA here is from genome assembly GCF_964187855.1 of Myxine glutinosa. Taxonomy (NCBI): domain Eukaryota; kingdom Metazoa; phylum Chordata; class Myxini; order Myxiniformes; family Myxinidae; genus Myxine; species Myxine glutinosa. Next base: position 43,131,924 of record NC_136271.1, read on the forward strand.
GGCTCGTGGACGAGGCCACACCTCTTCTCGTGGCTCCGCCCCTTCTTTCCTCGAGCTGACCACGTGTTCAATGGCGTTTGAATGCAGCGAACGCTGCTAACAAAACCACGTGAGAACATTGGGAGGGACAAGCCCCGTCTGAAGGTGGGCATGATGGAGTAGCTTGGAGAGAGAGAGGTTCGAATGTGATGAATGGGGCCTACCTTATTTGATTAATGCAACGCAGATTCGACTATTGGGAACATGGCCTTATTTAAACACAGACTAAGGAGATAACTAAAGTCCTATGGTGACCTACGTGTTGCATATGAACTAACTAAGGGTGCGACCTTTGACCTTTTAACAAATAGAATATTTACAAGTGAGGGGTTCTCAAAACCACAACAATACTTTGAGTGGTGCAATTGATAAACAAGTGGGTTTGCAGGTAAATAAAACGCCTGAGCATAACTGTGCTCTGTTGGTGTTGTTGTTGTTGTTGTTGTTGTTGTATAGCCCCAGACAGGTCTCTTGAACAAGTCCTTGGCATGGAGACAACCAATCGATCTCTCAGGATTGACCCAGAGATCCCCCACATCCAGGATGGTGTACCCCCACATTCATGAAGTCAGAGCCACGAGTAAGAGAGAGAAAGAGGGAAAGGGCTGGTCTATGGTCTATGGGGACCGACAGATGACCATGACCACGCTGCGCCGACGAATCCAGGCATCGGGGGAAAATTGGGAAGATATGGTCCCTCCCCCCCCCCCCCCCCCCCCCCCCGCCTTGCGTATAGGGTCCGTAGTAAAAATTATTTTGGGAAAAAAACAGTGGCCAATTGTAAATTTATATTTGGATTAATCACAATCATTTCCCCATATGATGCATTTCATCCTACTAGCAACGGTACCCGCCCTATGGGTGGTGCTTCAATTGGGAGGTCCAAATGAAAAGGTAAAATATCAGAAATTGAAGGCTTTTTTTATTTTAAACGATACATATAAACATCCGTTGAATCATATCACACGCAAATCATCAAAATCTAAACAGTACATGGCGCCCAGTTTGAAAAAAGATTGAATTCTGCAAAATGGAAGCGGCTGCTACACGTCTTTCTCAGTCGCACGTTTATGTGTGAAGAGTGCGCGCCGAATCTGTAACACGGAAGCGGCCGCTACACCTGTTTCTCAGTTGCTTTGCACACGCTGCCCTGTTACTTCGGATCCACACGTTTATATAGGACGCACGTTTTCACAATGCGTTCGGATCCGCACGTTTTCACAATGAAAACATCGTCACTTAAACGATTTATATTTCATGACGCTCATTCTTACGCTCATTAAACGTTCATTAAACATTAAACGTTCATTAAAGGATTACGAAACGAAAAACATTACGAAATTACGTTCACACTGTCACGTCAAACACTACCGTGAACACATACATCGTCACAATGAACGTTATGCGAACACGAATGTTATGCGGGAGTCCAAACCTGAGAATGCTGGAGACCAAAGCTGAAATAGGAAAAACTAAATAACCTATTTTACTCCTGGGGATCCCAGGATTACCCACCCAAAATATCGTTGCGATCGGTTCAGTAGTTTTTTTTAAAGTTTTTTTTTGTATACAAGATCGAGGCTCGTGAAAGAGCGAACATTAATCACACAAAAAGATTAATGCGGTACCTTCGAACGGACAGACAGAAGGACGGACATTTGATGAATTATAGTAAGATTAGTCACTATCATGAACACTTATGATGCATTTGATCCTATTAGTCACTATCATGAACCAATATGATGCATTTGATCCGATTTAGTCACTATCATGTACCCATATGTATATATGATACATTTCATCCTATTAGTCACTATTATTTACACATATGATGCATTTGATCCTATTAGTCACTATCATGAACCAATATAATGCATTTGATCCGATTTAGTCACTATCATGTACCCATATGTATATATGATACATTTCATCCTATTAGTCACTATTATTTACACATATGATACATTTATCCTATTAGTCACTGTCATGAACCAATATGATGCATTTGATCCTATTAGTCACTATCATGAACCCATATGATGCATTTGATCCTATTAGTCACTATCCTGAACCAATATGATGCATTTGATCCTATTTAGTCACTATAATGTGCCCATATGATACATTTCATCCTATTCGTCACTATTATTTACACATATGATGCATTTATCCTATTAGTCACTATCATGAACCAATGTGATGCATTTGATCCTATTAGTCACTATCATGAACCAATATGATGCATATGATCCCATCAGTCATTAAAATGAACCCATATGATGCATTTTATCCTATTTAGTCACTATCATGTACCCGCATGATACATTTCATCCTATTAGTCAATATTATTTACACATATGATGCATTTATCCTATTAGTCACTATCATGAACCAATATGATGCCTTTGCTACTATTAGTCACTATTATTAACCTATATGATGCATTTGATCCTATTGGTCACTATCATGAACCACTATGATGCATTTGATCCTATTAGTCACTATAATGAACCAATATGATGCATATGATCCTATTAGTCACTAACATGTGCCCATATGATGCATTTGATCCTATTAGTCACTATCATGAACCACTCTGATGCATTTGATCCTATTAGTCACTATAATGTACCCATATGCTACATTGGATCCTATTAGTTTGAAAATAATTTCTCATTTTCGATCGTGGGTAAAGCAGGAATATTTCTGATCGCCTTGCATTTCTCTCACCATTTTCACCTTGAAATGATGATCGATGCATCGCTCGATAGAGAGAAGCCTCATACATGAGGACGGAAACGAAACCGTTTTTCAACCTCGAGACAGCCCTGCAATTACAAGTCCTGATGTATTGTCTCATCCACACCCCATGTTGCATAACGATAGTGGAAATCTCTCTTCTCATATCGTTTGTTCTGAAGGATTTGTGCTGCATGGCCCACATGCTTGGCTGGGAGGAAGCAGCTGCTTCTGAGCTTCCAACATGTCAATGACTTCGAGCTTTAAAAATCTAAAAAGGAGCCACGTGCTGTCAAGATGTGGTTGAACGGTCATCACGTTGCGCCATTTATGCCAAAACTTCAAACAAGAGCTTATCTCTTACGAATGCAAAATTTAGGTTTTTGCAAACATCCGCACACTATTAATTCCTTATTTCTTCCTACCTCCTCTGAACTTTTTCCCCTTCTCTTCTTCATACACTCACTTGCTCTCCTACTTTATCACTTCCATTAACCTTGCTTTGTATACTACCCAACCCCTCTTACTCTACTCCCTCTAGTGTGGACACAATAAATAAATGGCCCTCAATGATGGATATTTTTCATTCCGGGTTTGACCCATCCTTCGGCGAAAAGTCCAGATGGCACGAGTACCCTTTTCCCAAATTCTGCTCTACTTTTCTTGCCCCCATTCCATCTGCCCTCTTCAGTCTGTCCTCCTTTGGCTTCCTCCCTATCCATGGAATTAAGCGAGCATCATTACCATCTGCAAGAAGGGTGCAAAAATAGACCCTGCACCAATTATAGACCAATGGGATTTCTTCCAATTATGAGCAAAGCCATGGAGTTCATTTTTGCATCTGGTGACAATTTTTTCCCTGTTTTCAAACAGTCTGATCTCTGACCTCTGACCCAGTCACTCAACTCTCGACATGCTATCTGCTCCTCTCTCAAAAATAGTTGGAGGCCCTCAATGTCAAACACGAGGTGGTGGCCGTCTTCCTTGACATATATTGAACGTTCGACTTGGTCTGGCATCCTACTTTGCTTGCCAAGCTTTCTGCCTGCGCCAATGGGGGCCACCTTCATTCCTTGATTTCTGACTTCCCTCCACTCAGAAATTCAACATGTTGCCATAAATGTAACTCTCGTATCCCCTCTCACAATGGAGGTTGGAGTTCCCCAAGGCTGTGTGTTTAATCCATTCCCGATCCTCATTTATATAAATAATAACCTCTCTGATGTTCTGGAAAACCCTATCTTCGATGTATGCATAATGTTCCTTCCACGTTTCCAAACCCCTGGGCTAATTTCCCCGAGAATTGTTGTACTGCATTATTTTGACATACGCAGCATCATTATGAAAACTTTCAATTATTAAAGCAAATTCGAAGTACGATGGTCTCGGCAATCGAACCAATCACATTCATATATTTATCTTCCAATGTACAATGTACAATTATGTATATTGTACAATTATGTACATAAGTACAATTATGTACAATGTATAAAGTACAATGGAAAAAAACACACAAATGTTCCACGGTTTCCATGAGATTACACCGAGTCGAACAACGAGTGGTGAAGGAAATAATCAACAAAACGAGGAGGCTATTTGTCCCATCATTGCTACTTTCTCCCGTGATTTAATTGTTGCTATGTCGGTGTAAAAGGTCCATTTCTGAGTTCAGATGGTTTTTTCTGGGTGTTTCTAATCCTCGCCCATTCTTCCTCCAAGTGTTCCTCTGTTGTGCCCCTCTAGGCTCTTCACCTTTCTGTTGGTGTAGCTGTTTCCCTCCTCTCCACTGTGTTCATGCACTGTATTTATAACATTGCTTATTTACGACTTAATCTTAGCCAACAACAAACCTTAGCCAACAACAAAATCTTAGCCAACAACCAATTTTGATGTTCTACTAAAGTCTAAATAACCCGATCTTGATCAGGTGACCCATCTTATCAGGTATCACAATTGTTCTGCAGAGCTCGAGTGTAAATAGTTGGTTGACACCTCTGTATTTTATAAACTAGTGAGATACCCGTGCTACGCACGGGTGGGAGGCCAAAAGCAAACAGGCAATGCAGATACGGCGAATGCTAAAACATGAAACCAATAAATTCCACATTCCTGTTGCACCTTCAGTCGCACGTCAGACATGGACAGCAAGTTCGTGAAGGACTTCCATGAAAAACGTACCCGTTCGCAAACAAACGGGTACGTTCACGTATGGAAACATCGATCGTGGGTCCGTGGTGAATCTGCATATGGCGATCTGCGAAGTTCACGTTTAGAAAGTAGAAACCATCACGGCATGTCGTCATTCACTTGAACTCGATATCTCTTTTTTCATTCCAAACAACATATCTCCAATCACAAATTAATCACAAAATAAACTTTTAACAACATTGTTGATGTTTCCTTCATTGTAAAAACTACCAAGTCAACAGTTAAAAGGATTTTGAGCCGATAGGTGTTACGGCCTCGGCAAGATCTATGGAGACAGTGATCTGTTAGCGTATTCACCGCCCAAATAGCTATGTGGAATTCTCTCATGTAGAGATTAAACCCACGTCGTTTGAACTTTGGCCGAGGTCATTATTTACTTTTAATGATGTTTATATACGAATGAAAAAGAATATAATTGGTTTTGGGTCGCCCTTTCCGCATATCTCGTGGGATTGTGAGTTGGAGAGATGACCGTGATGGCGGGGAGGGGGTTGGCATTCTCTCAAGCAGGGATTCAACCCATGTCCTTATAAAAGGTCTTTGTCCGAGGTCACCGAGACCGATCAGTGCAGCCGATTGGTGTAGCTGTGCTGCGATCGATGCGGCCGTTTGTGCGGCACCTGGGAAAATGACGTTATGCGGGAGTCCAAACCTGAAAATGCTGGAGGCCAAAGCTGAAATTGGAAAAACAATATACCCTATTTTACTCCAGGAGATCCCAGGATTACCCACCCAAAATATAGTTGCGATCGGTTCAGCCATTTTTGCGGTACCTTTGAACGGACAGACAGACAGACAGACAGACAGACTGACTGACAGACATTTGGTGAATTATAGTAAGATGGAGTAACTGCAGGCCAATGAGAGTGCGTTTCCTGATGAGGCCACGCGGCCGCCATATTGGAACTCACTACCGACCAAAAGTTCCACAGTAAACAAGGTGGACAATCCATCATAGATTAGCAGGTTTTCAATTAAATGGTGAGTTTTCTATTTTCTATAGAGCTTTTTCATGTTGTGGTGTGTACCATGTACACAATGTGGTGAGGTGGAAAGAACTGGGAAGTGGCCCTGTGCTGTGTGCAGGAAGGGTGTCGGAGTGAACTCCATTCAATGTACAATGTGCGCTGAGTGGGTTCATCAAAAATGTAGTGGTCTGAGAGGGTCATTAACCAGTGTGGCAGCTACATTCAAATGTAAGGTGTGCACAGAGGGAGCTGCAGATGGAGGAAATGTTGAGTTGGATCTTGGAGATGGCGTGAAAACGCCTGGAGGGTGTGAAAACATTTTGCTACCTCGGAGACATGCTGAATGGAGAAGGTGGATCAGACTCGGCAACGGTTGCGATAGTGAGATGTGCATGGAAGAAGTTTCGGGAACTGAGGGCGTGCTGATGAGGAGGGGAGTGTCGTTGAAGCTGAAGGGAAAGGTGTATGCTGCATGTGTGAGAAGTGTTATGATTTATGGGAGCGAGACATGGGTAATGAACGTAGAGCAGCAACGAAGGTTGGAAAGGGTGGAAATGCGAATGGTTCGATGGATGTGCAGAGTATCGTTGAGAGAGAGGAAGACAAATGATGAATTGCGAAAAATGATGGGAATAGAGCCTGTGATTGATGTTGTGAAGAGGAACAGGTTGAGATGGTTTGGTCATGTGTTGAGGAAGGATGAAAGTGACTGGTTGAGAAGAGTGATGGAAATGAATGTAGAAGGAAGTAGAGGACGGGGAAGACCGAGAAAGACTTGGCCAAAGATGGTGGAAGAAGAAATGCGGGCAAGGGGGTTGACAAGGGGAGATGCAGAAAATAGGGCAGGATGGAGAAGATTGTCATGGGGACCGCAAGGCTAACCCCCGCTCTAGCAGGGAAAATGGCCTTAAATGCATGTTGTTGTTGTTGTTGTTGGTGTGTACCATGTAAGGTCAGGTGACACCATGTAAGATAACTGCTTTATTCATCAGGCCATAGCTGCGTGACGTGCTGTCACAAGATCTCACATAATCCCGTTTGAGTTGCAAGGGCATATGGTATTTCACAAAACACGAAACCAAACACACGCATGGAGCTGGAACAGCATTACATTACAAAGAGCGGGTTTTAAAATAAACCGGGTTTTTAAAAGAGGGATTTTTCCATGTTGTGGTAAGTGGGCTACCAAGATGGCGGCCGGTGACTTCCGTTTTTCCAGCTAACCAGTGATCCAGTTATACTTAGATCAGTGGTCTGCACATGGTTGGTTATGAAGCAGGTAGAATCACCTGCATACCTGAAAAGATGAATTGTCCTTCAGGTTCAGCAGAGATTCTTCTTCGTGAGAGTGTGACAGTCCTGCTGGAAACTGCCTCCACTCTCGAGCATGGATGTTCAAATACCAAAGAGAACAGAACAAAAAGACATAAAACAAGTACAGATACATTCAAAGTACACCGCCCCCATGCCAAATAAATTAATATCCTCCAGTGCGGCATTGCCGGGCACCTTGCGCGCCCGGCAATACTGCGCAATACCGCCATGCAGCACATAGAGACGGTATTTGGAGGAAGACGTGAACAATAATTGATTGATTATTGTGAAATTAAAATATATACATAACTAGAATCCGGGCACTCGGTAGAGCGCATACCTTCGCCGCAGCTACTGTTCTGTACTTGGCATGGGAGTGTATGCGATGTGAAACTTTATGTGAAATGCGATCGATTTTTAAAAATCAGAATTTGAGCAAATCTGTTTCATTCGTCTGTTAATATGCCTCCCCGATTGACAAATCTGCAATTTGAATTTCATTTGAGGTTGAAATGATTGCGGGAGATCGCGTTATAGTGATGACGTCTTGGATGGACATCCTCTTCTTCAGTCGCTCATAACTTTGAGTGAAATACGATCGAGTTAAAAATAGTCAGAATTTGAGCAAATCTGTTTCATTCGTTTGTTAATATGCCTCATCTATTGTCAAATCTGCAATTATAATTTTTTTTGAGGTTGAAATGATCGCGGGAGATCGCGTTATAGTGATGACGTCCTGGATGGACATCTTCTTCTTCAGTCGCTCATAACTTTGAGTGAAATACGATCGAGTTAAAAATAGTCAGAATTTGAGCAAATGTTTCATTCGTTTGTTAATATGCCTCATCTCTTGACAAATCTGCAATTATAAATTTTTTTGAGGTTGAAATGATCGCGGGAGATCGCGTTATAGTGATGACGTCCTGGATGGACATCTTCTTCTTCAGTCGCTCATAACTTTGAGTGAAATACGATCGAGTTAAAAATAGTCAGAATTTGAGCAAATCTGTTTCCCAAAATCTAATCAAATGTGTCCCGTATAATAACCAATCATCCCACCAAATTTCATGCAATTCGGTTGAATACTTTTTGAGTTATGCGATTAACATACACACACACAGACATACAAATAAATACACAGCGATCAAAACATAACCTTCCGCTTTTGCGAAGGTAATAATTGTAAAATAATTAACTTCTTAATCAATTGGCTAATAGCATACCTAAATCACCAGTGTTTCATCCGAATCTGTAAGTTTTTGAAAACTAATTAAATAATTAATTAATCAAAAAATAAATAATTAATCAATTAATTGACTAATCAATAAATGATTAATTGATTAATGAATACATCAAAAATATCCTTTACAGCAACATCACTTGGTCACTGTCGTGTCCAAATATCAGCTTCTGGGATCAAAAGATACTTGAGATATTGCCCAGATGAGAAAGAATATTAATAAATGATCAATAATTAAAATAAATAAATAATAATCATACAATGATTAAATAATCAATTGGCTAATAGAATACCTAAACCACCACCGTTTCATCCGAATCTGTAACTTTAATTTTTTTTTCTTAATCAAGTCATTAATCGAATAATTAAATAATTAAATGATTAATCAATAAATCAAAAATAGATCAAATAAATAAATCAAAATTATTAATCAAGTCATTAATCGAATAATTAAATAATTAATTGATTTTTTTGTTTTTTTTTTGTTTTGTTTTTTTGTATACAAGATCGAGGCTCGTGAAAGAGCTAACATTAATCACACAAAAAGACAAACCGACCCACAAAACACAAAAAACAAGGGGAGCAGCAGACAAGATGGGGAGAGAGGGGGAAGGACACAAAAGAGAGGGGGAAGAGAGGGAAGGACACAAACACAACATTTGAGAGCAGGGACATCGGGAGGACTTGGGGGGAGGTGGGAGAGGAATAAAACATATGAACACCGCAAGGACTCTGGGGTGAATTACCGGGGGTAGAAAAGATCAAGGTTTTCGATGGGGGAAGATAAGAGATGGTGGTGAACAGCTGTTTTAAAGACCTGGAGGGAGGAGTGGGATTGAAGGGAGTGGGGGAGTTTGTTCCAGAGGCGGGAGAAAAGGGGAATGAAAGAGTGAAGGTGAGCAGAGAGCCTAGACTTTGGCAGTTTAACCATAAGAGGGTTGCAGGCAGATCTTGTGCGACCTGAAGGAATATTGGGGGGACAGAGCACAGAGAGAGCTGGGGGAGCAAGGCCGGAGAGGAGTCGGTAGAAGACAGAAAGACCACCAACCTGCCTGCGGTGAGTGAGTGAAAGGCCCTCGGAGTTGACTACATCGCAGGAGATTCCAATGATTCTGAAAGCTTTGGCCTCAACAGCGTGAAGCCGAGCAAGGTGTGAGGCAGGAGCACCAGCCCAGAGGGGGGAACAGTATTCCATTGAGCTGCGGATGAAAGCCTTGTATGTGGTGAGGAGCTCAGGTGTGCCAAGGAAGGACTTCGCACGACGGAGGATGCCCAGTCGGCGACTGGCTTTGGAGGCCAGCTTGGAAATGTGGTTTTCCCAAGAAAGATCATGGCAGATAGTGAGACCCAAAAGCTTGAGCGACAGAACTTCTTGGAGAGGATTGTTGAGAAAGTAGATGGGAGGGTTGTCCAGTCGGTCCTTTCGGAGAGACATTGTAAGAGTGTGAGATTTGTCAGGATTGAAAGACATGTTCCACTTGTTTGACCAGTCTGTGATTTTGTCCAGGTCTGCAGAGAGTGAGGAGGCTGCAGACTGCCGATCTGAGGGATGAGGAATGGAGCGACAGAGAGTAGAGTCGTCAGCAAAGAGATAGAGAGGATTTTCAAGAGAGTCAGAGAGATCATTGATGAAGACCAGAAAAAGCACAGGGCCCAGAACACTACCTTGGGGAACTCCAGCCTGAACAGGAAGAGGAGATGAGAGAAACCCATTCAGGGCCACACGTTGACTACGACCAGAGAGGATGTCCGCCAGCCATGCGTGGAGATTTCCATGGATACCAAAGGGGGAGAGTTTGGTGAGCAGAGCAGGGTACCAGACCGTATCGAAGGCACGTGAAATGTCAAGGGAGACAGCTCTAATTTCCTGTTTGGCGTTGAGGACCTCCATCCATTGTTGAGAAAGCAGAAGCAGCATGTCCAGAGTAGAGTGACCAGGTCTGAAACCAAATTGATGATCAGAGATCAAGCCATTGGAGAAGAGGAAAGATTTAATATCTGAAGCAATGATGGATTCCATGACTTTGCTGATAATTGGGAGAAGGCTGATTGGTCTGTAGTTGCTGGGATCTGTTTTTGCACCTTTTTTGTGCAAAGCGGTGATGTTGGCTGATTTCCAAGCAGATGGCAGATGACCTTGAGCAAAAGAGAGGGTGAAGAGAACAGAAAGAGGGAGTGAAAGAGCAGAAGAACAGGATTTTAGGACCCGTGGGCTGATGCCGTCAGGTCCAGTTGCAGAATCAGAGTCGAGGGTTTGACAGAAACTTTTCCACCTTGTCAGGAGGAAAGGACACAGAGTCCAGGAGCAGCTGGGTACGACTGGGTACGGTGGGTACAGAGAGGGATGGGTTTGGGACACAAGATTTAGAGGTAAAGACAGAGTTGAGGCATTCAGCTTTTTCACGTGCGGAGTCAGCCGTTAAGCCATTTGAGGTGAGGGAGGGGATGGAGGGGGAACAAACACCAGAAACAGATTTGACCAGACGCCACCAGGATTTGGAAGAGGGAGACAGATAAGAGAGTTCGGTCTTGAGAACGGTGAGATATTGTTTCCTGGCTCTCCTGAGGGTGGACACACACTTGTTTCGGGCTTTGTGAAAGGAAATGAGATTTCCTTCCGTTGGATTTGCTTTCCAGGAGACGAAAGCAAGTTGTTTGAGGGCAACAGCCTCACCACAAGATTCCGTGTACCATGGACGGGAGGAAGGGTATGACAACTGAAGACGAGATGGGATAAATCTGTGCATGAGAGAGAGCAATTTACTTTGAAAGAATTCCCAGGATGAGTTGATGTCAGAGGCGGTAGAGATGGGAGACCAGTCCAGATGATTGATGGCTGCTTGAAGACCATGCCAGTTGGCCTGAGTGAAATGCCAGACTCGTCGACGCTGAGGAGGCTCTCTGAGAATGGTCAGAGAGATGTCCACTTTGACAAGCACATGAGCCGATTGGAGCAGAAGAAGAGCAGCAGACATTTTCAGGGAAGTTTGTCATAACCAAATCCAGAAGAGAAGATGCTCCGTTGACTGAGATCCGGGTCGGGAAATTGACAGATTGTGTCAGTCCCAGTGAGTCGCAGAAGTCCTTTGCTGACGAGCCATGGCTGGTGAGAGAGGTACCCACACCCAGCCAACTGGCATGGTGACAATTGAAATCACCATATATGAGGAAGAGAGAGTTGGGATGGGTAGATAGAAGTTGGTCCATATTATCAGACAGTGAGATGTAGATGGAGTCATCGCTGTTTGGTGGACGGTACAACACACATATGAACAAAAGGTGGGAGCGAAGGGGAAGCCGTAGCCAAAGGTATTCCTGGGGGTGAGGTGGAGAGAGGGCAGTTGAGGGCGAGTGAGGAAGAGAGTTTTTTATAAAGATAGCAACCCCACCTCCAGGACGAGGCTCAGGTCTATCATACCGGAGGAGGGAGTAACCTGGGAGAGATACCAAGGCATCAGAGACATCATGAAGGAGGAAAGTTTCTGTTAAGCAGATCACATCTGGTTTGTCAGAAGCAACCTGTATGGAGAGGTCAGTCAAGTTTGAGCGAAGGCCCCGGATGTTTGAGGTCCATACCGTTAATGAAGAGGAAGGGGGAGCATCGGGTCCAGAACAGGGGGGGTGGGGGGGAGGGGTAGGGTAAGATGTGGAAGAGGAGGAAGAGGTAGGGAGAGCTGTTGAAGGTGTGTCAGAGATTTCAGAGATTTCAGAATAGCTTGGAGAAAGGGAAGAATGGGGCGGACAAAAGGTTTGATGGAGATTGGGTGAGGCACAGTGAGGTGTTATTTGAGGAGGGGGAAGAGCGAGGCAGAAGGTTTGGGGAGATGAAGGTGAAAGTTGGAAGGGGGAAGAAGCAGGGAGGATGCTTTGAGGAGGAGGGGTGAGAGGGGAGTCTAGGAGGGGAGGAGCGAGGGAGAGTCTCGGAGGGGAGGGGTGTGGGGGGAGTTTAGGAGGGCGGGGAGGGAAGGGGCAAGGGGGGAGATTTGAAAGGGATGGGTGATGGGGAGGATTTGGAGGGGAGGGGTGAGATTGGATTTTGAAAAGTGTACGATTCATGGGAAACGAACATTTTTTGCAAAATTAGTTTGAGACCTTCGAGTCAAAAATACGTTTGAGGAAACTGGAGGAGGGGTGGAGTTCTGGATAGTTTAGGGAATGTAGAAAGGAGGAACTGTAAGAGATGGTATTATATATATTTTTTGGAATGAATAGATTTGGTGAGCAAGACGAAAGCATCCTTTTGTAGGAAAAGAAGAAAAGGGTGTTATAATATATGAGAGAAAATAGTTGTTCAGGGGAGAGATTATACATTTCTAACCGCGTGATCGCGAACGAAGAACGAATGAACAAAAAGAACAACAAATAAACGAATAAGACCTGGGAAGGAAATATTTTTTTTTTTTTTTTTTTTTTTTTTGAGAGTAGAGATATTAAACAAGGAGGTACGGGGTGAACGACTGGGACGAAACAGAGAACGAAAATAATTTCAGCGCATTCGACGAATCGCTGAGAGAAAAACAAAACCACAAGGTCGGAGACAGTACGGTAGTCTAAGCCTACGAGTACTAGGCCGCAGAATACTCGATACCATTAACCGACGATTGTGTATACATGTACGAAAAATTAGCACTGAATATTTTCCAAAAGATACGCTATAGGTACACACACCGAAAGATAGATACAGTCTCGACAAAAACACGATTGTGAAAGATCACTTAGCTTCGAGAGCGTGAGCGCATGGAACAGCTTCGAAAATGGGAAAATTACAGAGAAACAGAATTACAGATTAATCAATAAATCAAAAATAGATCAAATAAATAAATCAAAATTATTAATCAAGTCATTAATCGAATAATTAAATAATTAATTGATTAATCATTAAATCAAAAATAGATCAAATAAATAAATCAAAATTATTAATCAAGTCATTAATCGAATAATTAAATAATTAATTGATTAATCAATAAATCAAAAATAGCCTTTACAGCCAAATCACTTGGTCATTGGCATGTCCAAATATCAGCTCCCTAGCTCAAAAGGTGCCTGAGATATTGCCCAGATAAGAAAGAAAATAAATAAATAACAATCATAAAATAATAAAAGAATTAATCAATTGGCTAATACCATACCGACACCACCAGTGCTTCATCCGAAGCTGCAACTTTTAGAAAATTAAATAACTTAATTTATTAATCGTTTTGGACCAAGTCCAATGGGGGCTGATAAACCCTTGGGCTGGTCAGCCACATAAGTAATGAATAGTTGTAAATCCTGTGCAAATAATCCATCCAATCGTGTCACGTGTTAAACAAAATCAACATTAAACAACATGCATATATTAAGAGTAAAAAGTAGTTTTGGAAAGATTTTTTCCTCCAGGAAAATGTATGCACGCATTCAGAATAATTCAGCATATCATGTGCAAACCTAATAGCTGGGCGGCTTAGCTAAAAAATTCGGATCGATTGTGCCTTTTCCCTTAAAAGCAAGAAAACTTGGCACATGGCTAGAATACCCGAAAAAAAAGATTTTTAGTCCAAGGGGCATCCCCAATTTCACCCCATATGGCGGCCATCTTGAAATCCAAGATGGCCGTCATACAAGACCTATTTTGATGAATATCTCCATAATTAGAACAGATATCAAAATGGTTGAAGTGCCTATACCTACATTTTTAGGGTCTAGGAATCCAATGGCAACATAAAATATTCAATCGTATATGGCAGCCATCTTGAAATCCAAGATGGCCGCCATAACAGACCTGTTTTGATGAATATCTCCATAATTAGAACAGCTATCTAAATGGTTGCAGTGCCTACAACTACATTTGTTTGTCTCTGTATCTGAACACAAGGTAGCCTCATTGAAGAGTGATGTTCAACTGTTTTCTCGCCTCTATATTGCCTGTCAAACCCGCGAGGGAAACCTGGATGAATTTTTCCGTCATGAAAATCAATCTTTCCCTCCATCTCTGTCCAAGGATGGGAAGCTTCGACCTGGTACAAAGAGCGACCTTTTGGACTGCTTAGAGGAACTTTCACCATCAAGCACACAGATGCCAGAGGTGACATGTGTCATACTTGACGGGGCAGTAATTGTTCAAAAGCTAAAGCCCGATGTTGGCACAGTCAAAACATTTGGCGAATATGCCGAAAAGGTCTTCATCCCATTTGTTTTCTCACAGTACAAATCTGCAACCCGACTTGATCTGGTGTGGGACCGTTACCTACCCGACAGCCTTAAGAGCATGACCCGTGAAAAGCGTGGCAAGGGGGTTCGCCGACGAGTAGATACCTCAGTTGCAATTCCTGGACAGTGGCAGACTTTCTTCGAGTTGATGAAAACAAGCGTGAACTCTTCAGCTTCCTTTCCAATGAAACAATTAAGACCAGCGCAAGGAGCTAGTTGTCACACTTGATACAGAGGTTCTTACTGCTCCACCACGCATTGATCTAGAATCACTCTCCCCGTGCACTCAGGAAGAGGCAGATGGTCGGATGTTCCTACATGCTGCTGATGCAACACAGAGAGGGCATAGTAAGGTCCTCATACAAACTGTGGACACAGATGTTGTCGTGCTTGCAGTTACAGCATCCCAGAAGCTTTCAGTGATGATATGGTTACAATTTGGGACAGGCAAGAACATGCGATTTATCTCTGCACATGATATAGCCACAGCTCTTGGCCCTGAGAAATCTAAAGCCCTCCCCATGTTTCATGCACTAACAGGGTGTGACACTTCTTCAGCGTTTAATGGGCGTGGAAAGGTAACTGCATGGAATGTGTGGGAATCATTCCCTGAGCTCACAGAGGTACTAGCAGAAATTTGCCACCAGAGCACAGAGATAACTGAAACCTGCATGAACGTCATTGAGAGATTTGTTATTCTGTTGTATGATCGCACAAGTACTGCTACTGACATTAACATTGTACGAAAGAAACTGTTTGCAAAGAAGGGCAGACCTGTGGAATCAATTCCACCAACACATGATGCCCTTGTGCAGCACGTAAAGCGGGCAGTATACCAAGGCGCACTATGCTGGGGACAAGCATTGCATGCTAAGCCTGATCTACCAAGCCCCACTGAATGGGGTTGGCAAAAAACGTCTGCTGGCCAGTTCAAACCAATATGGACAACACTTCCAGAGGCTGCAAAGATCTGCAATGAACTTGTTAAGTGTGGGTGCAAAAAAGGATGTACTGGTCGTTGCCGGTGTAAGAAAGCTGCACTTCCCTGTACTTCTCTCTGCGCATGTGATGGAGAATGCAGCAAAGACTAGAAAACCACAAGATGGCACAGTTACAGTCTGCGATGTCATAGACACTTTTAATCACTGAAGAATGCCAACCTGTTAAGAGTATTTATATGCATTCCCAGTATGCATGATACGATGCAAAATTAATATTTTCATATGACTGCTTAATATTTTATGTTACCATTGGATTCCTAGACCCTAAAAATGTAGGTATAGGCACTGCAACCATTTTGATATCTGTTCTAATTATGGAGATATTCATCAAAACAGGTCTTGTATGACGGCCATCTTGGATTTCAAGATGGCCGCCATATGGGGTGAAATTGGAGATGCCCCCTGGACTAAAAATCTTTCTTTTGGGGGTATTCTAGCCATGTGCCAAGTTTCATGCTTTTAAGGGAAAAGGCACAATTCATCAGTTAAGCAGCCCCACTATAAAGGCTACTCTTCATAGTTACTTTTTATTAATACTCCCAAAATTCATATTTCTTTAATACTATTTTGTTATATTAATACTATTGGTTGTTCATCAAGGAGAAGTACAAAATAATTATATTAGAACCTTTTTTCTTCCACTCTTTCACAGACACCGACACACCTTGTGTATTCTGTGGATGGCCAGGTGTTTCATTAGGTCAGATAAAGTGTTGACATGCTCTTCATTTTGTCCTGGTACTTTGTCTTTCTCTATAATTATGCTTGTTCGACTTTCTTGATGAATACAAATTACAATGTGCACCTGCAGCTGTCATAGCAGCTTTGGCTCTGCTCTCAGGGCTATACAATGTGTGTGTGTGTGTGTGTGTGTGTGTGTGTGTGTGTGTGTGTGTGTGTGTGTGTGTGTGTGTGTGTGTGTGTGTGTGTGTGTGTGTGTGTGTGTGTGTGGTATTTAATGGTATGAGTACAGGTGAGGCTGTTTGTCACATTACCCTCTGTTCAAAGTACGTGTGGTGCTTAAAAGGTTTTCGAAAGAGATAAAAACATACGAGGTACACCAAAATTGTGCATAATGAGGTGTGTATGAGTATGTGTTACGGATTCCGGATTTATGTGAATTACTATTCAGGTCATTTCTTATTAATGTTTATTCTATTAAAGGTTGTTGTGGTTAAATGGTCAGAAGCGCTCCTGGTACCAACGAGACCGGAAACGGGATCGTGAAACCGGAAGAGAGAAGAAGGAGGAAGACAAGGTCGAGAGAGAAGCGGCCATCTTGATCCTCGACCAACTCCGACGCGAGCCGAGTCGATCTTTACCTGCTTTGGAACGCTGAGTTTGAAAAGCCCGTCTGGTGAGAGGAGTTACCTGTGCGGGGTGATTGCCTGTTATGTGTCAGGTTGCCGTGGGTTCCTGGAAGGAACCAAGCATCCGGCACTGTTCGCCTCGACGCCTCCGAGGGCGTGTACGGGTCGCACCTTGGGCCTCGCGCGCTTTGCGAGCCGTTCACAGCCCAGAGGCCGCGATCACGGGCTCCGACCCCGGTGGCTTGCCGAGGAGGTGTGCGCTGCAGCAGCTGTTCCCGGTACGTGACGTGCACGTTTGGAGCACGTCAGCCAGGGGTTCGTTCAACCGCCCGTGTGCGGAGAAGTCGCCCTTCACCTTGGTCTGGAGGGGCCCAGAGACATTGTGAGGGACAGTGACTATTGAGGGTGTCGTGAGTGGGGCAAGGGGGGAAATATATGAGATGGCCATCTTAGTAATATTGTTGATTGATTGTTGATTGTTGTTGATTGATTGGGAATATATTATTGATTAATCCGGATCCTTGGTGTGGGGTTTCTTATTGACGGGAATTCATATTGATTGCATTACGAAAGCGTATAAATCATATATCTTTCTGGCGGGGTTCCTCTCACGGTCCGGGGGTCACCGAGACCAGGTAGTCACCGGGAGGACCACGTAACATATGCACGCACAACACTTTCTCTGGCCTCATATGTACGTGCACACACACACTCACACATATCTCGTTTTTTAATTTCTGTTTCTCGCAATTCTGTCACTCTCTTTCACACACACATACACATGCACACACATACACACACACACACACATACACACCCAAATTACACATACAAACATATTGTTGCGGTTCAGAGAAAGTGTACATATTTGATTAATAAAGATTCTGCCCCCATAGTTAGTCCACATGCAACACGTAGGTCACAACTTAGAACGTTAGTTATTTCTTAGAATGTGTGAGATAAGGCCATTTCCAATAGTTATCATCTGCGTTGTGTAAAACAAATAAGAATAGGCTCCTTCCATTGTGCCTCCACCCTCCAAATTCCACCTCGTTGGGCAGAATCCATCCCGCGCCCCATTTGACAACTCGCAGTTTGTTACGCTTGGGATGCTCGCAGTTTGTTACGCTTAGGATGCCCGTAGTTTGTTGCACTTGGGATGCTCGCAGTTTGTTACGCTTTGGCTACCAGCAGCGTTTGCTGCTCTTGATTTGCTGGTTTGCTGGAACTAGCCCAGTGACACGAGGTAGGCCCAAAAAGGGGGTGGAGCGGCAGCAAGGCTGAGATCTGGATTGGCAGCAGGGGGACGGTAATGGCCACCAGCCAATCAGGGCTGAGGCGACATCGCCTGACAGGGTGTGGCTAGAGGTTCCAGAGGGTTCGCTAAGCGGCGCTATATAACCGCGAGCACAAAGCCCTTCCACAGGACGTACGCAACAGCGCTCGTGCAGAAGGACTCGCTGGGGGAACTTTGATGGTGAAAGGACTCGCGTGATAAGGACTGTGAAGGACTATTGAAAGAGGCCTGATTGGAGAGCACCCTGTGTTAAAGGACTTGTCGTTGTGAATGCATTGCTGGAGCGGCGCATTGCAGAGGACTTGTGAAAGCGGCGCATTGTATTGAACTATACTGGGCACGTGTATAAAGCACCAATATATCTATTACGTACGCGGCCATGCCAGTGTAATCGCCCAGCTTACCGATCCCCCCCCCCCCCAATAACTGTCCGATCCACGCCAACGACACGCGGAGAGCTTGCCTGCCGTCTACGATCTTCTTTGTGGTACGAGTCGGGGACCGGAGCGAGCTGTGGACGCCATCTTTGGACCCTCAACCCGACCATCTACAACCCCCGTGTGAGTCTGAGTCTGAGTGCGAACAGGCCCGTGTCCAGGGATAAGTTAAGACTGTTATAAGGCTGCCCTGTGTATCTGCTTCTTCTTCTTCACTGTACATTGCTTTTTCTTCTTCTTCTTCTTCATTGTACAAAGTGTGTAATAAATTGCTTGTTCTTCCTGTTTCCTCTTAATTCGACCGTCTTAGTGATTTCTCCATTGGGTAAGCATGGCACGATCACAACCGCTCCAATCGGGTTAGTTCCTGTTAACGGCCCGAATCGCAGCTCGCTATTGCTCGGCGTGTCCACTAAAACCGTGGTTCGGGTGGGGTTATTTCCTTGCTTCCTGGGAAGCGCTGGTACTTAGGTAATAGGACTAATTCGACCTACCACCCTATTCAGTGCTGACCGGAAGGAACGTGATAGCCCCCGGATCGCGTCGGCTAGATAAAAGACAAGGGGATTAATCCCCCCTTGGTAAGGGGAAGGCCGACGTTTGAGATCCGCAACAATATACACACATCCATAAATACATACATACACACACACACATACACACCCAAATTACACATACAAACATATACACATACCCATAAATACATACATACACACAAACATACACACAAACACACACATACACATACATACACACAAACAAATACACACATACACTGATACACACACACAAATATACACACATACAAACATAAACACATACACACAAATAGACACACATACAAACATATACACAAATACACACACAAATACCCACATACACAAATACATACATACATACATACATACATACATACATACCAATGAAATACATACATACATGCATACATACATACATACATACATACATAAATACATACATATATACACATATACAATCACATACACACATATACATACATACATACATACATACATATATACATATATACACATATACAATCACATACACACATACACATACATACACACAAACAAATACATACATACACACACACAAATACACACACATACAAACATAAACACATACACACACACATACAAACATATACACACATACACATATACATACATACATACATACATACATACATACATGACAGGTACACACAAACATGTACACACACTGACACACACACACACACACACACACACACACACACACTGACACACACACACATACACACACACACCTAACTGCGTAAAGTTTATGACTAGTTACTATTTAATATTTTCTAGATTTCTGATATTTTTTCCAAGATGGCCGCCACATAGTGAAGTCCACCAGACCAAAGACTAGCACTACCCACCCTGCCACCAACACAGCAAATATACCATTAAAATGACATTGGTCATATTCCCGATACGACAACACCTACTGCAGCAGTGGCTCTGCCCCTGTACTGTGCGCTTGCACGTACTAAACCAGTTCTGGCTATATCCCGACTTGTCCGGTAGTTATCTTCGATGGGCGATCCCTGGTCGAACTCCCCATTTGTAATTTCGTTGAAAATATCCCCCACAGTCTGGGTTCCGTCGAACACCGTATGGGCACCACCTGTGGACCGCTGACCCATCCTCACACCTGGTTAAGGTATGAATGATGAATTTAGCCAATGTGGTGGCACACCATGACCTGCTCTTCGTGAAAGGCAATGGGGTTTTCCTAAATGGCTAATTGATCCAAAACACTGCTTGCCCATCACCAGCTTAAGAAAGAAGACCAAATTACAAGGGTCTTTTAAAACTCTTAATTGCTATGCGTGTCCGATCACAATCTATATTTCATCACGAGCCGTGATTTTGTTTGAATCCCGACATACCCCAATGCTGAGAGTGCAGGTGGCAAATTTGATTGGTCGAGGTGTGGTAAAATGGCGTTGTAGCGGTTACTGGAAGCATGGCACAATTACCTTGCACCGGCCGATGACGCAACCGGCGAGCGGTCACTTGCCCGGACTCGCCCGGGCGTGTCCAGACTTGCCTTTCCCGGGCGAACACTTGTCTTGCATACCACGCCCCGTTGAGAGGCGTGGCTTACCTATTTGCAACGCCCCACCTGAGAGGCGTGGCTTTTTGTGTGTTGAGTTTGCCTTATAAATTGCCACCCGTTCGATGGGCTGATTCAGTGCTTTTGAGTTCTTTTGTGTTGAGCTAAAATAAATAGCTCGGTGAAACTTCGTTCCTGTGTCGTCCATTTTGTCCGGCTTTATCGTGCGAGCACAGCTCTCACAATTGGTGACCCCTTTCTAAGAACACGGCGATGGAGTCAGCTGTAGCTTTGAAGCTCCCGGGCTTTTGGGAGTCGCACGCGGCCGTTTGGTTTGCTCAAGCAGATTCTCAATTCGGAGGACACGACGCGCTACCACCATGTGGTCTCCGTGCTTAACGCCTCCACCGCTGCCCGGGTCCTGAGCTTCCTACAGCACCCGCCGAACGCCGGCAAATATGGCGCGCTCAAAGGCCTACTCCTCGGTGCGTTTGGACTCATGGAGACCGAACGTGGGCGACAACTACTCGACCTCCCGGAGCTGGGCGAGGCCCGTCCATCCGAACGCATGGACCAAATGCTTTCTCTTCTCGGTGACCACAGCCCGGACTTCCTCTTCCGCGAGCTGTTCCTCCGGCGGCTACCCGGGCAAGTACGGTTAGCTTTGGCTAACTCGCCCATCACGGACCCTTGCGCCCTGGCCAAGGAGGCCAATAAATTTTTATTGGCCAGGTGACACGTCGGAGCGGCCGCCTGGAACCCTGGGCCGACCGAGGCAACGCCTGTGCCATGACCGGCGCCACCACCGGCCGAGTCCGCGCCACTGACAGCAGCGGCCGCCGCGACGCCCCGTCGACCAGACCCGACGCGACCGCCGGAGCCTCCACCAGAGCGGACCATGTGCTATTACCACGCCAGGTTCGGGCAGAAGGCCAGAACGTGCCGCCCACCGTGCACTTTTGGCGGGTTGGGATACGACCAGGCCGGCACTCGCTGCCTGCCATGAGCGTCAGCCATTCAGGCAGCCTTCTGTTTATCACAGACACAGAGTCCGGGCGGAGTTTTTTGTGTGACACCGGTGCTCAGCTGAGCGTGATACCCGCCTCGGTGCAGGACAAACAGGCCACGCTGTGCGGCCCCACCTTGGTCGTGGCAAACAGCTCCTCCATCCGCACCTTCGGTTCGCGCAGCGTCGCATTCTGCTTCGGGGGCCAGCGCTTCAGGTGGGACTTCATCACGGCGAACGTGCCCATGGCCTTGCTGGGTGCAGATTTTCTTTGCACGCATGGGCTTTTGGTCGACGTCAAATGGCGTCGGCTCATCAACGCGGAGACCTTCAGCTCGCTCGCTTGCTCATTGAGCGGCTCCACTCTGACCAAGCTAGCCTGCGTGCTCCAGGCCATGGACGATTTCACCTGCCTACTCGCCGAGTTTCCCGCCCTCACGCAGCCGACGTTTTCGGCCGTCGCCGTCAAGCACGGCGTCGAACACCACATCCCAACCACAGGTCCACCGGTCTACGCCAGGGCTCGCCACCTCGACCCGGCCAAACTCGCCGTGGCAAAGGCAGAATTCGACGCGCTGGAGCGATTGGGCATTGTGCGGCGCTCGAATAGCGCGTGGGCCTCGCCCCTGCACATCGTGCCCAAACCAGGTGGCAGATGGCAACCATGCGGCGATTACCGCCGCCTCAACGACGCCACCACCCCCGACCGGTACCCGATACCACATATACAGGACTTTTCCACCCATTTGGCGGGGCGGGTGATCTTTTCCAAGGTCGACCTCATTCGGGGCTACCACCAGGTACCCGTCCGGCCGGCCGACGTGCCGAAGACGGCGGTAATTACACCTTTTTGCCTCTTCGAGTTCCTTCGCATGCCGTTCGGCCTTAAGAATGTGGCCCAGGCCTTCCAACGGCTGATGCACAGCGTGCTGCGCGACCTCACCTTCCTTTTCGTCTACTTGGTCGACATTCTCGTCGCCAGCACTTCCCAGGCGGAGCACCTCATCCACCTGCGCACGCTTTTTGAGCGCCTCGTCCAGCACGGCCTCATCATCAACCCGGCGAAATGCCAGTTTGGCGTAACGGCCGTCGACTTCCTGGGGCACCGCATCACGAAGCGCGGGGCCATCCCGCTGCCTACCAAGGTGGAGGCAATCACAAGTTTCCCGCGCCCCCGCTCCATCAAGGCCCTACAGGAATTTTTGGGGATGGTAAGTTTTTACCACCGGTTCGTGCCTCGCGCCGCCCAACTCATGCGCCCCCTGTACGAAGCCCTCCGGGAAAGCCGGCCAAGCGCGACGTCGCCTGGACCACAGAGATGGACGTGGCATTCATGGGCGCTAAGCTGGCCCTCGCCAACGCGACCATGCTGGCACACCCGGCGCTCGACGCACCCATCGCCCTCACCACGGACGCTTCCGACTACGCGGTGGGCGCCATGCATGAACAGTGGGTGAACGGGGCTTGGCAACCGCTGGCCTTCTTCAGCCGGCAGCTTCGCCCTAATGAGCGCAAGAATAGCGCTTTCGACCGCGAGCTCCTTGGCCTTTACCTGGCTGTTCGCGACTTCTGCCATCTTTTGGAGGGCCGCCCGTTCACGGCGTTTGTGGACCACAAACCCCTGGTCTTCACCATGGCCAAGGTTACGGAGCCGTGTTCGGCCCGCCAGCAGCGCCACCTCTCCGCCGTGTCCGAATTTACGACGGACATCCGGCACGTTGCGGGCAAGGACAACGCTGTGGCCGATTGCCTCTCCCGGTCCGGCGCGAACGCCATCCACCTGGGCGTGGACTTCGCCCGCATGGCGGCCGACCAGACCGCTGACCCCATGGTGCAAGCCCTCCGGACAGCGGACACAGGCCTGCGGTTGGCCGAAGTCCCCTTCGAGGACACAGGCACAGTTCTCCTGTGCGACGTTTCCCTGGGCCAACCTCGCCCCATCGTGCCCACCGGATGGCAGCGGCACATTTTTGACGCCCTCCACGGCCTTTCCCACCCGGGCCGGAAAGCATCACAGAAGCTCGTGGCAGCGAAATTCGTCTGGCACGGGCTCCGTAAAGACGCCCGCGACTGGGCTAATGCCTATGTTGCCTGCCAGCGCGCGAAGGTCCACCGGCACACCCAGGCCCCGTTGACACCATTCGACGTGCCCGTGCGGCGCTTCAACCACGTCAATGTGGACCTGGTGGGACCCCTTCCCTCCTCGCGGGGCTTCACCCACCACCTCACGATGGTGAACAGGACCACCAGGTGGCCGGAGGCCGTCCCGCTGGCATCAACAACATCCGCCGATGTGGCGCAGGCCTTCATTGGCACTTGGATTGCCCGTTTCGGCACCCCCTCGGACATCTCCTCTGACAGAGGCCTGCAATTCACCTCCGAGCTTTGGGGCGCGGTCGCCCAGGCCTTGGGGGTCAAGCTTCACCACACCACGGCCTACCACCCCAAGCCAACGGCTTGTGCGAGCGGTTCCACCACTCGATGAAGGCCACTCTCAGGGCCAGCCTCCAGGACGCCGGTTGGGCCGACAGGCTCCCATGGGTCCTATTGGGCCTCCGAACGGCCCTTAAAGAGGACCTCCAGGCTTCCACCGCCGAGCTGGTCTACGGCCAGCCACTGCGCGTGCCAGGCGAATTCGTCCCTGATGCCACCGGCTCCTGGTCCGTGGCTCGCCATCGCTCGGTCCTCCAGGAGGCCGCCAGGAGATTTGCCCCATGCCCACGTCCCACCACGGCTGCCCCCAACCCCACGTCCCCCCAGCACTTAGCACTGCGGAGTACGTTTTTATCCGGCACAACGCACACTGGGGACCGCTCCGGCCGCCGTACGATGGACCTTTCCAGGTCCTGAAGAGGGACGACAAGTCATTCATCATTGACATCGGCGGCAGGCCGGACCGCATCTCCGTCGACCGCCTCAAGCCGGCCCATTTGGACCTCGACCAACCTCCACGGTTGGCCCTTCCTCCACGACGGGGCCGTCCCTCGTCAACCAAGCCCCCCGCCCGACCATCCACCGCCACGCCACCTACCACCCTCACACGAATCGCCAGGGGTCGTTTCGGCCGGGTCATCAGGACCCCCCTCAAACTGACTCTCCCGGTGCATGTTAATTCTGGGGGGGCGTTGTAGCGGTTACTGGAAGCATGGCACAATTACCTTGCACCGGCCGATGACGCAACCGGCGAGCGGTCACTTGTCCGGACTCGCCCGGGCGTGTCCAGACTTGCCTTTCCCGGGCGAACACTTGTCTTGCATACCACGCCCCGTTGAGAGGCGTGGCTTACCTATTTGCATACCACGCCCCGCCTGAGAGGCGTGGCTTTTTGTGTGTTGAGTTTGCCTTATAAATTGCCACCCGTTCGATGGGCTGATTCAGTGCTTTTGGGTTCTTTCGTGTTGAGCTAAAATAAATAGCTCGGTGAAACTTTGTTCCTGTGTCGTCTATTTTGTCTGGCTTTATCGTGCGAGCACAGCTCCCACAGCGTAATATTTTGTCCAAGTAATGCTAAAAATTTAGCTTTTTGAAAGTGTCAACAAGGTCATTTGTGATCTAGACAACAATGTTCATGTATATAATTCAATTGAAATAAAATAAAGCTTTTAAAGATCGTAGAAAAAAACAACTCTTTTGGGGGGAGGGGGGGGTGGAGGTTTACCGCCTTTCAAACTTTCAAAACTTTCAACTTTCTTTTCAACTTTCAACTTTCAAAAGTTTTTGGAAGTTGACGCAGCATATTTTACACCACCCGATTTAACACGTTAATTTATTATTCATGCCTTGTTTGTTTCCTTTATGACGTCCCTAAAAACAGTACGTTTCCTGTTTGGAATGATTTTATATTTTATTTGACTGCCAGGCAGGCAAATGGAGTAAACAATTACCTTAATTATTCCTCTGTGCTCGGGAAGAGATTCCATATAATTTGCCAAATTCAGAGCCAAAGTACTGATAAACTGCACAT
Source organism: Myxine glutinosa (assembly GCF_964187855.1). Lineage (NCBI taxonomy): Eukaryota > Metazoa > Chordata > Myxini > Myxiniformes > Myxinidae > Myxine > Myxine glutinosa. Next base: position 43,157,745 of record NC_136271.1, read on the forward strand.
TTGTGTTATGATTCATGGTACGATTCAGGTTTGGCAGAATTCAAACAAGAAAGAGCAATAAGAGATTGCAGACCGTCGCCACTTTTAGTGTTTCTTAAGGCTTTTGTGGTAAAACAAATATGGAGGACGAAGCACGTGACCGATGACGTCATCATTTTTTTTTTTTTCTCCACCAATTTATCACGAGATGATGCTCAACATATTTAATTTTGATCGGATGACGTTTTGTACTTGTGGAATTATGATGTCATAATGCAGGCACCTCTGACATCGTTAACATATGTTTTTCCCCATGGAAAGTTCTTTACAATGAGCCATGTCTCAATTTTTTAGATTCAGCGCTTTCGGAGATGAAGAGGTGCAAAGTTTTTCGGTTTTTCCAAGATGGCGACCGTATCACGTGACCTAAGCCGTCATAATTAAAATTTAAAAATTATACAGGTGGAGGCACACATATGGTGAAAATTTTCTGTCAATCGGACCAACAGTTGCCGAGAAAATCATATTTATTCTGTGCGGAAAAACAAACAAACAGACAGACAAACGGACTCAAATGCAAAACCCTCTCCTCAGGCGAGGGTAAATATTAAATGATTGACATTGAGTAGTTCTTCGATAATGGGTTGACAGACAGATCTGGAGACAGACACAGAGACAAAGTGAACCAAGTGCAATGAACCTCGCTTTACGCTTCATGAACGGGGTATTAAAATGAAACAAACTTGGACATATTATAATTATTCAGGTTAAGGTTCGTGCATTATTCACATTTACCTGATGGGACAGATGTCGTTTCAATAACCGGTGTCGTCAACTCCCTGTTTAGTCAAGAGTTGTTTATATCCGCACAGGGAGGTGTGAGTTAGATTCCACCTCACACCACCTCACACGTGACAAGCAGAAGCAGGTAAAAGTTTTCGAAATTACTTTATCTTGTGTGTTGGCCCCATGGTGTAATGGTTAGCACTCTGGACTTTGAATCCAGTGATCTGAGTTCAAATCTCGGTGGGACCTTGTTTTTTTCTTAAAGCAGAATTGGAGAATGAGTCATGGCCGCATTGAGTCTGGAAGATCGATGGTTCGAGTCTGGCCAAGCAAGTTATACAAAGACCTTTTAAATGCTTCATGCTTCGGCTTCTTTTGAAGCTCAACTTTTGAGAATGGAGCACACATATTCAAATGTTTATGTAAGTATATATGTATATATATTGTAACGAATGTGGAAACGTTACAATGTGAACGTTACAAAAGTACGGTAACACCCTGTTAATGTAAATAATGGTCGCAGTCGGCCTCCTAGTTAATTCCATGAAACTTACACGCAGGTCATGATATATCTTTTAAATAGTGTATTTCCTTATTCCATGTAGGCTAAATATGTGTTTCCCACTAGATTGACTTTGCATTGTATCAAACAAAATAAGCGTAGGCCCTTCCAATTTCCCCAAAAACCTCCCTTCCAATTGCCTTCCGCATTTTGGGCGGTTTTCTTCAACCACCATTGGCCACGAGGTAGGGTTGGGGAAGAAAGGCATGTCTCCACCTCGTCATAAGAGGGAAGGAGTGAACCAGCCCTAACAGCCAATCAACACCGCGGTGAGCGACCCGGTAGGCGTGCCCTCGGAGCCGGCGGCTTGATTTCGCCCGAGGTGATAAAAGCGACTGTAAGGGACTGCTTACCAGAGGCCTTGGGAGATGAGCAAAGAGACTGCACCAAGAGGATCGGTGAGATGCGAAACGCTCCAAGCCAAGGAGGAGAGGTACTCGGCAAGGAAACCAGCTTTGGAGAGACGCGCTGAAAGGAGGGAGACGGCTCCACCATAAGAAGGGGAGCAGGTGTGCCGAACCAGCGCGTGGCGTCTACCGCAGCGGATACGCGACGAAGGGGTTTCCCGCCAAAACCGCGAGGAATTGCGAGCTGCGGCCTCCCGACTTTGCCTCTCTCTCAAGCAATCCACCTCAAGCCCTACCTGCCTGCATTATCCCCTGTGTAAGTGTGAACGTCCTGTCCTGCTCGTTGTCTTGGGGCTAAGTAAAAATGAATAGTGTAAGTTAACGATTCGCTGTGTTACTGCTTCTTCCATCCATTGCTTGTGTGTGTATAATAAATCTGTTCTTCCTCCGTATTCTTCTTCTTCGTCTTTTTCATTCTCTTTCGATCGTTTTAGAGGTTTCCCGATTGAATATCTGTGGGGCGATCTGGTCAACGTCGGGTGGAATCGGGCTCTAATCGGGGAGTAACTGTTCGGACGCGGTTAAATACACCACCGCTCGGTCAATATAATAATCTAAAGCCGCGTCTGTAACAATTGGTGTCGAGGAGTTGGGTTCGGACCTGGGACTAAATTTGTTAGGCCCAAATTGTGGAACACCAATTGTACTATTAGAGTAACAATTGGTGTCGAGGAGTGAAATCGTACCCGAAATCGGACCCGAAGCGCGCTTAACGCGCTCAAAATTTGGAGCTGCTGGAAATTTGTGTTGTTTTAAAGCAAAACCCGAATTTTGAGATCGCGCCATGGACAATCAAGGCGATCGGATGTCGGTGGGAGAGATAGACAGGGTGGAATCGACCCAGGACCTAGGGGAAATGTATGTGGATGAAAGGGAGGAGGAGAGCAATGAGGAGGCGGTTGAGGGGGTATCAGGCGCACCAAATGGCGTCCTCACGCACGTGGGTGTAGCGGCACCAAATTTTGCCGCGACCGTAGCAGCGCCGTTGGTGGATTTGAACCTTTTTTTTATACAAATGAAGGCCCTTATGGCCCAGAATAGTGAGCAAATGAGGGCTAATAGTGAGCGATTGGGTGAGCGATTGGAGGGCCAAATGGGGGTAATGAGGGACGAAGCGAGGGCTCAGAGTGAGCAAATGGGGGTAATGAGGGACGAAGCGAGGGGTACCGGTGAGAAGTTAGACAAAAATTTTGAGGGGTTAGACAACGGGATAAAAGAGGTAAAGAATGGGTTAACGGGGGTGGAAAACAGAATGGCTGCCCAGGAGAATCAGTTAGAGGGGGTGAAAAATGGGTTAATGGGGTTAGAAAATAGGATGGAGGACAAATTGCGGGAAATAGGGGAACAATCTGCCAGGGAAATCAAACAAATGGGAGAGCAGATAGAGGAGGTGAAAATCGGGGTAGAAACCAAACTGGATGCTCAGAGGGATGAATTGGGACAGATGAGGGTGGCATCTACAAAAGAGATGGAGGAAATACGACGAGGGGTAAGTGAGGAGGTTTCGGGGCTGCACGAGGAGGTAAAGCGAGGTGAGAAGCGTATGGAGAAAGAGGTGAGAAATAATACGGCAAAGTTACAAGGGGGAATAGAAGATCTGACGGAGGAGGTGGAACAGCTGACAGAGGGACAAACGAAGTTAGTGGAGCAGGTTCAAAGGAACACTGCAGTACTCGGAGGGTTAAAGGCGACACAAAAAGAAATTAAAAATGACTTGATAGCGACACAGAGGCAATGTCAGATGGTACGTGAGGAACTGACAATGAGGGTGGACGAGGTGACAGAGATAATGGAGACAAAGGACCGGCAGGTGAGGATGCACATAGAGACGGTCACGGTAGCCCTAGAGGACGAACTTGAGGAGACGCACCGAGAAATAAAAGAGGTTATACAAAAACTAGAGGAAGTGGAAGAAGAGGTGAGTGAAATTAAGAAGGGACGGACAGAAACTAAGAGAGAAATCCAGGAGGAGGTAATGGAATATGTACAAGGTCTGTGTTCAAATCATGATGAGGTGCTCACTAACCAAATAAAAAGTTTGCAGGTGGCAGAGGAGGTGCGACGACGAAGTACGGAGGTGAGTGGCAATGTATATGATGTGAGGAAAGCTTCAGTCGGCTTGGGGGTTGCTTTGGATCCGGGTGTTCGTGAAAGGCCGTTGGTGAAGTGTGTGACAGGTCAGGTGTGCGAAAAAAGAGGTGTGCGAGAATGTCCGACCATGGGGTGTGTGAGGAAAAAGTGCACGCCAAGGAGTGAGTGTGCTGTCAAGAGTGAGTTGGTCGAAGCGCGTGTGCGAGGGGGTACATGGAAGCGCGGTGTGGTAAGTGTTACGGAGGAAGTAACGAGAGAGTGTACACCTGTGGTGAGTGTTACAGAGGATGTAACGAGAAAGTGTACGTCTGTGGTGAGTGTTACAGAGGGTGTAACGGGAGAGTGTGCGCGAGAAAGGTGTGTAACGGACAGGTGCATGAGGAAAGAGTGCGTTGTCAAGAGTAGTGGTGAGAGTAGTGAGAGTGACAAGGAGCGTGAGTTGGTTGTGACAGGTGAGCGAGGATGTACACCTGGAATGGAAGGATGCACACCTGGAATGGTAGAGCGTGTGTGGGAAGGCACATTTGAGTTGGTAGTGAGGCACGTGGTTGGGTGTGCGAATGAGAGCACACCTGTGATTGTCACAGAGGAAGTGACCGAGGAGGGGGCGCGAAGAGGTGTGTTGGTGAGGTGTGCGACCAACGAATGTGTGCCAAAGTGTTCGGTGGTCAGGTGTGTGACCAAGTCGGCGAGCGGAATGAGTGTACCGAGGTGTGTAAGGAAAGGTACGAGGAGAATGGGAACAGCTGCATGTATGAGCAAGAAAGGGGTAGCGTATGCTTGTAAGAATCCAGGTGAAGCGTCGACGGTAACCAGGCTAGAGGTTAGAACGACTTATAGCCGAATCAGGCCCTCGGTGCGCGTCGGGCAGCTTCGCGTGCCGCGAGGACCAGCGGGGATCCGAACCACGGCGGTTTCGAAAGAACCGCCGTACGCGATCCACGCTGTGCCTCGCTTGGAACGGCCGCGGCCGGGCTCCACTAGGCGGAGCGGGCAGCTGGATAGGAAGGGTCGTTATGGCGACCACGTTTTGTTGAGAGGTGCCGGCAGGTCGAGATCGGGACATTGGATGGCTCCACGCCGAGGTGGTGCGTGGGATCTCGGCCCGGGTAAGCCTCCGCCCCTGCCCCGAATGCGGGACGCATCCAGCCGCCGGCACAAAAGAATCCGCGTTCATTGCTCGGCTGTACGAAGCCGGGCTGTAGACGTGAATTGGCGCACCGAGAGGATGTAATAAGTAGACGCGTGATGGTGATAGTGATAGTGATTTAAAACGAAATTTAGAAAGGTGGGTAGAATTGGCAGTAAATGGAAAATTTTTGAATTGGTTGGAATCTGGACGAACAAAATTGATAGTGAGAGACCCCCGATGTGGTGGGATGGCAAATCCACCATCCCTCACATTGGGGCAAATGCGCAATAGTTTATGGGGTGGCTATGACAACCGAGCCAGGGAGGGCTTGGATAATTGTAGGGATCTAGCGAAGATGACATTAGGTAACGTTAAGTTTAGTTAGTGACTGATACCTGTAGTGGGGACGCAGGTAGATTAGTGTGGATTATAATGACGTGGGAGCGCAATAGTTTAAAGGGACGACTGGGAAGCGCAAGTTTCAGAGGGGAGTAGTTAGCTGAGATGATGCCGTGTGTGTGAGGATTGAACAGGTGAGAATGGAACAGGTGTGATTGCACAGGTGTGCAACTGAGCAGGTGTGTGGAGCAGTGTATGAGGGAGTAGTGGTGATTGCGTGTTGTGTTGACCAAATGGTCCAGGAAGAAAGGAGGGTGCAGGTGGCACCAGGTGTGAGGGCACAGGTGTGCAACAACAGGTGAATGTGGCTGTGTGGAATAAATGGTAGTGTGGAATATCTGGAGTATTGGAATGGATGGTCGTGGAGTGAGAATGGTGGAAATTGGGGAGTGGAGTGGATGGTGCGTAGGTGTGAATGGGGGAAGAGTGCACCCCCATCACGGATACCCGGGGCGGGCAGTGTAAGTGTTAGGTAGAGGGTACAGGTAAATTGTGGTTGGATATTGGCATCTGTGGTGCGGGTGGCAGAATGGTATGTGGATGGGTGCATTAGTGTTGTGGAAATGGCTGGGCGTGTAGCCTGTTACTGTGTGTAGTTGGTTTGGGCACTCCACCACTGTGAGGATGTCGGCCAGGTGAGGCCGCAGGTGGGCTCTGGGAGCCGGTAGTAGTTGTTGTGGATGGGGCCCGAGGATCCGGAGGACGGACCCGGGTAGCCCAGTGCCAGAGGGCACCATGGGGTGACAGAGCCAGGAGAGGGGCTGTCCCCAGTTAGTTAGGTTAGGGTGAGGAGCTAGGTAAGCTCGGGTGGCAACTACAGTGGTGGAGGTGTGCAGGTGGGTAGACCTGTTGGGAGAGGTACACGTCGCAGCCCAGAAATTGTGCTAGAGCACCGGGAGATGAATCGGGGGAGTGAGACCCCAAATGGAGAAGCACCACAGTTTGGTCAATGGGAATTGGTTATTAGAACCCATAGTGTAAGTTGGCCAATGGATTGGCAGGGAAAGACCCCGGGTAGTGTAAAGTGTGTTAAAGTCATTTAGAAAATAGTTAGGATGAAGGATCTCCTCGCACCATCTGCATCCACTCACCTGAGGTGACAGGTACTCCACACCATGCCATGTTTTGATTATTTTTTATGATGCAAATGTTTGGATTGTGAGACGCATCATGACGTGGGTGTGACATTGTGCGTAATTCCATCTCTCCCTCCTTATGAGGATTGATGATGAATTGATGATGAATTGGTGATGGCAAATTTTGAAGTAAAGGGATTGTGGAGACGAATTTGGTATAGGGGAAATATGGGGAAGACGTGACAGTAGTGACGAATTTGTAAATGGGTAGATTTTTGTACATATGGGGTAAGGGTAGGGTAGGTGACAGGGGGGGTGACGTACGGTAGGGACGAGCTTTCTCACTTCGCCCTCCGTACGCATTTCGCCTTGCATTGCCTTATTGACGTGTACCCTTGTGACCTTACCCCTCGCTCAATTGTCTTTCTTTTGTCTCCCACATGACCTGTGCGCCATTGGGTGCCGATGGGAGCGTGCGTGAGGTGGCCATTGTGCGCCCGAGATTCCCAGAACCAGCATGCATTGCGTTGATGTACCACTTTATGGACCGCTGTTCTGCGGCCAAGTACCACTTGATGGACCCCAGGTTCTGGGGCAGGGCACCTCTGTTGGAGACCGGCCATAGTGGCCAGGGAATCTTGCTTGCGGACCTCGGTAAGGTGGCACCTATGCCAAACAGGTGGACCACCCTTAGTTGGCCCCTGAGGCCCTAAATAAAAATGGACACAAGTTGTGCTTTTTATTATGTCCAAATAGGCCGCATGAAGCCAGAAGACGTCGGGAAGAACATCGGCCCAGCAGAGAAAGTGAAGACCACCACCAGTTGTTTTGTTGTGTTTATTAAGAACCATGGTGACTGCGCACCGAGTGGTGCTTTTGGTGCTTTGTGGTGCTTTTGGTGCTTTGTGGTGCTTTTGGGTGCTTTGGGTGCTTTGGTGGTATTGGTACTGGTGCATCGATGCAATGCGTGCTGTCTCCTCCCTCCCAACAGGAATTTCTTTCTCTTGTTCCCTAAAAAAAGAAAAGAAAAAAAAACAACACAGGTCCTGGGTTGCGTTGTAAATAAGAAATCACGTCATTGTAAATAATGCTCCCCACCGTAAATGTATAGTTTGAGAATAATTCCGTAATTCGGTTAGCTGTGGGCTTGAGTCTGTTAGACAGGGTGCAATGCAATAGGGGGACATACTTATTTGTGTTTTAAGATTGTCACACTCAGGGTCAGGTTAATTGTAGAGGGAATTACACCTACGTGTCACACTAAGTTAAAGTTTAATAGGCCCGAGGGCGGGCCTGAAGAAAGGAGGGTGCAGTGTAACGAATGTGGAAACGTTACAATGTGAACGTTACAAAAGTACGGTAACACCCTGTTAATGTAAATAATGGTCGCAGTCGGCCTCCTAGTTAATTCCATGAAACTTACACGCAGGTCACGATATATCTTTTAAATAGTGTATTTCCTTATTCCATGTAGGCTAAATATGTGTTTCCCACTAGATTGACTTTGCATTGTATCAAACAAAATAAGCGTAGGCCCTTCCAATTTCCCCAAAAACCTCCCTTCCAATTGCCTTCCGCATTTTGGGCGGTTTTCTTCAACCACCATTGGCCACGAGGTAGGGTTGGGGAAGAAAGGCGTGTCTCCACCTCGTCATAAGAGGGAAGGAGTGAACCAGCCCTAACAGCCAATCAACACCGCGGTGAGCGACCCGGTAGGCGTGCCCTCGGAGCCGGCGGCTTGATTTCGCCCGAGGTGATAAAAGCGACTGTAAGGGACTGCTTACCAGAGGCCTTGGGAGATGAGCAAAGAGACTGCACCAAGAGGATCGGTGAGATGCGAAACGCTCCAAGCCAAGGAGGAGAGGTACTCGGCAAGGAAACCAGCTTTGGAGAGACGCGCTGAAAGGAGGGAGACGGCTCCACCATAAGAAGGGGAGCAGGTGTGCCGAACCAGCGCGTGGCGTCTACCGCAGCGGATACGCGACGAAGGGGTTTCCCGCCAAAACCGCGAGGAATTGCGAGCTGCGGCCTCCCGACTTTGCCTCTCTCTCAAGCAATCCACCTCAAGCCCTACCTGCCTGCATTATCCCCTGTGTAAGTGTGAACGTCCTGTCCTGCTCGTTGTCTTGGGGCTAAGTAAAAATGAATAGTGTAAGTTAACGATTCGCTGTGTTACTGCTTCTTCCATCCATTGCTTGTGTGTGTATAATAAATCTGTTCTTCCTCCGTATTCTTCTTCTTCGTCTTTTTCATTCTCTTTCGATCGTTTTAGAGGTTTCCCGATTGAATATCTGTGGGGCGATCTGGTCAACGTCGGGTGGAATCGGGCTCTAATCGGGGAGTAACTGTTCGGACGCGGTTAAATACACCACCGCTCGGTCAATATAACATCTAAAGCCGCGTCTGTAACAATATATATATATATATATATATATATATATATATGGGATACAAGTTTATACATAAAAAAATACGTATATACATATATATATACGGATTTCCTGAGTCAAAACCAAGATCCAGGCTTTCAAGTTTGCTGCTGTCTTGTCTGTACCTGTTTGTGGCGAAGATGTTGAGGTCACGAAGAGTTTTCACTTACCTTGGAAGTGTTATTCATGTCTCCGTATGTTGCGAGCCATAGGTTGATAGACGCCTGGGTCGGGCCTGGGGAGTCATGGGTTCACTGGACCATGGGGTGTGGCGCTGTCTGTATCTATGCAGGAGGACGAAAGTCGGAGTCTTTTAGTCCTTGGTGCTTCCAGTCTTGCTCTCCGGATGCGAGACTTGGACCCTCACCAAGGGCCAGAGAATGAGACTTAACTCTTTGGAACCAAGTCTCTTCGGAGAACCCTTGGCTATCGCTGGTCAGACTTTGTGTCCAACGAGCAATTGCTGAGAGAGACTCAGATGAAATTTGGTTCCTGTATGGTCCGTGAGCGTCAGCTGCGGCTGTATGGACATGTGGCTTGTTTTCCAGACGCTGATCCAGCTCACCATCTTCCTCCTCTCTTTCACACATGCCTTTCACCATAGCTCGTGCTTCATCCACCCCAAGCCATGCTTCCCATGCTGTGCCATCCCCATGACCTCCTCCTGTTGCAACCGCCCCTCCATCTCGTCCACCTCTGCTCTTGCAATCCACTTCCGACTTCCCTTATTCCCCCGGGAGAGCATTCTTTACCACTGAATCACTCAAATCCCACAGCATCATGAACTCCCGCACCCTCACCACCTTAAACTCCTCGGTTGATGATGTCAAGGGAAACCGGAGTTTTCCACCCTGACGTGCCACTCCCAGCCACCACCACGTGAGTTTGGCGCAACACTGGATGAGATGCTGAGAGATACTTTTGTGATTGGAATTAACAGCGATTCCATCTTGCATAAACTGCTCTCGGAGACTGATCCAGACCTCAAGAAGGTTACCGACATTGCCACTGCGTGTATGCAAGCTGATGAGAGTCTACGGGTCATCACAAGGTCAATGCCAGATGTGCACAGAGTGACAACTTATAAAGAGAAGTGTCGGATTTCCATCTCCCCGCAAGATGTACCGTCCCAAGAAGGCTGGTGGCATGACCTGATGGCATTGCGGTGGTGGGCATGGTGCATTCCAATGTCATTATAAACAATTCACGTCCCACACCTGTGGGATGTCCCAGACCCACCTCATCCACTCACCATGTCGATGTCGAGAATGACAACGCAGAGCCAACTGATCGCATGCTTCATGTAACCAACAGCACATCAGGCGCTACCACAGTCGAAGGTGAGAATGATTCAGTTTTCTCTGTGGGCACCAGGAATACTGAACCTCCGTTTGTTGTGATGGTGACAATAGATCATTCCCCATGGAGATGGAGATCGATACTGGCACTTTGAGATCTATCATGTGTGAAGACATGTTCACCTCACTGTATCCACAAGGTGGGGTACCGGAGACCACACCTGTGTCGACTAAACTGAAGACATATACCAGCGAAATTGTACCTGTGATCGGCTCAGCCATTGCGTCCATCGAGTACGGTACGATGGTGCGTCCCACGCTTTACCGTTGCTTCTCACAGGGGACAAGGGTCCGGCTTTGTTTGGCAGAAACTGGTTAAAGGTCATCAGACTCAACTGGCATAATGTGAACCGTGTGTCCGCCAGTGCTGGATGCGCATCGATTGTTGACAAGTATCCTGATATATTTTGTGATGGTGTGGGCACTTGTAAAGGCACCAAGGTTAAGATTCATGTGGATGCCGAGGCTAGGCCAATTTTCCATAGGGCAAGACCTGTACCTTACATGATGTGAGCAAAAATTGAGCAGGAGCTCGATCGTCTTCTGGATGAAGGAATCATCGCCCCAGTTGAATACTCCGACTGGGCTGATCCAATTGTACCCGTGCTGAAATGGGAGCTTACGTATCTGTGGGAACTACAAGACCACCATAAATCGTCATTCAAAACTGCATGGATATCCTCTGCCCAAGGTAGAGGATCTGTTCACGGCTCTCATGGGAGATGAGACATTTACAAGGTTACACCTGACCAATGCTTATGCACAAGTGGAACTTTATTTTTTCTTTTATTTTTTTTGATGTAGAAGGCTCCAGGCACGGACTATGTCATCCTCATCGAGGCCAGGCCTTAATAAAAGGGCTGCATGGATAGAAAAGTGGAGAAGGAGAGAATAGTCTAAGAGTTTTTGAGAAAGCAAAAAATCTGCTTTTTGAAAAGGGGAAGATCATAAGTGTTTGGAAACACATGTGAAGGTAAACAGTTCCAGAGTTTGGCAGTGGAGGGGAAGAAACAAACATAACGGCCCACCCTTGAGTTGCCAATGGCCACACAATAACCATGAGATGTAGTGGCTTGTCGAGTAATCCGTGGTCTCGCTAATGGCGGAGGTATACAGGCAGCAAGTTCTTGGGAGCAAACACCGAAGTAATATCTGTAGAAAAGATAAAGAGAGCCAACTTTGTGACGTAATTTGAGCGGGTCAAGTTTTGAGGTCAGATTGGGAGAGTTGATAAGTCAAATTACTTTTAATTCAATTCTGTCCAGTAAGTATGTGGAACTAGAACCTCCCCAGATGTGAGTGCAGTACTCTATACAAGGACAAATCAATCCTTTATATAGTTGAAGCAACTGTTGAGAGGAGAAGAATCTTCGACATCTGAACAGGACTCCCAATTTCTTCGAGGCAGATTTAGCTATTTGTGTAATGTGTGGATTCCAGGATAAATTTGAAGTTAGGGTAATACCTAGTAGGTTTATTGTATCACATGGTGTAATTGTGGAGCTTTCAAAGGAGATTGGAAAGTTGAGAGGAGTTTTAGAAAGAGAGATAGGAAGAAATTTAGTTTTAGAAGCATTGAATTTGACCTGATTACATTTGCCCCACTGGGAAATCTTGTCCAAATCTGAATCTAAAGAGGTGGTTGTGATAAAAACGAAATGCAGATCGATTGAGGGAAGATGGGGGCAGATGGGGAAAACATGGAGGAATGCAACGTTGAGTCATCAGCATATGAGTGCATTTGGTTATTTGTGTAAGAAAGAAGGTCATTGATAAAAAGAAGGAAGAGTGTTGGAGACAGAACAGAACCCTGAGGAACACCGCTGTTGATAGGGAAGGAGGGAGATGTTGAGCCATGGACAATTACAGAGATAGAGCGGTCAGAGAGAAAGCTCGATATGAGAGAGCAGAGTGAAGGAGAAAAGCCGAAAGAGGGAAGCTTGGATATCAGACCCCGATGCCAAACTCTGTCAAAGGCTTTTGAGATATCAAGGCCTACAACAAAGGATTCCCCAAAATCTCTCAGAGAAGAGGCCCAGACATTCGTAATGTAAGAAAGGACATCACCGGTAGATCTTGCCTTGCGAAAGCCATATTGATGGTCAGATAGAAGACTGTGTTTCAAGATGCTTGAGGAAATGGTTATTGAGAAGACATTCAAAGACTTTGGAAATAGTAGAAGTCAGAGCAATAGGACGGTAGTTGGAAGGGTTTGAATGATCACCCTTCTTTAAAATAGGCTGCACTAAGGCATGTTTCCAGGAAAGAGGGAGAGTTTGGGTTTTTAAACAAAAACGAAACAAACGAGCAAGTACGGGTGCAAGTTCTGAAAAACACTCCTTCAAAACACAAGGAGGAATGCTATCTTGTCCGTATGCCTTGCTTGTATCCAGAGAGAGGAGTAGTTTTTTGACTGCATGGAAAGAGATTATAGGGACGGGCATAGGATTGGTAAGGGGTGAATCAGAGGGAGATGGAATGTTAGAGTCATCCAGAGTGGAATTAGAGGAGAAAAGAGAACCAAAAAGAGTTGCTTTGTCAGTCGGAGAGACAGCAATAGTATCATCGGAACGGAATAGTGAAGGAAAGGTAGAGCGACAGAAGTTGTTGGCGATACTTTTAGCTAATTTTATCTTTCAGACGAATCTAAAACTTTCACCTGTATCAATACACACCATGGACTGTTCGTGTACAATCGATGCCCTTTTGGCATTCGGTCCACCGCACCCATTTTCCAGCAAAATATGGAGAAATTATTAAGAACCGTACCCAGCACCGTTGTGTTTCAGGATGATGTATTGGTGACCGGTCGGTCAGCCCAGGAACACCTCCAGAACCTGAATGAAGTGCTAAGCTGTCTCTTCATTGCAGGCCTTCGTCTCCATCATGAGAAATGTGTCTTCATGACCCCTGAGGTTGAGTACTTGGGTCATCAAGTCAAGTCAAGTCAAGTATGGGAGCATTCGCCAGAGCAGCGTGTCGCCACGTCCACTTTCCAACGGTACTCCAGGGGCCTTCGGCTGGTCATCCTCCAGGCTGATTCCTGGCCCATCCCTATCTCCTTGAGATGCCGAACAACCTGCTGCAACCACGAGGCACATGGTCGGCCCGTTGGCCTCCTCCACTCACGAGGCTCCCTTGCTGAGAGTATCTGGTGAGCTGTATCAGCATCCGAAAGACGAGCCACATGTCCATACAGCCGCAGCTGATGCTCACGGACCATACAGGAAACAAATTTCATCTGAGTCTCTCTCAGCAACCGCTCGTTGGACACAAAGTCTGACCGGCGATAGCCAAGGATTCTCCGAAGAGACTGTAGCGGTTCCCGCTGAATGTACACAATCGCCTTGCACCTGCCAGGACGCGGCCAGGGCACGATCGCCATGCCGGGCTCGTCCGGACGGGCCCAGACGCACCTCTCCTGGGCATGCCCGGACTCGCTGTTCCCGGGCACGCCCGAACCTCCTGGGCACGCCCGGTCTCGTCTTTCCCGGGCATGCCCGCTCTCGCCTTTCCAGGGCTCGCCCAGAGCGCCCGGGCACGCCCAGCCTCGACTTGCCAGGCCGCGTCCAGGACGCCCGGGCATGTCCAGACTCGCCTTTCCAGGGCTCGCCCAGAGCGTCCCGGGCAAGCCCGCTCTCGCCTTTCCAGGGCTCACCCAGAGCACTCGGGCACGCCCAGCCTCGACTTGCCAGGCCGCGTCCAGGACGCCCGGGCATGTCCAGACTCGCCTTTCCAGGACTCGCCCTTGACACCCGGGCATGCCCGGTCTCGGTTTTCCTGGGCAAACGCCCCGGCATAAATGTGTATATATATTGCTGCCCGATAAACGGGCTTGTCAGAATACCTGAGCTGTTTTGTTTCAATAAAGCAACTCGGACGAATTCCGTCTTTGGTCGCGTCAATTCTTTCGACTCGCGTTGGAGCGCAGCTCCTTCACTGGTGACCTACCGACATGGACACGGCAGTGACTCTTAAACTGCCTACCTTCTGGGAGGCTCACGCGGCTGTTTGGTTCGCCCAGGCGGACTCCCAGTTCGCCCTGCGAGGCATCACCGCGGACGACACCCGCTTCCACCACGTCGTGGCAGCACTCGGTTCCGCCACCGCGGCCCGCGCCCTGAGCCTCCTCGAGCACCCGCCGGCTGCTGACAAGTATGACGCGCTGAAGGCGCTCCTCCTCGATGCTTTCGCCCTCTCACCGGCGGCACGCGCACGGTGCCTGCTCGACCTGCCCGAGCTCGGTGACACGCGCCCGTCCGAGCGCATGGACTATATGCTCTCATTGCTCGGTGAGCACTCTCCGGATTTTCTGTTCCGCGAGCTGTTCCTTCGCCAGCTGCCTCACCCGGTACGCCTCGCCCTGGCTGGCACGTCGATCACCGATCCCCGCGCCCTCGCCAGGGAAGGCGATAAGATCTCCTCGGCGGGCCAACACATCGGCGTGGCTACCTGGAGCCTGCCGCCGTCCGAGGCGACGCCCACGACGCCCGGGCGCCCTGCGCGGTTGGAGGCCGAACTGCCGGTGCAACTGGCGGCCGCCACGCCGCGCCGACCGCTTCCGACACGACGGCCGGGGCCTCCACCTGACCAGGCGTGGTGTTATTACCATGCCAGGTTCGGACACAAGGCTCGGACGTGCCGACCCCCGTGCACTTTCGGCAAGTCGGGAAACGGACGGGCCGGCGTTCATTCCCAGCCATGAGCGCCGGCCACTCGGGCAACTTGCTTTTTATTCGGGACAAAGCGTCCGGGCGGCGTTTCCTTTGTGACACCGGCACCCAACTGAGCGTCATACCCGCCTCCGAGCAGGACAGGCGGGACGCCGTTTGCGGCCCCTCTTTGTCGCTGCTAATGGCTCGGCCATACGCACTTTCGGCCCGCGCGACGTCACCCTCTGCTTCGGCAGCCAGCGCTTTCAGTGGACCTTTGTGACCGCCTGCGTCCCCATGGCTTTGCTGGGCGCCGACTTCCTCTGCGCGCACGGGCTGCTGGTCGACGTCAAACGACGTTGCCTTGTCAATGCCGAGACCTTCAGCTCCCTGGCGTGCACGATGAGCAGCTCCACGCCGACCGAACTGGCGTGCGCCCTCCCGACGGCGAACGAGTTCGCTCGCCTGCTCGCGGAATTCCCGGCCCTCACGCGGCCGACGTTTTCGGCCGTCGCAGTGCGGCATGGGATCGAGCACCACATACCCACTACGGGCCCGCCGGTCTACGCCAGGGCCTGCCGCCTCGACCCGGCCAAGCTCGCCATGGCAAAGGCCGAGTTCGACGCGATGGATCACCTCGGCATTGTGCGGCGCTCCAATAGCGCGTGGGCCTCACCACTGCACATCGTGCCAAAGCCGGGGGGTGGATGGCGCCCGTGTGGCGACTACCGCCGCCTCAACGACGATACCACCCCCGACAGGTACCCGATCCCGCACATCCAGGACTTTTCCGCCCGGTTGGAGGGACGGGTCATATTTTCCAAAATTGACCTGATATGGGGATACCACCAGGTACCTGTCCGGGCGGCCGACGTCCCGAAGACGGCCGTCATCACGCCATTCGGCCTGTTCGAATTTTTGAGGATGCCGTTTGGCCTCAAGAATGCGGCCCAGGCGTTCCAGCGCTTAATGGACGGCGTGCTGTGCAACCTGCCATTTCTTTTCGTCTATCTGGACGACATCCTCGTCGCCAGCACGTCCCGCGCCGAGCACCTCCTCCACCTCCGAACACCGTTCGGTCGCCTCAGCGAGCACGGCTTAATTGTCAACCCGGCCAAATGCCACTTCGGCACGATGACCGTTGACTTTTTGGGCCACCGCATCACCAAAACCGGGGCCGTGCCGCTGCCGACCAAGGTCGAGGCCATCACCACGTTCCCGCGTCCCCGTTCCATCAAGGCCCTACAAGAGTTCCTCGGCATGGTGAATTTTTATCACCGATTCGTGCCCCGTGCTGCTCAGCTCATGCGGCCCCTTTACGAGGCCCTCCGGGGCAAGCCGGCCAAGCATGACATCGTTTGGTCCGCGGCCATGGACGCGGCCTTCGCGAGCGCAAAACGGGCCCTCGCCGACGCAACGCTGCTGGCTCACCCGGTGCTCAACGCGCCCATCACCCTCACTACGGACACCTCCAACTACGCGGTGGGCGCCGTCCATGAGCAATGGGTGGACGGGGTTTGGCAGCCACTCGCTTTTTTCAGCCGGCAACTCCGGCCGAACGCGTTAAAATACAGCACGTTCGACCGCGAGCTGCTCGGTCTATTCCTGGCCGTTCGCCATTTCCGACACCTCCTGGAGGGCCGCCCGTTCACGGCTTTCGTCGACCACTAGCCGTTGGTCTACGCAATGGCCAAAGTCACGGAGCCGTTGTCGGCCCGCCAGCAGCGCCACCTCTCCGCCGTGTCGGAATTCACCATGGACATCCGGCACGTCGCCGGCAAAGACAACGCCGTGGCCGACTGTCTTTCTCAGGCCAGCGCGAACGCGGTCCACCTCGGCATGGACTTCGCGCTCATGGCGGCCGACCAGACCACCGACACCTCGGTGCAGGCCGTCCGGGCAGCGGACACGGGCCTCCGCCTGGCCGACATCCCCTTCGCGGGCACCGTCCTGCTCTGCGACGTCTCCCAGGGCCAGCCTCGCCCCATCGTGCCCGTTTCCTGGCAGCGCCGCATCTTCGCCTCCATCCACGGCCTTTCTCACCCGGGCCGGAAAGCTTCTCAGAAGCTGGTGTCGGCGCGTTTCGTCTGGCACGGCCTTCGACGGAACGTCCGCGACTGGGCCAACACCTGCACGGCCTGCCAGCGGGCCAAGGTCCACCGCCACACCCAGGCCCCGCTAGCCCCTTTCACCGTGCCTGCACGGCGTTTCGACCACGTCCACGTGGACCTGGTGGGTCCCCTGCCCCCATCGCGGGGGTTCACCCACCTGCTCACCATGGTGGACAGGACCACCAGGTGGCCGGAGGCCGTGCCCCTCACCTCCACCACCACCGCCGACGTGTTGCAGGCGTTTATCGCCACCTGGGTCGTGCGCTTCGGCACACCGGCGGACATCTCGTCCGACCGCGGCCCACAGTTCACGTCCGAACTTTGGGGCGCGGTCGCCCGCTCGTTGGGGGTCACGCTGCACCGCACCACAGCCTACCACCCCCAAGCCAACGGGTTGTGCGAGCGGTTTCACCGCTCCATGAAGGCCGCACTCATGGCCGGCCTTCAGGACGACGGTTGGACCGACCGGCTGCCGTGGGTCCTTTTGGGCCTCCGCACGGCCCCCAAGGAGGACCTCCGGGTGTCCGCCGCCGAGCTCGTCTACGGCCAGCCGCTCCGCGTCCCGGGCGAGTTCGTGCCCGACGCTACCAGTCCCTGGTCCGCCGCACACCAGCGCTCGGACCTCCAGGAGGCCGCCCGACGATTTGCCCCCGTGCCAACGTGCCGCCACGGTGGCCCCCAGTCCTACGTCCCCCCGGCGCTTCGCACAGCGGAGTACGTCTTTGTGCGTCATGATGCGCACCGGGGGCCACTCCGGCCGCCATACGACGGGCCCTTCCGGGTCCTGCGACGGGGCGACAAGTCCTTCGTCGTCGACGTCGGCGGCCGGTCGGACCGGATCTCTGTGGACCGCCTCAAACCGGCGCACGTGGACGTCGACCAACCACCACGTTTGGCCCTTCCTCCGCAGCGAGGCTGCCGCCCGTCCACATTTCCCCCCGCTCGACCACCCACCACCAGATCGGACCCCCCCCCCCCCCCACGACCCTCCAGGGGTCGCTTCGGCCGGGTCATCCGGACCCCCCTTAAATTGACCCTGCCGGTGCAGGTCGATTCTGGAGGGGCGTGTGTAGCGGTTCCCGCTGAATGTACACAATCGCCTTGCACCTGCCAGGACGCGGCCAGGGCGCGATCGCCATGCCGGGCTCGTCCGGACGGGCCCAGACGCACCTCTCCTGGGCATGCCCGGACTCACTGTTCCCGGGCACGCCCGAACCTCCCGGGCACGCCCGGTCTCGTCTTTCCCGGGCATGCCCGCTCTCGCCTTTCCAGGGCTCGCCCAGAGCGCCCGGGCACGCCCAGCCTCGACTTGCCAGGCCGCGTCCAGGACGCCCGGGCATGTCCAGACTCGCCTTTCCAGGGCTCGCCCAGAGCGTCCGGGCATGCCCGCTCTCGCCTTTCCAGGGCTCGCCCAGAGCGCTCGGGCACGCCCAGCCTCGACTTGCCAGGCCGCGTCCAGGACGCCCGGGCATGTCCAGACTCGCCTTTCCAGGACTCGCCCTTGACACCCGGGCATGCCCGGTCTCGGTTTTCCCGGGCAAACGCCCCTGCATAAATGTGTATATATATTGCTGCCCGATAAACGGGCTTGTCAGAATACCTGAGCTGTTTTGTTTCAATGAAGCAACTCGGACGAATTCCGTCTTTCGTCGCGTCAATTCTTTCGACTCGCGTTGGAGCGCAGCTCCTTCAAGACGTGTTTCCAAAAGGAGTTAAGTCTCATTCTCTGGCCCTTGGTAAGGGTCCAAGTCTCACATCCATAGAGCAAGACTGGAAGCAAAAAGGACTTAAAAACTCCGACTTTCGTCCTCCTGCATAGATACCGACAGCGCCACACCCCATGATCCAGTGAATCCATGACTCCCCAGGCCCGACCCAGACGCCGATCAACCTCTGGCTCAAAACATGAATAACACTTCCAAGGTAAATTAATCTCTTCGTGACCTCAACATCTTCGCCACAAACAGGTACAGACAAGACAGCAGAAAACTTGAAAGCCTGGATCTTGGTTTTGACACAGGAAATCCGTATATATACTGTATGTATATGTATATTTTTTATGTATAGCGATGTATCTTATTATATATATATACTTATATAAACATTTGAATATGTGTGCTCCATTCTCAAAAGTTGAGCTTCAAAAGAAGCCGAAACATGAAGCATTTAAAAGGTGTTTGTATGACTTGCTTGGCCAGACTCGAACCATCGACCTTCCAGACTCAAAGCAGCCATGACTGATTCTCCAATTCTGCTTTAAGAAAAAAACAAGGTCCCACCGAGATTTGAACTCGGATCACTGGATTCAAAGTCCAGAGTGCTAACCATTACACCATGGGGCCAACACACAAGGTTAAGTAATTTCGAAAACTTTTACCTGCTTCTGCTTGTCACGTGTGAGGTGGTGTGAGGTCGAATCCAACCCAAACCACCCTGTGCGGACACAAACAACTCTTGACTAAACAGGGAGCTGACAACACCGGTTATTGAAACGACATCTGTCCCATCAGGTAAATGTGAATAATGCACGAACCTTAACCTGAATAATTATAATATGTCCAAGTTTGTTTCATTTTAATACCCCGTTCATGAAGCGTAAAGCGAGGTTCATTGCACTTGGTTCACTTTGTATCTGTGTCTGTCTGCAGATCTGTCTGTCAATCCAATTAACGAGGAAACTACGCAATGTCAATCATTTAATATTACCCTCGCCAGAGGAGAGGTTATTGCATTTGATTCCGTTTGTTACTTGCCGGAAAAAATTCCGGCAAGTATGTTGATCTGTTCGTTTGTCTGTCTGTCTGTCTGTCTGTTTGTCTGTCTGTCTGTCTGTCTGTTTGCAGCACTGCGTCTACACCGTTGCACGGAGAATCGCCAAACTTTGCACACATATTCGTCTTGCCCTGGAATAGACTGTGCCCAATTTATGACGTCATCGGTCACGTGTTTCGGCGGCCATCTTGGAAAAACCGAAATAATTTGCACCGCTATATCTCCGAAAGTACTGAACAGAAAAAATTGAGACATGGCTCATTGTGAAGAACTCTCCATGGGGAATAAAATGTGTTAATGATGACGTCATCAGTCACGTGGTCGGCCGCCATCTTGGAAAAACGGCAAAAGTTTGCACCTCCATATCTCTGAAAGTACTGAATAGAAAAAATTGAGACATGGCTCATTGTAAAGAACTCTCCATGGGGAATAAAATGTGTTAATGATGACGTCATCAGTCACGTGGTCGGCCGCCATCTTGGAAAAAGCGAAAAAGTTGCACCTCCATATCTCCGAAAGTACTGAACAGAAAAAATTGAGACATGGCTCATTGTGAAGAACTCTCCATGGGGAATAAAATGTGTTAATGATGACGTCATCAGTCACGTGGTCGGCCGCCATCTTGGAAAAACGGCAAAACTTTGCACCTCCATATCTCTGAAAGTACTGAATAGAAAAAATTGAGACATGACTCATTGTAAAGAACTCTCCATGGGGAATAAAATATGTTAATGATGACGCCATCAGTCACCTGCTTCGGCCGCCATCTTGGAAAAAGCGAAAAAGTTGCACCTCCATATCTCCGAAAGTGCTCAATATAATAAATTGAGACATGGCTCATTGTAAAGAACTCTCCATGGGGAATAAAATATGTTAATGATGACGTCATAGGTCACGTGGTTCGGCCGCCATCTTGGGAAAACCGAAAAACTTAGCACTTCCATATCTCCGAAAATGCTCAATATAAAAGATTGAGACATGGCTCATTGTAAAGAACTCTCCATGGGGAATAAAATATGTTCATGATGACATCATCGGTCACGTGGTTCGGCCGCCATATTTGTCCTAAATGGCCGATAAAAAAGTAAATTCCGGCAAGTCCTCGGTCTCTGACCGATTTTTCATTTGTCTGTCTGTCTGTTTGTCTGTTTGCAGCACTACATCTACACTGTTGCACGTAGAATCGCCAAACTTTGCACACGTATTTGTCTTCCCCTGGAAGAGACTGTGCCCAATTGATGACGTCATCAGTCACGTGGTTCGGCCGCCATCTTGGAAAAACCGAAAAAATTTGCACCTCCATATCTCCGAAAGTGCTGAATAGAAAAAATTGAGATATGGCTCATTGTAAAGAACTCTCCATGGGGAATACAATATGTTAAGGATGAAGTCATCAGTCACGTGGTTCGGCCGCCATCTTGGAAAAACAGAAAAACTTTGCACCTCCATATCTCCGAAAGTGCTGAATAGAAAAAATTGAGACATGGCTCATTGTAAAGAACTCTCCATGGGGAATAAAATATGTTAATGATGACGTCATAGGATACGTGGTTCGGCCGCCATCTTGGAAAAACTGAAAATATTTAGCACCTCCATATCTCCAAAAGTGCTGAATAGAAAAAATTGAGACATGGCTCATTGTAAAGAACTCTCCATGGGGAATAAAATATGTTAATGATGACGTCATCGGTCACGTGCTTCGGCCACCATCTTGGAAAAACCCAAAAAATTAGCACCTCTATATCTCCAAAAGTGCTGAATAGAAAAAATCGAGACATGCCTCATTGTAAAGAACTCTCCATGGGGAATAAAATATGTTAATGATGACGTCATCGGTCACATGGTTCGGCCGCCATATTTGTCCTAAATGGCCGATAAAAAAGTAAATTCCGGCAAGTCCTCGGCCTCTGACCGATTTTTCATCTGTCTGTCTGTTTGTTTCTTTTTGCGCACAGAATAAATATTATTTTTCTCTGCAACAGTTGGTCCGATTGACAGAAAATTTTCACCATTGGTGCACCTCCACCTGTAGAATTTTTCAATTATAATTATAATGCAGTGTTAGTTTGTTATTGTGTTTTGCAGTGTTAGTGTGTGTAAAATTATGTATATGTATATATGTATATATATATGTTTATATACAACAACAACATCAACAGGCATTTTAAGGTCATTTTCCCTGCCAGAGGGGGGGTTAGCCTTGCGGTCCCCATGACAATCTTCACCATTTTGCCCTATTTTCTGCATCTCCCCTTGTTAACCCCCTTGCCGCATTTCTTCTTCCACCATCTTTAGCCAAGTCTTTCTCGGTCTTCCCCATCCTCTACTTCCTTCTACATTCATTTCCATCACTCTTCTCAACCAGTCACTTTCATCCTTCCTCAACACATGACCAAACCATCTCAACCTGTTCCTCTTCACAGCATCAATCACAGGCTCTATTCCCATCATCTTTCGCAATTCATCATTTGTCTTCCTCTCTCTCAACGATACTCTGCACATCCACCGAACCATTCACATTTCCACCATTTCCAGACTTCGTTGCTGCTCTACGTTCATTACCCATGTCTCGCTCCCAAAAATCAAAACACAAAACAAAACAAATCAAAACAATCAAAACAAAATCAAAACACATGCAGCATACACCTTTCCCTTCAGCTTCAACGACACTCCCCTCATCATCAGCATGCCACTCAGTTCCCGAAACTTCTTCCATGCACATCTCACTCTGGCAACCGTTGCGGAGTCTGATCCACCTTCTCCATTCAGCATGTCTCCGAGGTAACAAAATGTTTTCAGGCCTTCCAGCTTCACGCTGTCTCCAAGATCCAACTCAACATTACCTCCATTTGCAGCTCCCTCTGTGCACACCTTACACTGGAATGTCGCTGCCACACTGGTTAATGACCCTCTCAGACCACTACATTTTGGATGAACCCACTCAGCGCACATTGTACATTGAATGGAGTTGACTCCGACACCCTTTCTTGCACACAGCACAAGGCCACTTCCCATTTCTTTCTACCTCACCACATGCTTTACCACTTGCCATCACCTTCGTTTTTCCGATATTCACCTTCAGACCTTTTGTCTCCATACCTCCTTCCACTTGTTCATCTTTTCCTTCAGTCCATCCATACTTTCCGCAATCAACACCAGATCGTCTGCATACAACAACTCCCACGGTAAGCCCTCCTTTTCGTTCTGAGCCAGCACCTCCATCACAGCTACAAATAGTAGTGGACTTAGTACCGACCCCTGATGCACTCCCACCTTCACCTCAAACTCACCACTGTTCTCGTCCTTCGTCCTTACAGCTGTGCACGCTCTTTTGTACATTGCCATCACCACTCTGATCAACCATTCCTCCACTCCTAACTTCCTCAATGCCCATGTCACTACTTCACGTGGAACACTATTGAATGCTTTCTCCAGATCAACAAACGCAAGAAACAACTTCTTCCTCTTCTCCATGTACTTCTCCTGCAACTGCCTCAGAATAAAAAGCGTGTCTGTCGGTCCTCTTCCTGACATGAATCCAAACTGCATTTCGTCGATCTTCACTTTCTTCCTTATATGTACTCCAATAATTGAATTTAATATTTTGTATTCATATATATATTTTTGTATTTGTATATATTGTTACGTGCTCCTCCCCAAACCCCGGTCACGGTGTACCTCCGAGCCCCGATAGGAGTCACGGCAGAAAGATGTGTGATTCTGTGTGTCAAAGATTAATGGTGAAACCACACCAATTGTTACCAACAAACAAGTTTTTTTGTTTGTTTTTTTTTTCCTTTTTTTTTGTATACTGAATCGAGGCTTGGGAAAGAGCTTACATTTATTTCACAAACAAATCAACCAAACAAAATATATAAAAAGAGGGAGTGGAAGACAAGATGGAGAGAGAAGGGGAAGCACACAAACATAACATTTGAGAGCAGGGAGATGTGTGGGAGGGAGAGGGCTTCGGGGAGGAGGCGTGGGAAGGGGGGGGGGGGGTGGGAGAAGTATAAAACACGAGGACAACAAGGACTTCCAGGACAGAAGTTGGTATTTCAAAAAAGTGGATTTGGGGTGAAATTAGCGGGGATAGAAAAGATCAAGGTTTTGGATGGGGGAAGATAAGAGATGGTGGTGAACAGCTGTTTTAAAGACCTGGAGGGTGGAGTGGGATTGAAGAGAGTGAGGGAGTTTGTTTCAGAGGCGGGAGAAAAGAGGAATGAAGGAGTGAAGGTGAGCAGAGAGTCTTGATTTTGGCAGTTTAACCATAAGAGGGTTGCAGGCAGATCTTGTGCGACCTGTAGGAATATTTGGGGGACAGAGCCCAGACAGAGCTGGGGGGGGGGGGGGGCAAGAGTAGAAGTCGGTAGAAGACGGAAAGACCACCAACCTGCCTGCGGTGAGTGAGTGAAAGGCCCTTGGAGTTAGCTTCATCGCGGGAGATTCCAATGATTCTGAACACTTTGGTTTCAACAGCGTGAATATGAGCTAGGTGTGAGGCAGAAGCACCAGCCCAGAGGGGAGAGCAGTATTCCATTGAGCTGCGGATGAAAGCCTTGTATGTGGTGAGGAGCTCAGGTGTGCCAAGGAAGGACTTCGCACGATGGAGGATGCCCAGTCGGCGGCTGGCTTTGGAGGCCACATTTGAAATGTGGTTTTCCCTGGAAAGATCATGGCAGATAGTGACTGACAGAACAGAACAGATCCAAAAGCTTGAGTGACAGAACTTCTTGGAGAGGATTATTCAGAAAGTGGATGGGAGGGTTGTCCAGTCGGTCTTTTCGGACAGACATCGTAGGAGTGTGAGATTTGTCAGGATTGAAAGACATGTTCCACTTGTTTGCCCAGTCTGTGATTTTGTCCAGGTCCGCAGAGAGTGAGGAGGCTGCAGACTGCCGATATGAGGGATGAGGAATGGAGCGACAGAGAGGAGAGTCATCAGCAAAGAGATAGAGAGGATTTCCAAGAGAGTCAGAGAGATCATTGATGAAGACCAGAAAAAGCACTGGGCCCAGAACACTGCCTTGGGGAACTCCAGCCTGAACAGGAAGAGGAGATGAGAGAAACCCATTCAGGGCCACATGTTGACTACGACTGGAGAGGAAGTCAAGCCATTGGAGAAGAGGAAAGATTTCATATCTGGACCCCAGCCGCCTCTTGATTTCCCAGCCCCCTCTTGAGGACACTTTTGCCTATCTTTGGCAGTGTGACTGTCAACCGAGTGGGATTCTGGTCTCGATACAACATCGTTCTGTCGATAAAACTCCACACCAGATTTTTGAGCAAATGTTTGGTTGGTTGAAAGACGCATCATGACGTGGGGGTGACATTGTTGGGATTCCATCTCTTCCCTCCTTAGGAGGGATTGATGACGAATTTGGTTTAGGGGAGATATGGGGGACGTGACAGTAGCGACGAATTTGTAAATGTGTAGATTGTGTAAATACGGGGTAGGGGCAAGGGTAGAAAAAGTGACATGGGGGGTGACGTACGGATAGGGACGAGCTTTCTCCGCTCGCTCTCCCACGCCCTTCATGCTGCATCACCTTGTATCAATGTGTACCCTTGTGCCCTTGCCCCGCTGATTTGCTTGTCCTCCTTCCCCCACTCATGGACTTGTTTTGTTGGGCCCGGGGGGAGTGCGCAGGTGGCCGCAGCTGTGTGCCCGCACCTTCGCTGCCCCCGGCCTGCACTGATGCACCATATGGACCACACTGGCACCACATATGGACCACCCGTTCTGTGGCCTGGCACCACTTTGGACCACACGTACTGTGGCCTGGCATCTCTGCTGGGAACGACCATTGCTGCCAGCAGCCTCTTGCTTGCGGACCACGGTTAAGGTGGCACCTATGCCCAGCAGGTGGACCACCTCAGTTGGCCCTGCTGGCCATAAATAAAAAGCGGACGCGGTGTGTGCCCTTTTTAATTATTAAATAGACGGCAAGTAAGAAGGCAGCCAGAACCAGCGGCCCAGCAGCCAGCCCAGCAGAGGAGCAGAGAAGACATCACAAGACGCCATTATTATTGTTTTGAAATGTGTTTGGTGCATTTTCTTTTGTTATGGTGCTTTTTGGTGCTCTTTGGTGCTTTGTGGTGCTTTTCATGCATTTTGTTTTGTTGGTGCATATGGTATGGTGTATCAGTGCAGTGCATGGCAATGATCTTCCACTTTTCAAAAGTTTCTGCTTTTGTTCCCACCAAAGACAGGTCCTGGGTGTAGTTGTAAATAATCAAAATAGTAGTGTCTTTGTAAATAACATGCTCCCCACCGGTTAAATGTTTAGTTTCAAGACCATTCCGCAATTCGGTTAGTTTGTGGGAATGAGTCTGTTAGGTAGAATGCAACGCAGCAGGCAGGACATATTTAGTTTTAAAACTGTCGCACTCAGGGTGAGGTTAAAAGTAGAGGGTAACCACACCTAAGTGTCACACTAAGTTAAAGTTGTTTTGGCCCGGGATGGGCCTGGAGGAGAGGAGGGTGCAGTGTTGCGGTTTTGAGAACCCCTCACTTGTAAATACTTGTAAATAATAACTCTTGTAAGTATCCCAGCATTTAATAAGGTCGCACCCATAGTTAGGCCATATGCAACACGTAGGTCACCATAGGACTTTAGTTATTTCCTTAATATGTGTTTCAGATAAGGCTGTGTTCCCAATAGTTGCATCTGCGTTGCATTAATTAAATAAGATAGGCCCCATTCCGTCCATTTTGCCAGCCTCTCTCTCCAAATTGTATTACGCGCCTCTGCCAGCCGCAGCCGCCTCAGCGCTCGCTCCAAATGCCATTACGCACGCTGTCAAGCTTGGAGAAGAAGGGGGCGGAGCGCCAAGAACGAGTTGTGGCCACGTCAACTCACCATCAGGGCGTGGCCAGTAAGCCCCCACCAGCCAACCAGGGCTGATGTAATCTGACCGACGGGTGTGGCCTGGCGGAGCGTGGAGTGATATTGGAGCGCGTTATATAAGCGCAAGAGAGGAGAGAGACTGAGAACGGTGCCACAGACTCCTTGCTTATTGTACAGAGACATCTGCGCGAGGGAGCCATCGATTGTAACGCTATAGAGAGATCTGCGCAGGGGACCGTTGCTGCTGGAAAAAATCTGCACGGGGAGAGCTCGATTGCATTGTACGACCTCCTTTCGTAACGAACTGCGCCACAAGCCATTGTTCACAGAACTCTGAGGGTACCCTCTGATACGAACATTGCGAGAGAGAGAGTTGGCACACATATTACGTACGCCGCATCACAGTCCCCCACTAAATCAATAAGGTCCGGTTGCGCACCAACGACACAAGCTGCCTGCCATTCTTCGCTGTGGACCCGGAGCCTGGAACCATCTGCTTGGAACTTCTCCTCCTACCACTGCCATCCCGTGTGAGTCTGCCTGTTTGTCCGGGGTTGTAAGTAAGACTGTATAGTTAAGCTTGCCCTGTGTCCTTTTGCTCTGTATATTGCTTTCATTTCCTCTTCTTTTGGGTTTTTTTGTATATAATTAATAAACACACTCTTTGTTCTTCCCTTACTCTGGTTTCCTCTCATTCGATCGCCTCCGTCCTTTCTTTCAATTGAGTACCTGTGGCATGATTTGGAAACCGCTCAGGATCGGGTTTAGTTTCATTTGTTAACAGCTCGGATCGCGGATTGCTAACCGCTCGGCAATATTCCATCTTATCCGTGGTTTGAGTGGGAGTTATTTCCCTGCTCGCGGTCGGGGTTAGTACGTAGGTATTTGGGACTTCATTGACCAATCACCCTAGCTGATTCCGACCGGGAGGAGCGTCATAATTTCCAGGATTGGGGGATGGCCAGCTTAAAAGACAAGGGGATTAACCCCCCCCCCCCCCCCTTATAAGGGGAGCGCCGACCCCCGAGTCCGCAACAATATTATTCAGGTTAAATGGAAACCCAAACGTAATTTTTTTCGGAAAAGCATTGAAAATCATTAATCACGGTCTAATTTGAAGGGGAAATTTTTTGCCAATTATAAAGTGTCGCAAAAATCTCGAGAGTGTCGATCTCACTTTGATCCAAATGGCGGTTTTACATTGAGAAACAGTGCAGGTCGAGCTCTGATTCCGATACTGATTACTCCATCATTAGAAACTCTTTAGGTTCTCAGTATGTTGAAAGTGATCAGTGGGATTGTGAAGAAACTATTGGAGACAAAAGTAGTGATAGAAACACTTTTGAAGGTATGTGGAGCCTTATCGTTTTGCGCCTTTTGAGCGGGAATCAGACGAATCTGCTGTTAGTGCAGAATAAGATTGAGGTAGTATGTTCGTCGTGCAGATGAAAATTCCGGTCACATGTCCACTCCAGATTGGTAGGTTTTGTTTTTCCCTTCAATTGACGGTTTATTAGGGATCTTGTATTAATTGATAAATACAAAACAAAAATTCACAAAATCTAATATTTTGTAGGCCCGATCCACACTATGGTATTTCGGACAAACCTCGCCGAATTTATGGCAACGATGTAACCCGGCCGTAAACAATATGGAAGTGGCAGCTGACATCATGGTGTGACGTCACGAATAATCGTGAAGAAGAAGAAGAAGAAGAATTCGTCTTTTAATCGCAAAATTACCAACTTTATAAATCGCAAATCGGGAAAAGACACATCATACTATTTTATAGTGTATCGAAGGATAGAAGCGTCGAGGTGATCTGAGCGTTTGGGTTCCCCTTTAATGTTTCGTGCATTATTCACATTTACCTGATGGGACAGATTTCGTTTACAATAATCGGTGTCATCAACTCCCTGTTTCGTCAAGAGTTGTTTCTTTCTGCACGTGGTGGTGTGGGTTCGATTCCCACTCTTACCCACTCACACGTGGCAAGCATAAATAGGTAACTGCAGAACAAACCCTCCTCATATAAGGTGAGGAAGGTCGTTGTAGTGAATTGTGTGTTGGTTCCATGGTGTAATGGTTAGCACTCTGGACTTTGAATCCAGTGATCCGAGTTCAAATCTCGGTGGAACCTTGGTTTTTTTTTAAAGTACAAATGCAGTGTGAGTAATGGCCGCTTTGAGTCTGGGCGGTCTGACTTGTTCCGAGTCTGGCCAAGTCATACAAAGACCATTTGAATGGTTCAATCCTACGGTCTCTTTTGATGTTCAACATTTGAGAATGGAGCACATATATATATAATGTATATATGTATATGTATAATCTTCTATTACATAAGAGAGATGTATGTCTGTGTGTGTGTCGCCATTTTTCTCAGATGGCTGAATGGATCTTCGTCAAACTTTCAGAGGTTCAGCAGTGAGTGAATGGAAGTGTTTTAGGCAAAAAATATATATATATATTTTTAAATCGTTGTTTTCTTTGGAGTTAAAAAAAAAAATTGCTCGATAGTGCCTATGCCTTTTAAAATTAATGACAGTTATGTACAAGTACACATTAGCATAAATAAATGCAAAACAATCACCAGACATTTGAATACAAATAAATCAAACAATTCCGGAAGTGTAAGAAGTTGGTAGTACGGCTTCTTCTTCTTCCTGGTCGTCATCACACTTAACTCCGAAACGAGATGAATGCCACATTCACCCACCAGTATATATATATATATATATATATATATATATATATATATATATATGTATATATATGAACCCCCTTCCACTCCTTCCTCCCCCACCCCTCCCTTCCCCTTCTCCCCCACCCCTCCCTTCCCCTTCTCCCCCTACCTTCCCCCGAATCCGCAAGTGAACACAGTCACGACGATAATGAGCTGGCTTGATATCTCAATACATTCGTCATTTAACACAGTATTTTGTTATAGCCGGCGAAGCCGGTGTTGTGAATGAACACGTACGTATTAGTCGTATTATGTTGAAAAGCCAGATTTTGCTGGATCCCTTGAGAATTTCGAAGCTTTGACGCACCAAATCGCTCAATGGAGGCCGCCATCTTGCGGATGCGGAAGTATGCATAAACAATTGCGAAAAAGTTCAATAGGAGTTTGTTTCACCGTCTTTGTTTGATTCACAATCTTATGCACCTCTTATTTGTAATTAAAATACTTTAAGACCAACCTCGTTCCCCGGGCCCCCCACGGGCCCTGGTTATCTTCAACGAAAATCATCACCAAACCAATGAGATTCGAGCATTTGAAAAAATATTTCAAAAACCAAATCACTCAATGGAGGCCGCCATCTCCCGGAAGCGGAAGTATGCATAAAAAAATTGCGAAAAAGTTCAATAGGAGTTTGTTTCACCTGTCTTTTTTTGATTCACAATCCTATGCACCTCTAATTTGTAATTAAAATACTTTAAGACCAACCTCGTTCCCCGGGCCCGCACGGGCCCTGGTTATCTTCAACGAAAATCGTCACCAAACACCGGAACCAATGAGATTCGAGCATTTGAAAAAATATTTTTTTAAAGCTTATTACCGTTTCAGAGGCTGAAAACGGCGTCAAATATTCTAAAATTGAATAAGAATGATTTTTTAGAAATCTCGCGGCCGTAGGGGATAGTTTTTCACGGCCGGAAATATCCGAAGTTGAGACGGAATTCACCGAATTAATCAAGAAGGAAATTTTATAAATTTTAATCTCATCCAGAATGCAAATGGTGTCATTTTGAACTACGGTAGGTACGGTACCTACTATACCTACCTACTACCAACTACCTAACCTACTGATGCCATAGTGATGGGTAAAATAGTGGCAAGAGGCTTTGGCTTCGCCGGCTCATTGCGGCTTTGCAGTCGGGTACTAGTATTATCAATTTATTATTGGAATGACGCTGTTTGGAATTGAGTGAATACAATTGTGATTTTGAATTTCCAACCACACAGAAGTGCTCCATATCCGGATGTTACGTCAGCGCGGATTTAAATCCTTGCTTTTGTCATGAGTGGAGTGTTGGTAAAATTTTATTTTTTATATTAATGCTATTTAATTTGTGATTGGAGTTATGCTGTTTGGAATGAGAATAGAGATATTGAGTTCAAATGAATGACGTAATGAAGGAATAGTTTCTACTTTCTAACCGGGACATTCGCCATATGCAGATTCGCCATTGACTGGGTATAGAACCATTCAAATGGGTACGTTTTTCATGCAAGTCCATCACGACCATGCTGTCCATGCTTGATGTTCGACTGAAGGTGGCACAGGAATGTGGAATTTATTGGTTCCACGATTTAGCATTCACCGTTTCCGCATTGTTTTGCTTGCTTTAGGCTTCCCACCCATGCATAGCACAGGTACATCGCTAGTTTGTGTGTATATATATATATATATATATATATATATATATATATATATATATATATATATATATATTGTTACGGACACGGCTTAAGATGTTGCTTGACCGAGCGGAATGGCCGCCGTGTTCGCACAGTTTACCCGATTACCCCCAACTCACCCGATTCCACTCGAACGTTGGCCAAATCGCGCTACGCTAAATCAATGAGGGAAAGGACACAACGACTGGGATAAATGAAACGACGCAAGGGGTACAGTTCTCAAGACCTCCGGAGGAGGATATAATTAGTGGTGGAGAAAAGGGGTAGATTACAAGGTAATGAGGTAAAGACACAGAAGAGACGGGCACTTAGTTACAGTCTTATCTTATCCCCGACAGACCACAGACAAACGGAACAAGACTTGCTTACACAGGGATTGATGGCAGGGAAGGACAGGCAGTCGATAGCACAAGGTGCACCTTGGCTCAGGGAGAGGATAAAGCGCGGTCCAGTCCAGAGATGCGAGGAGGTGTCACAGCGCTTGGAGGTGGCGTCCTTCTCTCTCCAAGCTCAGCGCGCATCTGACGTCACCTCCCTCTTCCTGTGCATGCTCAGCGGGGAGTGACACGCCCTCGGCCCGTTGGCTCCGCCCCAGATGGGATCGGTCCGCCGCTTCTATTGGGTGCGGGGGTTACCGGGCTCCGCCCTTGACGAGGAGCTGACAGCGAGCCCCTACTTGGTAACCCCGTCGAGCACATGTGCGATGGCGGCTCGTTGGAAAGGCCTGGCACCCTCCCAACACCCCCCACCAACCAAGCCGGAGTGAGGACGCACACTCCCCGCGCCGCCGCCGCTGTTGTTGTTGTTGTTGTTGTTGTTGTTGCTGAACCGTGAGGAAGAGCTGCGGGGAGGTATTGGGAGGTCCTAAACTTCCTAACGGTGCCATACAATCACATTCTGGTGCAACGAAGAGTCAGAATTAATGGAAACGAGTCCTTAACTGACATAAACTAAGAATAACTAGCAAGATGTCCTATAGTTGTCTACGTGAGATGCGGTGGACCTGGATGCGACATTTAATGGAGGAAATAGGGGGAGGTCGGGTCTACAGAGTGTTGTTTACAGAAAATGGGACTAGGGAATGGGGGATTGGGGATAGTTGGGAAGTATGGAGGAAATAGGGGAATATTTACAAGCGGATATGGATGGATGTAAATCCCATATCCGCAACATTGCACCCTTCTCTACCTCGGGGCGTCCCGACCCGATACATTTTTACCTACTTTAGTGTGGCACTCAGATGTAGTTCCCTCTACTATTAACTCAACCCTGAGTGCGACAGTTTTACAGATGTTCACAAATGAGTAAATATTTCCCCCTGCGACGTTGCACCCTTCTCCTCACAGAAACACACCCACAGGATAACCGAATTGCGGAAAGCATCCTCAAACTAAACATACAGCCGGTAGGGAGCATCATTTACACAAGACTACACTGATATTTACACTACGATCCAGGACCTGTTCTTTGAGGAACACATGCAGATGTTATGCATAGAGAGAGCACGCATGCCAGCATCGATACACCAACCCACGAGTGCCCTGTGGCCCTACGGCCTTTAATAATGTGCAGAGCACCCCGTCCAAGCACCAAAAGCACCACCCCATTATGCACAGTCAGCACCATCCGGTGCACCAATAAAGTGTTCATAAAAATGCACAATTAAGTGTCCATGGTCACCGGTGGTGTCGCAGCCGGCCGATGTTCTGCCGCTGGTCTTGCCTTCATGGAGTGCACTTGGCCTTCTGGCTTCTTTAGGAATAAAGAAAGGCGCCGACCGCGTCCATTTCTAAATTGTGGCCGTCAGGGGGGCCAACTATAAGTGGTTCACCTGTATGGCATAGGTGCCACGTTGACCCAGAGGTCCATCAACGGGTGGTGCTTGCCCGCAAAAGAACTGCGGTCCATGGTGGGCGGCCACAAAAATTGCGGTCCATATGGTGTATCGATCCAGGCAGCAAGCAGCGGAAGTACAGGCCCACAACTGCGGAGCCAGCACCTCTCTCTCCTCTCTCTCTGCCCCAAAGCCAGATCCTCGGAGGTGGGAGACAAAAATAAGACAAGTGAGTAAGGTGGTAAGGGCGCAAAAGTGCATGCAATATAAGGTAATGCACACTGGGGGCACATGGGAACCAGGTGAGACAGGTACGTTCCTACCGTACGCCCCCCCCCCCCCACCAGGTAACCTACATTGCCCCTCCCTTACCCCTTACTGTATCCACAAAACACAACACTACCCATAAACATCTACTTTACACATCCACAAACGTCCCTACTGTCTTCCCCGTTCCTCCCATAAACCAAATTCGTCTTCTCTCCCTCCTAACCAATCAAATTTGCCATTTCCAACTCTCATCAAAATCTGCCATCTCCAACTCAACATCAAAATTTGCCATCACCAATTCATCATCAGTCCCTCCTAAGGAGGGAGAGATGGAATCACCCCAATGTCTCATCCACGTCGTGATGCGTCTCACAAAGCCACACAGCAATTCTCCTTTCCTGCAACACAGAACAAAGGAACACAGGTGTGGAGTCATCATCATCACCTCAGGTAAGTGGCTGCGTATGGTGCGACAGGTTCATCAATCCTAACTATTTCCTAAATGACTTTAACAACTTTACATTACCCGGGGTCTTTCCCTGCCAATCCATTGGCCAACTTACACTATGGGTTCTAAAAACCAATTCCCATTGACCAAACTGTGGTGCTTCTCAAGTTGGGGTCTCACTCCCCCGATTCATCACTCGGTGCCCCCGCACAATTTCGGTGGCTGGGTCGTGTGACGCTCCTAGCTGGTCCGCCCACCTGCACACCTCCACCACTGTTGTTGCCTACCGAGCTCACCTGCTCCTCACCCTAACCTAACTAACTGGGGAAGGCCCTCCCGCACTCTCACCCCCTCAGTGCCCTCTCTGGCACGGGCTGCCCGATCCACACCCGGGATCCGCAGGCACCCACTGACACTAACGGCTCCCAGAGCCCACCTGCGGCCTCACCTGGCCGACATCTAACAGTGGCGGAGTGCCCAACCATTCACACTCATACTAACAGGCCACACGACCAGCCAATTTCACCACACCAATGCACCCATCCACAATACCATTCTGCAACCGCACCACAAATGCCAATATCCAACCACAATTTACCTATACCTTCTAACTATTCTTTAAACTACCCTCCCCGGGTACTCGTGAAAAGGGGTCCACTCTTCCCCCATCCACACCTTCGCACCATGCACACCACTCCGTACCACTTACTCCAACTCTCTCCACACCACTCATTCCAATACTCCATGTATTCCACACACCTGTACTTGCACACCTGTGCTCTCATACTTGGTGCCGCCTGCACCCTTCTCTCCCCCAAGCGCATTCGCGCTGATCCACAACACTCACTATTCATACACTGCTCCACACACCTGTCCAGTTCTCACACAGCATCATCTCATCTAACTACTCCCCTCTGAAACTTGCGCTTCCCAGTCGTCCCTTTAAACTATTGCGCTCCCCCGTCATTATCATCCATACTAATCTACCTGCGTCCCCACTACAGGTATCCTTGTCACTAACTAACCTTAACGTTACCTAATGTCATCTTCTAGGTCCCTACACACAATATCCTAACCCACCCGGGCTAGTTTTCACTGCCATAAACCCCATAAACTATAGCGCATCTGCCCCCACAGTTTGTGAGGGATGACAGAGTTGCCATCCCACCACATCGGGCATCTCCCACTACCAATTTTGCACATCAAATTTCAACAAATCAAAAATTTGCCAATCACTACCCATCATCTGCCAATCATTACTGCCAATCCTTTGCCAATCATCAAATTTTGTTTTTCTAATTTCGGGGCCAAAACACTATCCTCGTCATTACAGTCTTCTTACTAATGCCTCTTGGTGCGCCAATTCACTTCTAAAGCTCGGCTTCGTACAGCCGAGCAATGAATGCGGGTTGTTTTTGTGCCAGCGGCTGGATGCGTCCGGCACTCGGTGCAGGGAAGGAGGTTTACCCGGGCCGAGGTCCCACGCACCATCTCGGCGCGGAGCCATCCAATTGCCCGATCTCGACCTGCCGGAATGCCTCAACAAAAAGTGGTCGCCATGACGACCCTTCCTATCGGGCTGCCCGCTCCGCCTAGTGGAGCACGGACGCGGCCGTTCAAAGCGAGGCCCAGCGTGGATCGCGTACGGCGGTCCTTTCGAACCCGCCGTGGCTCGGATCCCCGCTGGTTCTCGCGGCACGCGAAGCCCGGCACGCACCGAGGGCCCGATTCGGCTAACTGTCGTTCTAACCGCTAACTCGGTTACCGTCGATGCCTCACCTGCATGCTCACACGCATACGCTACCCCTTTCTTGCCCATACATCCAGCTGTTCCCATGCTCCTCGTCGTACCTTCTCTAACACACCCAGGTACACTCATTCCACTCACAGCCTTGGTCACACACCTGACCACCGAACACTTTGGCACACATTCGTTGTTCGCACACCTCACCAACACACCTCTTCACGCCCCTTCCTCGGTCACCTCCTCTATGACAATCACAGGTGTGCTTTCACTCGCACACCCAACCACGTGCCTCACTACCAATTCCAGCGTGCATTCCCACACACGCTCTACCATTCCAGGTGTGCTTCCTTTCTCACCTGTCACAACCAACTCACGCTCCGTGTCACTCTTACTACTCTCACCTCCACTCTTGACAGCGCACTCACCCTTACTCTCGACAGCGCACTCTTTCCTCATGCACCCGTCCGTTACACACCTTTCTCACGCACACTCTTGCGCACACTCTCCCGTCACACCCTCTGTAACACTCACCCCAGGCGTGCATTCTTCCTTACTTTTGACAGCGCACTCTTTCCCCATGCACCTGTCCGTCACACATCTTTCTCGCGCACCCTCTCCCGTTACATCCTCTGTAAGTGTAACACTCACCACAGGCGTGCATTCTCCCTTTACACCCTCCGTAACACTCCTCACTACGCGCTTCCATGTGCTCCCTCGCACACGCGCTACGACCGACTCACTCTCGACAGCACCCTCACTCCTTGGCACGCACTTTTTCCTCACACACCCCAGAGTCGGACTTTCTCGCACACCTCCTTTTTCGCACACCAGACCTGTCGCACACTTCACCAACGGCCTCTCACGAACACCCGGGTCCATCTCGACCCCCAAGCTTATTAAATCACCTGGCGCATCACACGCACGACCATATTGGTCACCACTTACACCGGGTCCTCTTTCTCTTCGCTTCTCCTCCATCACCTGCGAATCCCTCATCCGGTTAATGAGCACATCATCACGATCCGAACACAAACTTTGGACCAATTCTTTTACTTCCTCCTTTATCTCTTTCTTATCCTCTCTCCGTCGCTTCTTAATTTCGCTCACCCCTTCTTCCACTTCTTCTAATTTCTGCTTCACCTCCTTCATCTCCTCATGTGCCCCCTTAAGTTCTTCCTCTAACTCCACCTTATTTTTTTCTATGTGCTCCCGCACCTCCCGCTCTTTAACCTCCATCACCTCTACCACCTTGTTCATTTTCCTCGTCAGGTCCTCATGTACCGTCTGACACTCTTTTTTAATTACCCCTACGTCCTTTTTCATCTCCTTCTGTGTCGATTTTAAACCCTCTATTACCGCTGTGTTCTTCTTTACCTGGTCCCCCAACTCCTTTTGTCCCACTGTCAGTTGTTCTACTCCCAGCGTCAACTCCTCTATACCACCTTGCAATTTTACAGTCCCCTTTCTCACCTCCTTCTCCATGCGCTCCTTACAGTGCCTCACCTTCTCGCGCACTCCTCCGACCTCCTCACTCACACCTCTTCTGATCTCTTCTCCCATCACTTGCATCTCCTGCCCAGATGCCACCCTCATCTGCTCCATTTCCTCCCTGTGAGCATCCAATTTAGTTTCTACCCCCATTCTGACCCCCTCTATCTGCTGCCCCATTTTTTAAACTTCCCTTTCCGCTTGGTCCCTCATGTCCCTCAATTTGCCTTCCATACTGTTTTCTAACCCCTCTAACCCCTTTTTCACTCCCTCTATCTGATTCTCCTGGGCAGCCATTCTATTTTCCACCCCCGTTAACCCCTCCTGTATTTCCCCTAATCTATTGTCTAATCCCTCTATTCTACTCCCTAACCCTCCGATCTGGGCCCCCATCCTTTGTTCTAACCGTTGGCTATTGGCCCCCATGTCCTCCCTCAATTTCTCGCTATTGGACCCCATTCTGCCCTCCAATCGCTCCCCCTGAGCATCCATTTTTGCCATCATTTGAATCATAAAGACTCGCATGTACTCTGGCATCTCTGGCTCGGCTGCCGCGACCACGGGCGCAGCGCAATTTGGTACTGCTACACCCACGCGCGCGAGGACGCCATCTTGTGCGCCCGCAACCTCGTGCGCGAGGACGCCATTTTGCGAACCTGCCGCCCTCATTGCTTCGCTCTCCTCTTGTCCCTCAATTTGGTCCTGGATCGACCCTGCCTCACTCTCCTCTACCGGAACCCAGCGGTCTTGATCTGCCATAGCGCGACTTTCAAAATTCGGGTTTTTATTTTAAAACAAAACAAATTTCACCGTTAATAATTTCGAGTGCGTGAAGCGCGCTTCGGGTCCAATCCCACTCCTGACACCAATTGTTACGGACACGGCTTAAGATGTTGCTTGACCGAGCGGAATGGCCGCCGTGTTCGCACAGTTTACCCGATTACCCCCAACTCACCCGATTCCACTCGAACGTTGGCCAAATCGCGCTACGCTAAATCAATGAGGGAAAGGACACAATGACTGGGATAAATGAAACGACGCAAGGGGTACAGTTCTCAAGACCTCCGGAGGAGGATATAATTAGTGGTGGAGAAAAGGGGTAGATTACAAGGTAATGAGGTAAAGACACAGAAGAGACGGGCACTTAGTTACAGTCTTATCTTATCCCCGACAGACCACAGACAAACGGAACAAGACTGACTTACACAGGGATTGATGGCAGGGAAGGACAGGCAGTCGAAAGCACAAGGTGCACCTTGGCTCAGGGACAGGATAAAGCGTGGTCCAGTCCAGAGATGCGGGGAGGTGTCACAGCGCTCGGAGGTGGCGTCCTCCTCTCTCCAAGCTCAGCGCGCATCTGACGTCACCTCCCTCATCCTGCGCATGCTCAGCGGGGAGTGACACGCCCTCGGCTCGTTGGCTCCGCCCCAGATGGGATCGGTCCGCCGCTTCTATTGGGTGCGGGGGTTACCGGGCTCCGCCCTTGACGAGGAGCTGACAGCGAGCCCCTACTTGGTAACCCCGTCGAGCACATGTGCGATGGCGGCTCGTTGGAAAGGCCTGGCGCCCTCCCAACACCCCCCACCAACCAAGCCAGAGTGAGGACGCACACTCCCCGCGCCGCCGCCGCTGTTGTTGTTGTTGTTGTTGTTGTTGTTGCTGAACCGTGAGGAAGAGCTGCGGGGAGGTATTGGGAGGTCCTAAACTTCCTAACGGTGCCATACAATCGCATTCTGGTACAACGAAGAGTCAGAATTAATGGAAACGAGTCCTTAACTGACATAAACTAAGAATAACTAGCAAGATGTCCTATAGTTGTCTACGTGAGATGCGGTGGACCTGGATGCGACATTTAATGGGGGAAATAGGGGGAGGTCGGGTCTACAGAGTGTTGTTTACAGAAAATGGGACTAGGGAATGGGGGAATCGGGATAGTTGGGAAGTATGGAGGAAATAGAGGAATATTTACAAGCGGATATGGATGGATGTAAATCCCATATCCGCAACAATATATATATATATATATATATATATATATATATATATATATATATATATATATTGTTGCGGATTCGGGGGTCGGCACTCCCCTTACCAAAGGGGGGGGGTTAATCCCCTTGTCTTTTAAGCTGGCCGTCCCCCCGATCCTGGAAATTATGACGCTCCTCCGCGGTCGAGATTGGCCAGGGTGATTGGTCAATGGAGTCCCAAATACCTGCGTGCCAATCCGACCGCAAAGCAGGGAGATAATTTCCGCTCGGGCCATGGATATGATGGAAATTGCTGAGCGGTTTAGCAATCCGAAGCCCGAGCCATTAACAAAGGAACTAAACCCGATCCTGAGCGGTTGGCCAAATCATGCCACAGGTACTCAATTGAGAAAAGACGCCAACGATCGAATGAGAGGAAATCAGAGTAAAGGGAAGAACAAATAAGATTCATTAATTATGTACAATAACCCAAGAAAGAGGAAACGAAAGGGGAAGAATGTACAAGAAGAAGAGCAAAAGGACACAGGGCAAGCTTATCTATACAGTCTTACTTAACCCCAGGACGAACAAACAGACTTACACGGGAGGGTAGTGGTAGGAGGAGAAGGGTCCAGGCAGATGGTAGGCATCGACGTCCGGCTCCAGGTTCACTCGAGTCCGGCTCCGGGTGTTGACTCGTACCGCGGCAAAGAACGGCCGGCAGCTTCGCGTGGCGTTGGCGCACGACCGGACCTTTTAGATATAGCGGGGGACTGGGATGCTGCGTACGTAATATGTGCACCTGTTGCCCCTCTCTCTCTCTCTCTCTCTCTCTCTCTCTCTCTCTCTCTCTCTCTCTCTCTCTCTCTCTCTCTCTCTCTCAATGTTCATACGCGCCTTTCAAACGAGATCATTAATCACCAGGTGCGCTCCGCGCATTCCTTACCAGTCGAGCTCTCCCCGCACAGTCCTCTCGGCAGTCTTTTCACAACGGCCTCCCCTCGCGCAGTCCTTTCAATAATCGAGCTCCCTCGTGGTCCTTAATCAATGATGGCTCCCTGCACAGTTCTTCAGAGGGCTTTTCGTGCGTGCTTATATGGGCAAGCCCAGCGAACCCTCTGGAAGCTCCAGCCACGCCCTTACCAGGCCATCCCACCTCAGCCCTGATAGGTTCGCGAGGGCTCTTGGACGAGGCCACACCTCTTCTCGTGGCTCTGCCCCATCATTCCTCGAGCCGACCGCGTGTTCAATGGCGTTTGGAGCGAGGCAGCGAACGCTGCTGGCAAGCGACGGCGCGTAATAGAATTGGGAGGGACAAGCCCCGACTGTAGGGGCGCGTACTGGCGTAGCTTGGAGAGAGAGCGGCTGGCAAAAAGGCGAATGGGGCCTATCTTATTTAATTAATGCAACGCAGATTCAACTATTGGGAACAGAGCCTTAACTAAACACAGACTATGGAAATAACTGAAAGTTCCTGTGGTGTCCTACGTGTTGCTTGTGGACTAACTATGGGTGCGACTTCTGACCTTTTAACAAATAGAATATTTACAAGAATTATTTACAAGTGAGGGTTCTAAAACCGCAACAATATATATATATATATATATATATATATATATATATATATATATATATATATATATATATATATATGGGGCCTATCTTATTTTAGAGATACATATATATATATATATATATATATATATATATATATATATATATATATATATATATATATATATATATATATATACTATAAGAGAGCCGCATGTCTGTTGAGCCTAAAGCACTCCCAGGCACTCACTGTTGAACCTCTGAAAGTTTGACGAAGATCCGTTCAGCCATCTCTGAGAAAAATGGCGACACACAGACAGACAGACACACAGGCAGACATCTCTCTTATATAGTAGAAGAAGATAAGAGAGATGTTTGTCTGTCTGTCTGTGTGTGTTACCATTTTCTCAGAGATGGTCAAACGGATCTTCAGCAAACTTTCAGAGGTTCATCAATGAATGCTGCCGAGTGTTTCGGCAAAATAATCTTGAAAATGTTGAAAAAGAAAAGTTAGATTTTTTTTATCGCTCTATCATGCATTTGTAGGTATGTGAAAGGTAACTTATTAAATGATCCCCGACCCCATTAATTAGTGGATGTCGGGAAGTGTTTTCGGCCCCAACAAAGAAAATAGAAAAAAAACAAAATTTGATTTCTTCAAAATTTCAACAGAATTATATCAGCATCAGACAACGCCAATATCTTTGTCATGCTTATTGCTCTATCAATGATTTATTAACACTCGGGCCTGATTGTGACTTAAACTCTACACTGATGTGAATTAAAGAAATAATGGGATTTATTCCAAGGGCGAGGGAGCACAATGAAAAAATAGGGATTGAGATTAATGTGACCGAACCTGTTTAAACTAAACCAAGAAGGGCTCAATACCTATCCTCACAGACTAATCTTAGCACACCAGACTCGTACAGAAAAACAGGACAAACAGAAGAGAAGTACAAAGGGGAGAGGTAGAGGTTTTAGTGGACTATATTTTGTAGAGGTTGGGGATAGGGCTGGAGTTCCTCGAGATAAGTCCGCAAAGGTTGACATTCTGGCTCGTACCCTCCAGACATGAGGACAGCTCCCTTCTCGCGGTTTGTTGGTCCTGATTTTAACTCTCATACTTCCAGGTTCAATTGTCATGGTTCAACTCTTTGAGGATGGCTGAGAAGTGACTTTTAATAGTTCTATGCGTCACGTCATCAGTGGTCTCCCGATTCGCTGCACTCTCAGCTACATGATCCACTGTGGTGGGAATCAGGGTGGGAACTGTGATGGTGACACACATCAACTGCCCTGCTTTTCTTGCCAGTCACGAGGCGAGGGTTAAATAATGAAGTGAAATTGATCAAAGACAAAGCATGGCATGGGGGAAAAAGGGTCCATTATGCCTGTGATGCTAGATGTAATTAAATAATGAAGGGTGTGTGAAGAAGAAGAAGAAGAACAGGAAGACGAACACAGGGCTTACGGAGTGATGGATCGTTCAGTACAAATTATTCCGGCAAAGATAATTTGGGGCATTCTAGAACATCTTATTCTAACAGATTATGAAATAACTAACGAATTAATCCCCACATTAACCCCAAAGCCATTTTTGTAACAATATACAGTATGTACAGTATATTCAGGATTCTCTTCCAACCTTGGCATAGGGTCTTCTCTTCCAAGCATGCCTTTGAAGGAAATTTTGACTTGAAAGATGAATAACGAACCAAAAACAAAAACTTCAATCCACAAACGTGAACGTGTAAGCATGACTCGTCCCATAGTTATCTGTTGATAAAATACTGTTACGGCCCGCGGTTAAGGATGTTGGTTTGCCGAGCGGATGGCACCGCGGCCTAACAGTTACCCCGACTAACCCGATTCCCGAACGTTGGCCGGATCGCGCCACAGATATTCAATAGGGAAAAGACAAAAGCGACACGGATGTGAAGAAGAAGAAGACGAAAAAAAGGTTGAAAATACTACTAAATTTATTCCTACTATATACAGGCTCAAAGTAACCAAGGAAGAAGGAAAGATAAGAAAATAATATACAGAAGATATTAGAGACACAGTGAAAATCGCTAGCTTATCTAAACAGGCTTAATTAATACCCAGGACAGAACAAACAAAACAAACTCACGCGGGGAATGATGATAGGACTGGCGGGAGGTGGATGGCTGGAGGGAGAGGAAAGTCCAAGGGGTCCTGCAGCACGATCGGCGCGTTTAGCAGCCGCCGTTCCTTCGCGGCCCTGCTCAAAACTGCCGTCCAGGCCCCAAGCGGCTGTTGAGTGTTGTTGCTGCTGTGGCCGCCGCTGCTGCTGCTGCTGTGGACGTCGCGTGCTTTGCCAGGACTACAACAGGCTTTGTGCTGTTAACTACTGCTCAGTCCAACTTTGGCGAGCAAGGCGACGAATAGCAGGCTTTGTGCTTTCTGGGATGTCCTCTACTTGGATGTTCTCTATGTTCTCTTGGTCCAACAACTCTTTCTATTTCTTGGTCCGACCACTCCTCACCATCGACAACCCAACGCAACCAACGCAACCACTGACCACTCACAACTTCTTGCGCGCGCGCCTTTATAGCGCCTCCGGCGATTAAGCCGCCGGCCTTCAGGACACGCCCATCGGGGTGCTCACCTCAGCCCTGGTTGGTCGCGCGACCCTCTGGCTCCGCCCTTGATGACGACGGGCGGGCACGCCTTTCTTCCCCGACCCGAGCACATGTTCAATGGTGGTTTTGGAGGGGATGTAATTGGCAAATTGAGGCTTGGCCATGATGAAAGGGGAAATGGAGGTTTTGGGAATGGGAATGAAGAATGAAGGGAATCTATCTTATTTCACTTGG
Organism: Myxine glutinosa; assembly: GCF_964187855.1. Classification (NCBI taxonomy): domain Eukaryota; kingdom Metazoa; phylum Chordata; class Myxini; order Myxiniformes; family Myxinidae; genus Myxine; species Myxine glutinosa. The sequence continues at coordinate 43,200,924 of NC_136271.1, forward strand.
TGCAATGGAGTGTCATTTTAATGGAAGACAAAGCCTTAACCTAATACACAGAATAAGGAAATAAACTACTGAACAGGGATATTATAGTGTCCTTCATGTATGCTTTATTGAACTAACTACGGGAACGCCCTTTGACCTTTATACAACACTGGAGGCAGGAGGGTCCAGACTAAAGCAATATTCACAACAATTGGTATACAATACAACACAATCAAAAAAAAACTCAATCCTCATATCCGCAACAATTCTTTAGTTTGGCCTACGTGCAATCAGAGGCATGAGAGTTCCAAATTAAATCTTCTGTTCTCTTTCGCTTTGATGTTCGCAGTTTTTTAAAGACACGAAACATTAAAAATATGAAATAGTTGGTATGCCATGGAGTGCCATGGGGTGAAACTGAACCTGGACACCATCAGGTAAAAATTGCTGTAATATTATATATCTTGTTTTCGAAATATCATCTTCCTGTCATGCCTGCGGGGGGATATTTTCCATGTCCATATTTGTCTTCAAGCCTGCTTTTCACCACTGTTTGCCGATTGTCATTCAATATGGGACTGTACAGTATTCACAAAAGGTGGTCAGACAGCACCAGAATGTCTTCACATTCAACAATGACGTTCTGCATCAAATTTCCCCTCGGAGTCTTCCGTGAAAGGACAACTGGATGGAATTCTAAGATAAGAAGGCATTGACCCACCCAGAGGGAACAAGCAATGGGGCAAACTCAGTTTGACTTTATCATATAAATTAGCTGTGGTTATCATGACCTATTGGTTAGAGCTCTACCAGGTTATCTATCTATAATTCCAGTAATCTCTGTACGTTTGTACGTTTGTACGTTTGTACGTCTGTACGTCTGTACGTCTGTACGTTTGTCTGTGACCGCTGTTTCTCGACAACTACCGGTCCGATATACTTGAAACTTGCCAGGTATATTGCTGGGGACCCGAGGATGTGCCTTTTCAAGGTTTGAAATTAATCGGACAAGTACTTACCGAGCTATGGCGATTTAGCCGTTCGCCGTTCGCTTTGCCGTTGCGAATGGACCAAACCATTCATGTAAATAGAGGGGGGGGGGGGTTCTGTGGTCGTTCGCTTTGGCTTTGCGAATGGACCAAACCATTCATGTAAATAGAGGGGGGGGTTCTGTGGTCGTTCGCTTTGGCTTTGCGAATGGACCAAACCATTCATGTAAATAGAGGGGGGGGGGGTTCTGTGGTCGTTGCGAATGGACCAAACCATTGTTTTTTTTTTGCAGTTTTTTTTTTTTTTCCAGTTTTTTTTTTTTGCAAGGAACGGGCACCCACGTACGGGCACGTCCTAGCTTATATATAGTACGGGCATGCCCTAGTATCTTTAACTCTTCATCTGAGACATGAACTAAATAAACTGTCACAGGGATTTCTGTTTGTGGAACCTAACAAATGAAATCTGGTCTAGAGGATACAATTGGGAATATAATGGAATGCTGTAGTTATTTCATCGTGCATGTTACAATAAGTGTATTGTTACCTCCACTACCGAAGGTGGACAGATGTTATGTTTACACCTATCTGTCTTTTTATCTTTCTGTGAGCATGATATCTCAAAAGGTTTTTTTGATGGATTTGGACGAAATTTGATGGACAGGTTGGATCCGGATCTGGATATGGATACTATAATTTTTATGCGACTCTTCACTATTCAGAGATTGAGGACAGACATCTTTACAAACACACAAACACACATTGTCTTTTATATGACAGATGACTATAGAGGTTTCATGGCACTACTGTATGGCTAAATGGGAGGCCGGAGCCCCTTGACAACCCATACCCTCTCGTTGTGCCCACACCCAATAATCTATTTGAGTTTAACAAAGTGGTTAATAGAATTTGCCAGGTCTATGAACTGGAATCAATAATATTGTTTTCTACTTTTTCTCCTATTGTTTTTTTTTGGTCTGTTTACCGATTTTGTTCTCCACACGATTTCCCTTTTCAGGATAACAACTTGGACATACAGTCTCTAAAATGTAATAAGTACATAGCCCAAAAGCGCCCCCTTGTGATTTTATAGTCATGTGTGCACGTTGGGCACGTGACTGCCCCAACACCATCCGATTGGTGTGGGTTGGGCATGTGACTCCGCCCTCAGGCCAAATTCTAACAAATCAGACTATTCGCATAACACTGCATCATAGTAAGATAGCTTTCACTGTAACAGCATAACTTATTAAGATAGGCCTACCTAATTTCAAAATTCTGAGACAAAGATCATAAGATGGGTGAAATGAGTTGTTGGTGAAGGCATGGAGAAGGTCTTGCTGTAAGAATGGGAGGATGGGTGACAGACCAGGTGTTTCGGTGAGAGACAGGTGTGCAAGATATGCCTTAATTGTGAAGAAGATGACGAAGAGGAACATATCATGATGAATCATGATCATGTTGCGTGCTGATGCCAGAGAGATATGGGAATTCAAGCATTTTAATACATTTTCAAAAGCTTTTGAAGGAAGAAGGAAAAAACATTTTCTTCAATGAAGATATTGACAAAATGATAGGGGAAAAGAAGAGATGTGCAGGAAGTTCCGTACAGGTACAAAGTTGAATAAGATCATGTTTTTTATTTCTTGAAGATCATGATCACATCTTTAGCTCACCTGGAACGAAGTTCAGGTGAGCTTATGCGATGGCGCGTCGTCCGTCCGTCAGTCCGTCAGTCCGTAAACACTTGCAACTTCTTCTCTGAAACCGCTGATGGGATTGTGACCAAATTTGGCACAAATGATATTTGTTGTGTTGTGACTAAAGTTTGTTCACGGCAGTAAATAAATCGCGGTCTAAGGGGGTTTACCGGGGGTCAAAGTGGATCCAGAGTTGCCCCCCCAAAATAGGTATTTGTTTTTCCCTCTGAAACTACACACGCTATTTCGATGAAACTTCACCACAACCTTCATCACCCGTGATGTACTGAAGTTTGTTCATGGCATTTAAAAAAATCTGCCCCTTTAGGGGACTACGGGTGGATTTCCCCCCAAAATAGTTTAATAGTTTGTTTTCTTCTCTGAAACTGCACACGCAATTCCGATGAAACTTCACCACAACCTTCACTACACGTGATGTACCAACGTTTGTTCACGGCATTTAAAAAATCTGCCCCTTTGGGGGATATGGCGGGGGTTACCCCCAAAATAGGTATTTGCTTTCTTCTCAGAAACTACACATGCAATTCTGATGAAACTTGACCACAACCTTAATCACCCGTGTTGTACCAAAGTTTGTTCCTGGCATTTAAAAAATTAGGGTCTAAGGTGGTATAAGTGGGGGGTGGGAGGGCCTTCCCCCCAAAAGAGATATTTGCTTTTTTCTCAGAACCTACACACACAATTTTGATGAAACTTCACCACAACCTTCATCATCCGTGATGTACCAATGTTTGTTCAAAGCATTGGAAAAATTGGGGTCTGAGGAGGTACACGGGGTGGGGAGGGGAGGGGGGGGGGGAGGTTGCCCCCAAAATACGTATTTTTTTGTTTGTTTGTTTAAAGTTGTATGATTATGTTAGTATGATTCTACATGCTGCCCTCTCTTCTAGCAAGCATTGAAATTGGTTTAAAATACCTCAAGTCAGTGCAGTATATTGTTTATTCTACCAGGTGATCGCCAGGGGTATTGCCCCTATGTTTTTTTTTTTTGAAGCGAGGGGGAATATGATATCGTTGAAAAGGCGAAAAAGACAACATTTTTGGAAAAAAGTGAGAAACAGGATGAAGTCAACAACCTAAAAACCGAGATGATTAAGCTCCGGCAATTCAAAAGGCCTAGGCTACATGGAAAAACGAATTCAACAATATCGACAACAAAGTACGATTTATCATGGAAATTTTTTGATTAAATATACGGACAGCAGGCAAACAGCAGACAAATATACAAACAGCAGACAGAAACTAGTGTTTACATGTTCACGGATGGATGGACGGACTGACTGACGGATGGACGGACTGACGGACAGATTGACAACGCACCATCGCATAAGCTCCCCTGAACTTTGTTCCATGTGAGCTAACTAGAACTCTTCGATGTCGTCCGCTGTGCCTCCGGCCCCATTAATACATCATTATATATCCTTGCACCAAATTTGATTGAAATCCCTTCAGCTGTTCTCAAATGTCACATTTTTATCTGACATGACCTCTGACTTTTGACGCTGAAATCTAGTCAGTTCATCTTTGTATCATAATATATACTTAAACCAAGTTTGGTCAAAATCCTATCACTGGTTCACAAGTTAGTGCGATAACAGAATTTTCACCTAATGGGACCTCTGACCCATGACCTCTTGACCCCATAATCGAATCAGTTCATCTTTGCATCATTATACATACTTGTTCCAAGTTTGGTTTAGTTTTCCTTCATCCATTCATAAGTTATTGTGGTATTGAAAGCCCATAACAGACTCTGAACTTTGACCTCTTGATGCTGAAATCTAATCAGTTCATCTTTGTATCATAATATATACTTAAAGCAAGTTTGGTCAAAATCCCATCACTGGTTCACAAATTAGCGCAGTAACATAATTTTTATCTAATGTCACCATTCACCTTTGACCTCTTGACCCCATAATCGTATCAGTTTATCTTTATAAAATTATACATACTTGTACCAAGTTTGACTTCGTTTTCCTTCAGCCATTCTTAAGTTATCTCGGTAACGAAAACCTATCACGGACGGACGGACAGCCAGACGGACAACTCCAGAAAACATAATGACTCTTGCAACTTTGTCGGTGGATGTATAAAAACGCCAAAGATCCAGTTTGGAAAGCTTAACTTTGATTCAGGGTAAAGGAGCAGCTGTGGAACAAACCTCCATGTGAACAAACCCTAGATAGTGTTTTGTTTTAGTCTTTACAGTTCATTGAAAATCCGTATGGGCAAGGTCCAAAAAGGTATAAAAATGAGTTATCACGTATTTATCAAACGAGATCTCAAGCTTTGTTGTGAATTCATGAGACGGGTTTTTGGATCATACCCGATCACCACTGCAGTGATGAAGTACCTCTGTAATGTAATACTCATTATATAGTGTCGTAGTCGATTTCCTTAAGTGTGTCATGCCATTTTTATTTGGCCGCACGTTTATCTCAATGGAAGGAAACACATGGTGTGCGAATGATTCACAATGTACAATTGGTACCATAAGGAGGGCACTTTAATGGCGTGTACGCTTCGTCACATGCTGGCAGACAGGACGAGCAGTAGGAGTGAGTTCTCTATAGACGTCCATCGGAGGAGCGACACACATATTGATTCCTCGTCCTGCATGCGAAACACCAAGCTGACATTTTACAGCTTGGGCTGAAATTGCGTACCTGGGCTGGACGTTTTTCCAATGGCTGGCTGCCTCTGGTTTTAACATATTGCCTTTCCTTGGCATGATACGAGGACAAACAATAATCGAGGAAGGAGGGTATCTTTGACACTGGTTCGAATTATGGCACTGGTTCAAAGGTCAACATTTTTCAAATACAGCATATATTTACCATGGAAACTATTACACCCCAGTGCAGACAGGAAGACAAAAACCCATGGTGAGAACAATCTAGTAGTTATTGTAAGTGAACACCAGTGAAGTAACACAGTGAGGTTTGATCCATCACCCAACAAAGCGATGCCAAGCATCCATTCTTAAGTCCCTTGACTAATCTGAGAGTTGTGTTAAGATTTGTGCACTCACAACACTTCCAATATATTATCAGACATTGAAAGCCTCTGTTGATGGGAACATCATATAAAAGAATAAACAGCCTAATCACCAGAATTTCTCCCATACATCTTACTTCGTGGTATATCAACATGTAAAATGAATCGTAAATAGAAGATGTCCTGGCTTTGAAGACAGGAAAAACACCCACTCCCGAAGGGAGCGACCAGGTGTGGCAGGGGTGAGTGGGGTTGGGTGGGGGTCATTTGTACATGTATGTTTGCAAGATTAATTTGAGTTTGTTCATGTATATTAATGGGGAGATTCGGCACTGTATATACAGTCGTGGCCAAAAATATTGGCACCCTTGGACTTTTTTCAAATAATGCACCATTTCTTCGAGAAAATTGTTGAAATAAAAAATATATTTTGGTACCCACAAATGTATTTCTTTGGTTTGCAGTGGAACAAAACAAAAAAAAGCTGAAAATTGCTAAATCTCAGCTTATTCCACAACCACCTTTAGAAAAGCCACCTTTAGAGGCCATTTTCCCCCGCAAAGTGGGGGTTGGCCTTTTTCGGGGACCGTGGTTGTTGTTGTTTTTTTGGCCCCCTTTTTGAAGCAATGTTTTACGGCCGGATGCCCTTCCTGCCACCAACCCCTTTTGTTGCCTTTTACGACAAGCAGGGAATTACCAGTGAACTGGTACTGAATTAGCCGACCTCAGAAGGATGTACAGGCTGAGTCAACCCCCCTGGCGTTAATTCAGCGATCGACCGGGATTCGAACCCAGGATCCTAGGATCCTAAGCTGGCACCCTAGCCGCTAGCCCAACACCAGGCTGCAAACCTGGCCCGGACAAGCTTATTCCACACAAATTATTCCTTAATCTACAAGCTACAAGCTTATTCCACACAAATCCTAAAATGGCCCGGACAATATTAATGGCACCTTTTAGAAGTTGTTATAAATAATTCGATTTCAAGCAGGTGATTCTCCTTTACTTTGGAATTGAACTCACCTGTGTTGAGTTGCAGGTGCCTGCAATATAAAAATCACTCATTCAACCAGTTTGAATGGAGAAAAGGAGTCATTCTGTTGTTTTGTGTCACTGTGTGTACTGCAATGAGCATGGAGAAAAAAAAGAAAACCAAAGAATTGTCGGAGGAGGTCAGACACAATATTGTAGCCAAGCATGGACAATCTCAAGGCCACAAGTCCATCTCCTGAGACCTTGATGTTCCTGTGTCCACCATACACAATGTTAGCAGGAAGTTTAAGGTCCATGCACTGTAGCCAATCTCCATGGACGTGGCCGCAAGAGAAAACTTGATCGAAGATTTCAGCGAAGGATTGTTTGAATGGTGGAGAAAGCACCTTGATCAACTGCCAAACAGATTCAATCTGACCTTCAGATACAAGGTACGACAGTTTCAACTCGCACCACCTGTCGCCAAGTCAATGAAAGGGGGTTCTATGTTGGAGACCCAGGAGGACCCCACTGCTGAGAGAGAGACATATGAAAGCCCGATGGGAGTTTTCCAAAACACACCTGAACAAGCCAAAATCCTTCTGGGAGAATGTCCTGTGGACATATGAAACCAAATTAGAGCTTTTTGGTAAACCACATCATCTCTATGTTTACAGAAAACAAAATGAAGCCTTCAAAGAAAAGAACACCTTCCCTACAGTCAAACATGGAGGAGGTTCAGTGATGTTTTGGGTTGCTGTCCTGCCTCTGGCAATGGGTACTTTGAATGTGTGCATGGCATCATGAAATCAGGAGATTATCAAGGCATTTTGGAGCGCAATGTTCAACCCAGTGTCAGAAAGCTAGGTCTCCATCGAAGGCCATGGATCTTGCAGCAAGACAATGACCCCAAACGCACTTCAAAAAGCACCCAGGAATGGTTCAAGACAAAACGCTGGACTGTTCTGAAGTGGCCAGCAATGAGTCCAGATCGAAATCCCATTGAACACCTGTGGGGAGATCTGAAATCAGCAGTTGGAAGAAGGCACCCTTCAAATCTGTGAGAACTGGAGCAGTTTGCACAAGAAGATTGGGCCAAACCGCCAGTAGAGAGGTGTCGGAAGCTCATTCATGGCTATAGGAAGCGCTTGACTGCAGTTATTTTGTCCAAAGGCCGTGCTACCAAATATTAAGTCGAGGGTGTCAATAATTTTATCAATGCCATTTCTTATTTTCTGATTTAAAAGGTTATATTAAGTAAAAATAAAAAAGAACCACCTTTAGAGGCCATTTTTCCTTTTGAGGCAATTTTAGAGGCCATATAACCTTAATATAAAAGGTTATATTAAGTGCTGAATGAAAAACAAAGGTTCTGTAATATTGATAGTGAAATAAAGAATTGTGGAGACCAAATACATTTGTCAATTTCAACTTTTTTTTTTTTAATTGTGAGTTATTTGAAAAGAGTGCAAGGGTGCCAATATTTTTGGCCACAACTGTATATTTATTGTGTACTTGTTTACCAATGCCATTCTTTACCAATGTCATTTTAACGAATGCAAAAATACAATGATGTCTCCTAATCCTGCATGTGATACAAGGAGAAGCTTCTTCACAAATTAGCCTTGGGCGATTTGAATGATGTATTAGCCTTCTGCACCCTGGGACGGGCAAGGGTATTGGGTGCCGCAGGCGAACCTCTCTCTCCCCCTCACAATTAACTTTCAATTATCAATATTGTGCATTATTATGAATAAAACTTCTGCATTTATAATTACAGTTATTTCACATGAAAAGGATATGATACCGGTACTGATTGTATATTCGCATAGTTTGTTGCATCATTGAGGAATATATTTTAATGAAGCAAGTATGTTTTGATCAACTTAAACTCGGTAAAGAAAAGAAAAGCATACACACCGGCCACCAGAACGGGGAGGGTCAAGAGGATGTGGAAAGCAATGAATGTGTTTGGGACATGAAATGTGAGCTTCTTTTTGCAAACAAAGTTTAATATACGTAGTATATTGTGGTCGTGCCCACTTTGGAATTCGTATTGCAATTTCTCGCAATTCACTCAACAAATTTGAAGCATCAATATCTTTGGAGCCCCCATGTTGTAAAGCTCGCTCTAGCTTCAAGCAATGTGTTCCATCATTTGCTTTGATGTTCTATTCTGTAAACTGTAAACGCCATCGAGGAAGCCAAACACAGAACTAATTTGATACATTTGTATGAATGTTCCTTCAATCAATTGTATTGCTGTGTCAAGGATTGTAGATAGATTAGGTTGGTGAGGTTGTTGTTATTATTGTTGTTGTTGGTGGTGTTGTTGTTGTATAGCCCTGGAGAGTTCTCTCGAATAAGCCCGCGGCATGGTGGCAGCCGATCAATTTCACAGGAACTACCCAAATATCCCCCACATCCAGGATGGTGTATTCCCACCTTCACGAAGTCGGGGACAGACAGAGTTAGAGTGAGAGAGAAAAAAAGGGAGATGGATAAGAGGGAAAGGGCTGGTCCATGGAGACTGATCGGCATTCTGACCGCGCTGTCATAATGAATCTGTGCAGCAAGGAAGAATGTGGAAGATTTGGCCTCTGACTTGCGTTGGAGGGGGTAGGGGGGTACAACCACCACGAAGAGGTGTCCCCGGTAATTGGGATTGGTTACATTGGGATAGTTGGTTCACATGTTATTATAAGTAAGGATAACCAAGTAAGACAGTCGATCATTCGGGCAGACACAAATACAAGTGTGTTTCATAAAGATTGATACAACTTTGACTTCCTGTCATTTCTTTGTTTTTAGACCTATACAGTTTTCCTTTTCAGAGTTTGGTGGCGTTATCGTGGTATTTCTTCCCTGGGATTTATAGCTCCGTAACTCAACTATGCCATTGACAGTGGAGCAGAAGACAAAAGTGGTGGCTCTGTGGTATGAGACTAAATCAACAACCACAACAACATTTTCTGGGGGGGGGGGGCAGAACCACTTGAGGAGATCACTGAGAGGTACCTGAAAGGCCCCAAGGTCACATGCTTCTGCACCTTCAATGCCAGATGGGGAATGCCATGGCCTTACTGGTTTGAGAATTACAGCAGCAGGACGGTGACGATCGACGGTGAGCGCTACCAGGCCGTGCTCCAGAAGTTCCATAATGATCTATCCCAAAAGGTCACCACAAATCAGCTCAGCATAACCTAGTTTATGCAGGATGGTGCACCCCCACATACAGCTGGTGACACCATCACTTTCCTGCATCAGCTCTTCAGAAACTGCCTCGTTGCCCTGGGTATCACTCTGTCTACGTCACCTGCCCTGCCACACTGGATGATCTGAAGCAGGAGGTGTCAGACCACCTCCAGGCAGTGCCACATGAGACCTACAGGAAAGTTGGACAGAACTTTGGAGTCAGGATCAATGCCTGTCTGAACTGCGGAGGGGTACACATTGAAACGTCAATTACAAGTAATTGCGTAAATGCCTTTTTTTAGGCCTTGGGCTCTCACTAACTCTAGCTGTGACTTTCTGAAATAGCAATCAGTGATAGAAAATACCATGTCATAAGCTTTCGATAAATGTTTGATTCACATTCCTGAGATTTATGTTTCTTTGTAAATAAACGTTTAAAGTTGTATAACTCTTTTTGAAAGACCCTGTATGTACGAGTATTCCACGATGACAGAAAACACACTGAAAGGCCCCATCTCAAATAATCACTCTCCTTATTTGAATCTAGGCCTCAACATTGACAACATGTATGTCTTCTCTATAGATGTCAGTGATGTATATCAGTAGATGTAGATTTTTCATTTGCCACTGCTGAAGTCTTCTTGTTTACTTGTGGAATTTCATGAATGCAGTTATATCCAAACTTACACCTGGCCTTGCTACCCTCTCATAGCTAACTCAATCTGCCCTCCCCAAGTCACCCCAGGCCACAAACATTCCTCAAGAAACCCTCAGCTGCTCACCATCCCAAAGTTCAGGTTGGTTTTCCACTGCATGCATTCATCCTCTTATTCATATTCATTCATCCCCTTACTCTCCCGATTGTGGAAACATCTCCATGCCCGTTGTCCTCCCCTCCTGACTTCAATCTTTAAAATACTGTTGCGGTTTTGTGAATAAAGATAACCCCCCTCGTAGGTAGATGCACCACAACATGTAGCCTCGCTTTAGTTCAGTTATTTCTTCGTAAATGTAAGTGTAGTCTCCTTTCCTGTGTTAGTTTGCATTGAGCAGGCCAGTGAGTTAGGTGTTCTTTAGGCTGGAATGCCAGGTGCTAGGTCTGAAAAAAGTCTGGCAAGGCCGAAGGGAGGAGCTGCAGGGGGGAGTGGCCGGTAAGCAGCGAGCCGCCAATCGGAGCTCGAGGGGAGTGGCTCACAACGACAGCGAGAGGAGGGGCTTGGAACATTCGGGTAAGGCTGGGGAGGGGCCATATAAGACCCTGCCCCGAGTCCCCTGCAGCAGAAAGAGGGAGAACGAGTCAGAGCTGTGACTCACCCAAGGTTCGTGGTTGGTTCATGGTGATGGAGCAGTGAGAAAGAGACATTGTCGCAGCACGAGTAAAGTCGCTTGCTTGTTATAGTCGCTGTACACGAACTATCCCCGTACCCTGCACTCTCCTGCTGCCTGTATTAATCGCGCTGTGTGAAGATTTTTTTTTTTTTTTTTTTTTTTTTTTTTTTTTTTTGTATACAAGATCGAGGCTCGTGAAAGAGCGAACATTAATCACACAGAAAGACAAACAGACACACAAAATAAATAACATCGGGAGCGGTAGACAAGATAGGGAGAGAGGGGGAAGGACACAAACACAACATTTGAGAGCAGGGACCGAGAGACATGGAGACATCGAGAGATCTGTGGGAGGGAGAGGGCTTTGGGGGGGAGGCATGTGAAGGGGGGGAGGCATGTGAAGGGGGGGGGGGGTGGGAGAGGTATAAACATATGGACACTGCCAGGATTTCCAGGAAAGAAGTTGGAATTTCAAACAAGGTGGATCTGGGGTGAATTAGTGGGGGTAGAAAAGATCAAGGTTATGGATCGGGGAAGATAAGAGATGGTGGTGAACAGCTGTTTTAAAGACCTGGAGGGAGGAGAGGGATTGAAGGGAGTGTGGGAGTTTGTTCCACAGGCGGGAGAAAAGAGGAATGAAAGAGTGAAGGTGAGCAGAGAGCCGAGATTTCGGCAGTTTAACCATCAGAGGGTTGCTGGCAGATCTTGTGCGACCTGTAGGAATATTTGGGGGACAGAGCACAGAGAGAGCTGGGGGAGCAAGGCCGGAGAGGAGTCGGTAGAAGACAGAAAGACCACCTACCTGCCTGCGGTGAGTGAGTGAAAGGCCCTCAGAGATAGCTTCATCGCGGGAGATTCCAATGATTTTGAAAGCTTTGGATTCAACAGCGTGAAGCCGAGCCAGGTGTGAGGCAGGAGCACCAGCCCATAGGGGAGAACAGTATTCCATTGAGCTGCGGATGAAAGCCTTGTATGTGGTGAGGAGCTCAGGTGTGCCGAGGAAGGACTTCGCACGACGGAGGATGCCCAGTCGGCGACTGGCTTTGGAGGCCAGCTTGGAAATGTGGTTTTCCCAAGAAAGATCATGGCAGATAGTGAGACCCAAAAGCTTGAGTGACAGAACTTCTTGGAGAGGATTGTTGAGAAAGTAGATGGGAGGGTTGTCCAGTCGATCTTTTCGGAGAGACATAGTAAGAGAGTGAGATTTGTCAGGATTGAAAGACATGTTCCACTTGTTTGACCAGTCTGTGATTTTGTCCAGGTCTTCAGAGAGTGAGGAGGCTGCAGACTGCCGATCTGAGGGAAGAGGAATGGAGCGGCAGAGAGTGGAGTCGTCAGACGGCGTCAGACGCGCGATCTCCTTGCTGCGCTCCCAGCACACGTGCCGTGAACACCAGAGGGCCACGCCCAGTGAGCTGTCCGGGAGCGACCGGCGTCAAGGCGCGTTTCGAGCACGAACTTGTCCTTCCTTCTTTTCCCCCGTGTGAGTGAGTGGGCCCTTGTCCGGAAAATAAGTTAAGACCGATTAAGCCTGCTCTGTGTCCCTTCCCTTTATCCGGATCATTGTACATTATAAATAAACCTGTGTTCTTTCTTCTATCTGACCGTTCCCGTCGTTTCCATTTATTGGCCTAGCATCGCACGAATAAAACCGCTCGAATCGGGTTCAATCAAAGTAACGGCACGAGTCACGTGATATGCGAACCGCTCGGCATATTCGATTAGCGTGGCTTGTGCAAGGTCCAGTCCCCGTTTTCGTGGCAGCATGGGTACCAAAGGTACGTGTGGAGTCGACCCGATACCCTTTCTCGCGCTCGCTACGGGAGTGGCGACTCGGCCTCTTGGACTCGAAGACCCGAGGGAGAAAAGGGGTTTAACCCCCCCTCTGTAAGTCGACGGGCTTCGAGAGATCCGCAACAATACGTTTCCCATAACCACCTCTATCTCTCACCTGAGCACATCCACTATCTGTTCGACACAAACTGATTCCTTCCCAATTTATTTTTTATGTTTTTACCCTCACCAGAGGAGAGGGTATTGCATTTGAGTCCGTTTGTTTATTACTTGGCAAAAAAAAAAAAAAAAAATTTTGCAAGTATGTTGATCACTCCGGTTTGTGTGTGTGTGTGTGTGTGTGTGTGTGTGTGTGTGTGTGTGTGTGTGTGTGTGTGTGTGTGTGTGTGTGTGTGTTTGTTTGTCTGTCCACTCACTTATACTTGCCTACAGGTCACAATTTTAAACCGATCTTTATGAAACTTCAGGAAATGGTAGAGTTCGTGGTCCGACAAAATCCTATATATTTTTGGGGTCAAAAGTTCAAAAGGTCAACATAGGCCAAAGGTCAACCACTTTTTTCAAATTTCTAAAATACTCAATTTTCATCCGATTGACTTGAAATTTGAATAGAATATACATATCGGCAAACTGAATTCAACCACCAACTATTTTTGAGATCAGCATAGGCCAAAAGGTCAACATAGGCCAAAGGTAAACAACCATTTCAAATTTCTAAAATCCTCAATTTTCATCCGATTGACTTGACATTTGAAGAGGATTTACATATCGGCTAACTGAAATCAACCACCAATTATTTTTGAGATCAGCGGTGGCCAAAAGGTCAACGTAGGCCAAAGGTCAACCACTTTTTTTAAATTTCTAAAATCCTCAATTTTCATCTGATTGACTTGAAATTTGAATAGGATTTACATATCGGCGAACTGAATTCAACCACCAACTATTTTTGAGATCAGCATAGGCCAAAAGGTCAACATAGGCCAAAGGTCAACAACCATTTCAAATTTCTAAAATCCTCAATTTTCAGCTGATTGACTTGAAATTTGAAGAGGATTTACATATCAGCTAACTAACCACCAATTATTTTTGAGATCAGCGGCGGCCAAAAGGTCAACGTAGGCCAAAGGTCAACCACTTTTTTTAAATTTCTAAAATCCTCAATTTTCATCCGATTCACTTGAAATCTGAATGGGATTTACATATCAGCAAACTGAATTCAACCACCAACTATTTTTGAGATCACCATAGGCTAAAAGAGCAACAGGCCAAAAGTCAACAACAATTTCAAATTTCTAAAATCCTCAATTTTCACACGATTGACTTGAAATTTGAATAGGATTTTCATATCAGCCAACTGAATTCAACCACCATCTATTTTTGAGGTTAAAAGGTTGCTCTACTGAGTGCCATTCTACTTTGTTCTGTTTTTCCAAGTGTCGCTCTGAGAGTAATTTTTTTGTTTGTTTGTTTCTTTGTCTGTCTATCTGTTTGTTTGTCCACACAGGATAAATATGATTTTCTCTGCAACCGTTGGTCCGATTGACAGGAAATTTTTACCATCGGTGCACCTCCACCTGTAGAATTTTTAAATTGTAATTATGACGTCATAGGTCACGTGGTATGGCCGCCATCTTGGAAAAAAACGAAATACTTTGCACCTCTATATCTCTGAAAGTGCTGCATAGAAAAAACGGAGACATGGCTCATTGTAAAGAACTCTCCACGGGGTATAACATATGTTAACGATGTTATAGGTGCCTACATTATGTTGTCATAATTCGACAGGTACAACACTTCATCCGATAAAGATGAAATTTATTGAGCATTATCTAAGGATAAATTGGTGGAGAAAAAAAAACCATGACGTCATTGGTCACGTCGTTCGGCCGCCATATTTGTTTTACCACAAAACCCTTAAAAACCACTGAAAACACGTCCTAGCAAGGGTCTGCAATCTCTGATTGGTCTTTCTTGTTTTTTCTTGCAATTGGTACTCGTTTTGGTGTTATTCAGGGAAGCACAACACTTGTAGGGAACCCCAAGTTGGACAAGTTATCTTCCAGGTTGAATCCCATGCAAACCACCCAGTTTGGCAGTGTTCTGAACCTGTCTTCGGGCAGAATACCAGAATAGGAATACGAAACTATACTCATTATTCGGAATCAATTCTGCATTTCTTGTCTTTACCAGTAGAGGGAAGTGAAGGACTATGATTATTGGTCTCTGAAGGGGACATCAGGATATCTGCGGAAGGGAGAGGGTTGGGGTGGGGTACCGGGTATACACAAGATGGACACTACAAGGACTTTCAGCGGAAAAACAGGGAATTTGAAGGAGGTGGATTAACAGGGGTAGAAAAGATCAAGATTTTGGATGGGGGAAGATAAGAGACGGTGGTGGACAGCTGTTTTAAAGACCTGGAGGGAGGAGTGGGATTGAAGAGAGTGAGGGAGTTTGTTCTAGAGGCGGGAGAAAAGAGGAATGAAAGAGTGAAGGGGAGCAGTGAGTCTTGATTTTGGCAGTTTCACCAGAAGAGGGTTGCTGGCAGATCTTGTGCGACCTGCAGGAATATTTGGGGGACAGAGCACAGACAGAGCTGGGGAAGCTAGGTCGGAGAGGAGTCGGTATAAACAGAAAGACCACCAACCTGCCTGCAGTGAGCGAGTGAAAGGCCCTCAGAATCAGTTTCATCACAGGAGATTCCAATGATTCTGAAAGTTTTGGTTTCTACAGCGTGAAGCCGAGCTCGGTGTGAGGCAAGAGCACCAGCCCAGAGGGGACAGCAGTACTCCATCAAACTGCAAATGAAAGCTGTGTATGTTGTGAGGATCTCAGAAGTGCCAAGGGTTAGGGTTAAGACTTCGCCCACAAAAACACACAAAAGGACTTCACACGACGGGGGATGCCCAGTCAGCAACTGGCTTTGGAGGCTAGCTTGTAAATGTGGTTTTCTCAGGAAAGATCATGGCAGATAGTGAGACCCAAGAGATTGAGTGACAGAACTTCTTGGAGAGGATTGTTGAGAACATAGATGGGAGGTTTGTCCAGACGGTCTTTTCGAAGAGACATAGTGAGAGTGTGAGATTTGTCAGGATTGAAAGACATGTTCCACTTGTTTGACCAGTTTGTGATTTTGTCCATGTCTGTAGAGAGTGAGGAGGCTGCAGACCGCCGATCTGAGGGATGAAGAATGGAGCGGCAGAGAGAGGAGTCATTCGCAAAGTGATAGAGAGGATTTTCAAGAGAGTCAGAGAGATCATTGATGAAGACCAGAAAAAGCACAGGGCCCAGAACACTGCCTTGGTGAACTCCAGCCTGAACAGGAAGGGGAGATGAGAGAAACCCATCCAGGGCCACGCGTTGACTGCGACCGGAGAGAAAAAGCAGAGGAGGAGAGTTTGGTGAGCAGAGCAGGGTGCCAGACCGTATCGAAGGGAGACATACAGTCACGTGAAAAAGTAAGTACACCCCATGTAAAGATTTGACTTTTTCAACATATTTCAACATACAGCTATTTGATCTTCATTTCAACAGTATTGATAGATAAAGGTGACATAATATAACAAATATCATGAAACATTTACATTTTGTAGTCCATTGTATAATTTAAATAAACATAAATGCAAATTTCGCATGTGGAAAAAGTAAGTACACCCTTGTCTCAAATAGGTGGTATTGCCACCTTTGGCAGAAACAACCTCAAGTAGGCGTTTCTTATAACTGTCTACCAGTCTCTGACATCGACTGGGAGAATTTTTTGCCCACTCCTCCATGCAGAATTCTTTCAGCTGTGCGACATTTGAGGGGTTTCTTGCATGCACAGCTCGTTTCAAATCCCCCCACAACATCTTGATGGGATTTAGATCTTGGCTTTGACTTTGCCATTCCAGAACCCTCCATTTCTTTCTTTTCAGCCATTCCTTGGTGGATTTACTGCAATGTTTAGGGTCATTGTCATGTTGCAAGGTTCACCTTCGGTTGATCTTCAACTTTCCGACAGATGATCTCACATTATCCTCAAGCACCCTCTGGTACAATGAAGAATTCATAGTGGATTCTATGATGGTGAGCTTCCCAGGCACTGATGCAGCAAAGCTGCCCCAAACCATAATATTTCCACCCCCATGCTTTACAGTTGGTATCAGGTTCTTGTGGTCAAATGCTGTCTTTGGTTTTCGCCAAATATATCTTCTGGTACTGCGGCCAAATAGCTCTACCTTTGACTCATCTGTCCAGAGCACATTGTTGCAGAAGTGCTAGTCTTTGCCCAGGTGTTCATTGGCAAACTTTAGTCTTGCCCTGATGTTCTTTCTGGACAGCAAAGGTTTCCTCCTGGCACACCTCCCATGTAGATCAAATTTGTGCAGCCTCTATCTCATGGTAGACTCGTGCACTTTGACATCAACAGTGGCAAGAGCTACCTGTAGGTCCCGTGATGACATTCTGGGGTTCTTAGAGACTTCTTTCAGCATCTTGCGGTCTGCTCTCAGGCTGAACTTGCTGGGGAGGCCTGGCCTGAACAAGTTGGTAGTTGTTTGGAATCTTCTCCACTTTTTGTGTATCTTCCGGACAGTCGAATGATTGATTTCAAATTGTTTGGAGATCTTTTTAAATCCCTTCCCAGACTCGTAGGCATCTATAACTTTCTTTCTGAAGGCCTCAGAGAGCTCTTTTGATCTAGGCATGGTGATGCCGCACACTTCAACAACAAAGAGCAAACCAAACTAAATGTCTGAGGTTTAAATAAGACAGGTTCCTCCAAGATCCTCTCTAACGATGTTCTAATCATTTGCACCTGAGCTGGTGCACCTGATGCTAATTTTAAGTATTTGAAGTAGTGATAAATGTCGGGGTGTACTTACTTTTTCGACATGCAAAATTTGCATTTATGTTTATTTAAATTATACAATGGACTACAAAATGTAAATGTTTCATGATATTTGTTATGTTATATCACCTTTATCTATCAATATTGTTGAAATGAAGATCAAATGGCTGTATGTTGAAATATGTTGAAAAAGTCAAAACTTTACATGGGGTGTACTTACTTTTTCACATGAGTGTATGTCAAGTCAAGGGAGACATGTCAAGGATAAGTCAAGGGAGACAGCTCTGATTTCCTGTTTGGCGTTGAGGGCCTCCATCCATTGTTGAGACAGCAGAAGCAGCATGTCCTTCCTCCCACCCTTCCCTTCCCTTCCCCTGTCACTGCGTGTGTGTTACTGTGTTGGTGTGTGTTACTGTGTGTGTGTGTGTGTGTGTGTGTGTGTGTGTGTGTGTGTGTGTGTGTGTCTGTGTTACTATGTGCGTGTGTGTTACTATATGCATGTGTGTTACTGTGTGTTTTACTGAAACTGAACGAAACATCATGGCAGATAGTGAGACCCAAAAGTTTGAGTGACAGAACTTCTTGGAGAGGATTGTTGAGAAAGTAGATGGGAGGGTTATCCAGAAGGTCTTTTCGGAGAGACATTGTGAGAGTGTGAGATTTGGTGAAGTTTTCTTTTTTTTCATCAGCTTGGCCGTTGAAATGGAATATTATGCAAAACATCTCTTCTAGAATATATGTGTGGAACATGATTTAATTAGTGAAAAACACTCGTGAAATTCACGTTTCTCAGATAACAAATTGGAGACTTTTATATATAAATACCACAGGGGAAAGTTTGAGCCCACAAACCAAACGTTGGCTGGTTACCTGCCCACAACCCCATGGGTGAAAAAGCAATGAAATATGGGAAAATGTCGGATGGGGTGCCACAGTTGATCTGCCCACAGTAAAGTAAAAGAGGTGGTGAGGGGCTTCATGGAACATTGCAGACAAACAAGGAGTGTTCCAGATGGCACAAACAGTGCAACGTGGTGTCCTTGGAAGGGCCTCCTGGAATCCCAGATGTGAACTGGCTAAGAAGGGGATCGGAGATTATGCGCCAGATGATGAGGCATCCTCCCAGAGCACTGGACACAGGTTTGGGCCTCTCGCTTTCTGCCTGTAAGAACACCCACTTCAACGGTACCCTCTCGTGCAGGTACTGCAGAACCAGAAACACAAACAGTAAGGCATAAAGAATCCCCAAAACCCACAAACACTCCATCTGGCTTGGGCGTACACAGTGCATAAAGCAACCATTCTCGCAACACATGCGAAGGACATGTACACCTTTGATAAGTCGTGAGAATTTCCGAATTCCTCCACACAATTGCTCGTTGCACATTGATTATTTTAATAATTAAATAAATAGATTTCATCTCTGTCGCTGAAATCGACAGTTTCCATTTGGCGATAACAGTGCTTATCAGAAGCTTGTTTACAATGGAATTTAATGAACATTTGGCTCTGGGCAGGCGAGCTTAGCTACCTGGCCAGAGCAGAGATCTGTACTTCATTTATCCACAATGGCTAACACCGATTTTTACAATCTAAATAAGAAATAAGGTCTCTATTTTACTGCATATTATATTGAATTTTAATTTGTTTGTTAAAACAGGTTTGCCCATCAATAGTTCAATTAGTTGTAACGAGTGTTCCTTGTAACATAACACAATCACACACACACACACCTGAATTATGGAGATAACTAGAATGACACTCTTAGACACCACGACTTGGACCGATATGCCTCCGCCCACATTATTACATCATTATAATACTTGTACCAAGTTTGAATTTAAATCCATTCAGTTGTTCTCAAGTTATCACATTTTTACCTGACATGACCTCTGACCTTAGACCCCAACATTTAATCAGTTCATGTTTACATCATTATACATACCTGTACCAAGTTTTCTTTTAAATCCCTTCAGCTGTTCACAAGTTATCACATTTTTACCTGACATGACCTCTGACATTTGGCCTTTGATCTCGGGATACCAAAATCTAACCAGTTAATCTTTACATCATTATACATACCTGTACCAAGTTTGAATTATATCCGTTCAGCATTTCTCAAGTTATAGACCTATTACAGACTTTGACCTTTGACCTTTGACCGGTTGACCCCAAAATCTAGTTAATCTATACATCATTCTACATAACTGTACCAAGTTTGGTCAGAATCCCATCACTGGTTCACAAGTTATCGCTGTAACAGCATGTTTACCTAACATGACCTCTGACCTTTGCCCTTTGACCTCGTGACCCCAAAATATAATCAGTTCATCTTTACCTCATTATACATACCTGCACCAAGTTTGACTAAGATCCCTTTAGCTGTTCTCAAGTTATCGCTGTAACGAAAACCTATCATGGACAGACGGACAACCTGAAAACATAATGTCGCCGGAGGCACAAAAACAATATTTTCTGATTTGTAATGTTTATTTACTTTAATGGACTGACAGGATGGCCATTGAGGTAGACAAACTCATCTCTAACTTGTCCGGCCTGGGTTAGAATCCCTACCCAGCTATTAGTCCAGGAGCCAGTTTTCAAGAGAGGCCTAGAAAATGAGTTTCGTGCAACACCCACTACACAGTTGGTTTGCCATTTCCGGGTGCTTGGGATACATCTGTAGAACAAATCCAGCCCTGATGTCCAGTTACATTGTGGCAGCAACAATAAATGGCGGCCACTTTTCTATTAAGGGGGTCGCGTAAAGCTCGAAATTGACGATTTTTTGGGGGTATTTTTGTTTTTTCAGCTCTTCCAATAGGGATTCTTCAACATTATGATTAAAAGGATAGTGGGAAGTATGAGGGGATTTTCGTTATGCTGTTCAAGTATGATTTAAAATTTTTTTTTATCATTATACCTTTTATTATACCCAGACACACAAATCGCTGAAATATGTAGTTTTTGCTTTTCGACTGTAATTATGCAATATCATCTTTATGTTGTTCAAATGCGGTTATGGTTGTAATATGATATATCTTTATGATCTTTTCAAGAAACAAAATTGGACAATCCTTAAGTAAAGTCAGAAAAATCTAGATTTCATTTCCCCTTAAATCATCAACCCCACTCCTGTTATGACCAAAAGTCCACAAGTAATCTCAGCAAAAATATCTCACCAGGTCAAATCTGACTGCGTATCATAACCATAGTCATTCACTGAACATTACAATGTTAACATATAACTGTTATTTGTTGTATTATTAAAATAAACACACATATTTTGCTACTGAATCATCCTCTAAGTGGTATAAAATCACCAAAATGTCATCAATAAATCTTCCTCATCATCATCTTCTGAGTCGCTTGTGGTAGGTTCTTTGTTTGGGTTTTTGCATTGTTCACCTCCTATGCAAGTGCAGGCTTCTGTGCATGGCATGTTATTGTTCTTGCAGGCACATACGTGGCTGCGTTGACATGCAGACACTTTACACTTGCACGCGGTCAGCTCAACAAGTCCAACTGGAGCAGGGTCTGTGGTCATGAGGGTGGGCTGCAGGGTTCCATCTTCGATGTTCCGTCCATTACCATCTGGCTTTGGTAGTGCTTGGTTGGGGAGCAATGACTTCTTCCAGGGGAATGACTGATAGTTAGCTCGATAAATGTGTTGCCTAATACTGTCAGATGTTGGTGGCAGGCATTCACTCTTCTGCCTTTTCTGGCAGAACATCCAATATCTGATTTCGTCCGCCATGTCACCTGCTGCCTGAGCTGTTGTGTACAGGGAGCATATGAACCGTTCACAAGCACGGACAGTATCCTCTGTCGGTGGGATAATATCTCCCTGTAGCCTGTAGAGTGTAGGGGCTAAGGGAAAAAATAAATAAATGAAATCCGTCAAAATCTCAGATTTACGCCTCGGACACCACCCCCCTCGTAGAAAAGTGGCTGCCATTTATTGTTGCTGCCACAATTGAACTGTACATCAGGGCTGGATTTGTTCTATAGATGTTCCCCAATCACCTGGAAGTGACAAACCAACTGTGTAGTGGGTGTTGGTCGAGGAACGGCCACAAAACCGTGTGGTCCATAAAGTGGTGCTCGGCCACAAAACCGTGTGGTCCATAAAGTGGTGTACCGGTCCAGGCAGGCAAGCAGCGAGGGTGCGGGCGCACAACTGCGACACCTGCACACTTTCCCCTTTCCCCTTTCCCCATTTTGAGCAGATTCTGGCTCCTGGACTATATAAACTGTTTCCCAAGTGCGGTGATTCATCAAGGTGTGTGCAGTCCATCGGACCTTAAACTGGGCGTCCCATCTGCCGACATTTGGTGGTTAACGTTAAATGTCCCACGGTGTCCTTTTCGAAGAGTAGGCGAGCTATCATCACCAACCTGTCAAAATTCCAAATCCCTGCCCTAACTACTCCCGGGAAGGCAATGGCAAACCGTCTACAACCCTAAATATTTTTGCAGTACTGATCCTGCCTTCGGGAAAAACACCAGAATACAAATTTACTTTCTTACCATTTGAAATGCTTTATTTTTTTTGGCCTTTTTGTTCGAAATTGGTTCCATGTGTGCGTCAAACAGCCATTTCTGCAAAGTGAATGATAGAGATGACACAGCAGAAAGAAATCAATCCAAGATGAGGATTCTGCAAGGCAGGAGCAGGAAGAAGATGCACACCAGGTGATGTAATGATGCACAAGAACCTACACGTCATTATGGAAACAAAGGACCTGAAACATAGGCTTACAGTAATAGTTGATGAAACAGAGCTACAATTGCTTACTAAATGTAGGTTGATTCAAATCGCTACTCAAGGTGGGTCATGTCACTTCACTTTAAGGAAATTCACAAGTATCTGACGAGGTTTTAGGAAGGACCAGTCAAGGAGAAACTTTCAAAGTATGAAGAGTTCTACCTTCCTGGATGACTCATTGTGAGCCCTTCTTCCAAGAACATAGTAAAACTAGAACGGCACTCAGTAGAGAGAATACCTCCACCTGGTTGGCCATATCACTCAATGGTGAAGAATCACTTAAAAAATTATACTAGCTGGAACAGGATCCGGATCTTCACCAAAATCGAATCGAATCGTCCTTGTCAGACACCCAACCTGTCCATCAAGTTTCGTCCAAATCCATCCATAAGCTTTTGAGATATCCTGCTGTGTATCGTTTTTGGCCCGATCTCCCAAAGGTGAAGAATCACTTTAAAAGTTCTAGTAGCCGGATCCGAATCCGGATCTTCACCAAAATGTAACCATTTCGTCCTTGTCACGTGTGCTCCATCTATACCACATTTCGTCCGAATCCGTCCACAACGTTTTGAGATATTTTGTTCAAAGACAAACAGACAGACAGACAGGGGTGAAAACATAACCTCCATTCACCTTTGGTGGCGGAGGTAACAAATGTTTTGAAGAAAATAAAAATTCCCTTTTTAAGGCCATTTTCCCTGGATGGATTCGGACTTGCGGGCCCATTTAAGCCTTTAAGGCCTTGTGGGCCCCATGGCAATCATCATGGTTCCCGTTTTACCTTCTGTCCGTTTGCCTGTGAACAAAATATCTCAAAAAGTTGTGGACGCATTCGGACGATATTTGGCACAGATGTAGCACATGTGACGAGGACAAAATGATTAGATTTTGGTGAAGATGCGGATTCGGATCCGGCTACTAGAACTTTTTAAAGTGGATTCTTCACCATTTGGAGATTGGGCCAAAAACGATACATAGCAGGATATCTCAAAAACTTGTGTATGGATTTGGACGAAACTTGGTGGACAGGTTGTGTATGTAACAAGGAAGAATCGATTCGATTTTGGTGAAGATTCGGATCCGGATCCGGGTAGTAGAATTTTTAAAGTCATTCTTCACCATTGAGTGATATGGCCAAGCAGGTGGAGGTATGTCCTCTACTGAGTGCCGTTCTAGTGCCTTTATTGAGGCAATGTGTTTATGGCCGGATGCCCTTCCTACCATCAACCCTTTAATCGCCTCTTACGACACGCAGGGATACGGTGTACCTATTCTAAACCCGGGTACACACCGACACATTCATCCCAGGAAGCTGGTACTCAATTTGTCGACCTCGGAAGGACGACAGGCTGAGTCAATCCACCTGGCGTTAATTCAGCGATCGACCGGGATTCAAAGTCAGGATCCTGGGATCCAGAGCCAGCACCCGAACCGCTAAGCCAACACCAGGCTTTTGAAGCATGACGAGATAATGAACAGAATTGACTGTCCATTTGACTTGAAGTGGTGAGGGCAGGTGGAAAATATTGAAAAGCTTGGTAATAGTTGCTCACTATCTTCATGAGTACCTGTCGGTGTCTTACCGAATATGCAGCACCTGTCTGGAGTGGAGCACTCATCAAACCTCAGAATCTCCGAATTGAAATAGTTAAATAAAACATGCTCTTCGTGTAATATTGGGATCCAAGCACACAACGTAGGGAAAAGTTTTGTCTCGGTGCTCACTCCAAGGTCAGGAAGAATGTAGAAAGGCGAGCTGTCAGGTGTTTATGGGAAAAAAAACCTCTCCAAACTACCAATCAATTGAAAGAACATATATTCCCGCTATTAACTCCACAAGAACCCTTAGGTGTGCAGTCAAAGTCCCAAAGTTTCATTGTAAGACAAATCTTTCGAGGAATAGTGCTTTAACATATTGTTACAGACGCGGTTTTGGATGTTAGTTTACCGAGCGGTTTGGTATGACCGCGTCTGCACAGTTTACCCGATTACACTCGAACGTTGGCCAAATCGCGCTATGCTAAATCAATTAAGGAAAGGACACAACGGCTGGGTTAGATGACACGACACCAGGGGTACAGTTCTCAAGACCTCCGGAGGAGGTTATAATATTTGTATGCAGAGCGTTGAGATTACAAGGACAAGAGGTACAGCATAGGAAGGTAGGCACTTAGACACACTTATCTTATTCCCGACAGACCACAGATAAACGGGACAAGACTGACTCACACAGGGATTGATGGCAAGGAAGGGCAGGTAGTCGCTGGACAGCACAAGGTGCACCTTGGCTCAGGGACAGGATAGCGCGGTCCAAAAGATGCAGGGAGGTATCGTCGCGCTGGAGGTGGCGTCTGGTTCTCTTCAAGCTGGGGGCGCATCTCACGTCACGTCCGGTAAGTGGCTGCGTATATCCAGCGGGGAGTGACACGCCCTCGGCTCGTTAGCTCCGCCCCAGATGGAATCGGCCCGCCGCTTCTTATTGGGTGCGGGGGGTTACCGGGCTCCGCCCTTGACGAGGAGCTGACAGGGAGCCCCTATTTGGTAACCCCGTCGAGCACATGGGCAATGGCGGCTAACCAAGCCGGAGTGAGGACGCACACTCCTCGCGCGCTGTTGTTGTAGTTGTTGTTGTTGTTGTAGTTTCATGAGGAAGATGGGAGGAGGTATGGGGAGGTCCTAAACTTACTACTGGTGCCATACAATCACATTCTGGTGCAACGAAGAGTCAGAATTAATGGAAACGAGTCCTTAACTGACATAGACTAAGAATAACTAGCAAGATGTCCTATAGTTGTCTACGTGAGATGCGGTGAACCTGGGCACGACATTTAATGGGGGAAAAAGGGGAAGGTCGGTTCTACAGAGTGTTGTTTACAGACAATGGGACTAGGGAATGGGGGATTGGGGATAGTTGGGGAGTATTGGGGAAATAGGGGAATATTTACAAGCGGATATGGATGGAGGCCAAATCCCATATCCGCAACATTGCACCCTTCTCTACCCTCGGGGCGTCCCGACCCGATAAATTTTTACCTACTTTAGTGTGGCACTCAGATGTAGTTCCCTCTACTATTAACTCTACCCTGAGTGCGACAGTTTTACAGATGTTCACAAATGAGTAAATATGTCCCCCTGCGACGTTGCACCCTTCTCCTCACAGAAACACACCCACAGGATAACCGAATCGCGGAAAGAATTCTCAAACTAAACATACAGCCGGTAGGGAGCATTATTTACACAAGACTACGCTGATATTTACACGACGATCCAGGACCTGTTTTTGGAGGAACACATGCAGATGTTATGCATAGAGAGAGCACGCATGCCAGCATCGATACACCAACCCACGAGTGCTCTGTGGCCTTACGGCCTTTAATAATGTGCAGAGCACCCCGTTCAAGCACCAAAAGCACCACCCCATAACACAGTCAGCACCATCCGGTGCACCAATAAAGCGTTCATAAATCACCGGTGGTGTCGCAGCCGGCCGATGTTCTGCCGCTGGTCTTGCCTTCATGTGGTGCACTTGGCCTTCTTGCTTCTTTCAAAAATAAAGAAAGGCGCCAACCGCGTCCATTTCTTTATTGTGGCCGTCAGGGGGCCAACTATTAGTGGTTCACCTGCATGGCATAGGTGCCACGTTGACCCATAGGTCCATCAACGGGTGGTGCTTGCCCGCAAAAGACTGCGGTCCATGGTGGGCGGCCACAAACATTGCGGTCCATATGGTGTATCGATCCCGGCAGCAAGCAGCGAAAGTGCAGGCCCACAACTGCGGAGCCAGCACCTCTCTCTCCTCTCTCTCTGCCCCAAAGCCAGATCCTCGGAGGTGGGAGACAAAAGAAAAGACAAGTGAGTAAGGTGGTAAGGGCGCAAAAGTGCATGCAATGTAAGGTAATGCACACTGGGGGCACATGGGAACCAGGTGAGACAGGTACGTTCCTACCGTACGCCCCCCCCCCCCCCACCAGGTAACCTACATGGCCCCTCCCTTACCCCTTACTGTATCCACAAAACACAACACTACCCATAAACATCTATTTTACAAATCAACAAACGTCCCTACTGTCTTCCCCGTTCCTCCCATAAACCAAATTCGTCTTCTCTCCCTCCTAACCAATCAAATTTGCCATTTTCAACTCTCATCAAAATTTGCCATCTCCAACTCAACATCATAATTTGCCATCACCAATTCATCATCAGTCCCTCCTAAGGAGGGAGAGATGGAATCACCCCAACGTCTCATCCACGTCGTGATGCGTCTCACCAATCCACACAGCAATTCTCATTTCCTGCACACAGAACAAAGAAAACACAGGTGTGGAGTCATCATCATCACCACAGGTAAGTGGCTGCGTATGGTGCGACAGGTTCATCAATCCTAACTATTTCCTAAATGACTTTAACAACTTTACATTACCCGGGGTCTTTCCCTGCCAATCCATTGGCCAATTTACACTATGGGTTCTAAAAACCAATTCCCATTGAGCAAACTGTGGTGCTTTTCAATTTGGGGTCTCACTCCCCCGATTCATCTCCCGGTGCCCTCGCACAATTTCTGGGCTGCGACGTGGAGCTCTCCCAGCAGGTCTACCCACCTGCACACCTCCACCACTGCAGTTGCCTCCGAGCTTACCTGCTCCTTTCCCTAACCTAACTACCTGGGGAAGGCCCTCTGGCGCTCTCCCCACTCGGTGCCCTCTCTGGCACTGGGCTACCCGGGTCCGTCCTCCGGATCCTCGGGCCCCACTGACACTAACGGCTCCCAGAGCCCACCTGCGGCCTCACCTGGCCGACATCCTCACAGTGGTGGAGTGCCCAACCAACTACACACACTAACAGGCTACACGCCCAGCCATTTCCACAACACTAATGCACCCATCCACAATACCATTCTGCAACCGCACCACAAATGCCAATATCCAACCACAATTTACCTATACCCTCTACCTAACACTTACACTACCCGCCCCGGGTACTCGTGACAGGTGTCCACTCTTCCCCCCATCCACACCTTCGCACCATGCACACCACTCCGTACCACTTACTCCAACTCTCTCCACACACCTGTACTTGCACACCTGTGCTCTCACTCTTGGTGCCGCCTGCACCCTTCTCTCCCCAAGCGCATTCGCGCTGATCCACTACACTCACTACTCACACACTGCTCCACACACCTGTCCAGTTGCACACCTGTGCAATCACACCTGTTCAATTCTCAACCACACGGCATCATCTCATCTAACTACTCCCCTCTGAAACTTGCGCTTCCCAGTCGCCCCTTTAAACTATTGCGCTCCCTCGTCATTATAATCCACACTAATCTACCTGCGTCCCCACTACAGGTATCAGTCACTAACTAAACTTAACGTTACCTAATGTCATCTTCTAGGGCCCTATCAATATCCTAACCCACCCGGGCTAGTTTTCACTGCCATACACCCCCTAAACTAGTGCGCATTTGCCCCATATGGGGAAGGGATGACAGAGTTGCCATCCCACCACATCGGGCATCTCCCACTACCAATTTTGCACATCAAATTTCAACAAATCAAAAATTTGCCAATCACTACCCATCATCTGCCAATCATTACTGCCAATCCTTTGCCAATCATCAAATTTTGTTTTTCTCTAATTTCGGGGCCAAAACACTAACCTCATCACACAGTCTACTCACTAATGCCTCTCGGTGCGCCAATTCCTGTCCAAAGCCCGGCTTCGTAAAGCCGAGCAATGGATGCTGGTTGTTTTGTGCCAGCGGCTGGATGCGTCCCGCATTCGGGGCAGGGACGGGGGCTTATCCGGCCCGAGACCCCACGCACCATCTCGGCACGGAGCCATCCCATGGCCCGATCTCGACCTGCCGGTATGCCTCAACAAAAAGTGGTCGCCATGACGATCCTTCCTATCCAGCTGCCCGCTCCACCTAGTGGAGCCTGGACGCGGCTGTTCCACGCGAGGCCCGGCACGCACCGAGGGCCCGATTCGGCTAAAAGTCGCTCTAACCGCTAACCCGGTTACCTTCGATGCCTCACCTGGATGCTTACAAGCATACGCTACCCCTTTCGTGCTCATACATCCAGCTGTTTCCATGCTCCTCGTACCTTTCCTTACACACCTCGGTACACTCATTCCACTCACAGCCTTGGTCACACACCTGACCACCGAGCACCTTGGCACACATTCGTCGCTCGCACACCTCACCAACACACCTCTTCGCACCCCCTCCTCGGTCACCTCCTCTGTGACAATCACAGGTGTGCTCTCACTCGCACACCCAACCACGTGCCTCACTACCAATTCCAGCGTGCATTCCCATTCACGCTCTACCATTCCAGGTGTGCATCCTTCCATTCCAGGTGTACATCCTTTCTCACCTGTCACAACCAACTCACGCTCCTTGTCACTCTCACTACTCTCACCTCCACTCTTGACAGCGCACTCTTTCCTCATGCACCTGTCCGTTACACACCTTTCTCGCGCATCCTCTTGTGCACACTTTTTCGTTACTTCCTCCGTAACACTCACCACACCGCGCTTCCCTGTGCTCCCTCGCACACGCGCTTCGACCGACTCACTCTCGCCAGCACCCTCACTCCTTGGCACGCCCTTTTTCCTCACACACCCCAGAGTCGGACTTTCTCGCACACCTCCTTTTTCGCACACCAGACCTGTCACACTCTTCACCAACGGCCTCTCACGAACACCCGGGTCCATCTCGACCCCCAAGCTTATTAAATCACCTGGCGCATCATACGCACGACCATATTGGTCACCACTTACACCGGGTCCTCTTTCTCTTCGCTTCTCCTCCATCACCTGCGAATCCCTCATCCGGTTAATGAGCACATCATCACGATCCGAACACAGACTTTGGACCAATTCTTTTACCTCCTCCTTTATCTCTTTCTTATCCTCTCTCCGTCGCTTCTTAATTTCGCTCACCCCTTCTTCCACTTCTTCTAATTTCTGCTTCACCTCCTTCATCTCCTCGTGCGCCCCTTTAAGTTCTTCCTCTAACTCCACTTTATTTTTTTCTATGTGCTCCCGCACCTCCCGCTCTTTAACCTCCATCACCTCTACCACCTTGTTCATTTTCCTCGTCAAGTCCTCATGTACCGTCTGACACTCTTTTTTAATTACCCCTACGTCCTTTTTCATCTCCTTCTGTGTCGATTTTAACCCCTCTATTACCGCTGTGTTCTTCTTTACCTGGTCCCCCAACTCCTTTTGTCCCACTGTCAGTTGTTCTACTCCCAGCGTCAACTCCTCTATACCCCCTTGCAATTTTACAGTCCCCTTTCTCACCTCCTTCTCCATGCGCTCCTTACAGTGCCTCACCTCCTCGCGCACTCCTCCGACCTCCTCACTCACCCCTCTTCTGATCTCTTCTCCCATCACTTGCATCTCCTGCCCAGATGCCACCCTCATCTGCTCCATTTCCTCCCTGTGAGCATCCAGTTTGGTTTCTACCCCCATTCTGACCCCCTCGATCTGCTGCCCCATTTGTTTAACTTCCCTTTCCGCTTGGTCCCTCATGTCCCTCAATTTGCCTTCCATACTGTTTTCTAACCCCTCTAACCCCTTTTGCATCCCTTCCATTTGATTCTCCTGGGCAGCCATTCTATTTTCTACCCCCGTTAACCCCTCCTGTATTTCCCCTAATCTATTGTCTAATTTCCCAAATTTCTTGTCTAATCCCTTAAAATTATTATCTAACCCCTCACCGGTACCCCTCGCTTCGTCCCTCATTACCCCCATTTGGCCCTCCAATCGCTCACCCTGAGCTACCATCCGGTTCCCCATTACCCCCATTTGGTTTCCCATTACCCCCAATTGCTCACTCTGAGCCCTCGCTTCATCCCTCATTACCCCCATTTGGCCCTCCAATCGCTCACCCAATCGCTCACTATTAGCCCTCATTTGCTCACTATTCTGGGCCACAAGGGCCTTTATTTGTATTAAAAAAAGGTTCAAATCCACCGGTGGCGCTACTACGGTCGCGGGCGTGGACGCCGTGGCTATGTTCGAGGCGCCATTTTGCGCGCCCGCAACCTCGTGCGCGACGACGCTATTTTGCGAATCTGCTACCCTCACTGCTTCGCTCTCCTCTTGTCCCTCATTTTGGTCCTGGATCGACCCTGCCTCACTCTCTTCTACCGGAACCCAGCCGTCTTGGTCTGCCATAGCGCGACTTTCAAAATTCGGGTTTTTATTTTTTTTGTAAAACACAATTAAATTTCGCTGTTATAATTTCGAGCACGTGAAACGCGCTCCGGATCGAATCCCACTTCCCGACACCAAATGTTACCCTAATGGTTCAATTGGTGTTCCAAAATTTGGGCCTAACAAATTTAGTCCCAGGTCCGAATCCAACTCCTCGACACCAAGTGTTACAGACGCGGTTTTGCATGTTAGTTTACCGAGCGGTTTGGTATGACCGCGTCTGCACAGTTTACCCGATTACACTCGAACGTTGGCCAAATCGCGCTATGCTAAATCAATTAAGGAAAGGACACAACGGCTGGGTTAGATGACACGACACCAGGGGTACAGTTCTCAAGACCTCCGGAAGAGGTTATAATATTTGTATGCAGAGCGTTGAGATTACAAGGACAAGAGGTACAGCATAGGAAGGTAGGCACTTAGACACACTTATCTTATTCCCGACAGACCACAGAT
The DNA here is from genome assembly GCF_964187855.1 of Myxine glutinosa. Taxonomy (NCBI): domain Eukaryota; kingdom Metazoa; phylum Chordata; class Myxini; order Myxiniformes; family Myxinidae; genus Myxine; species Myxine glutinosa. The sequence continues at coordinate 43,232,177 of NC_136271.1, forward strand.
AAACGGGACAAGACTGACTCACACAGGGATTGATGGCAAGGAAGGGCAGGTAGTCGCTGGACAGCACAAGGTGCACCTTGGCTCAGGGACAGGATAGCGCGGTCCAAAAGATGCAGGGAGGTATCGTCGCGCTGGAGGTGGCGTCTGGTTCTCTTCAAGCTGGGGGCGCATCTCACGTCACGTCCGGTAAGTGGCTGCGTATATCCAGCGGGGAGTGACACGCCCTCGGCTCGTTAGCTCCGCCCCAGATGGAATCGGCCCGCCGCTTCTTATTGGGTGCGGGGGGTTACCGGGCTCCGCCCTTGACGAGGAGCTGACAGGGAGCCCCTATTTGGTAACCCCGTCGAGCACATGGGCAATGGCGGCTAACCAAGCCGGAGTGAGGACGCACACTCCCCGCGCGCTGTTGTTGTAGTTGTTGTTGTTGTTGTAGTTTCATGAGGAAGATGGGAGGAGGTATGGGGAGGTCCTAAACTTACTACTGGTGCCATACAATCACATTCTGGTGCAACGAAGAGTCAGAATTAATGGAAACGAGTCCTTAACTGACATAGACTAAGAATAACTAGCAAGATGTCCTATAGTTGTCTACGTGAGATGCGGTGAACCTGGGCACGACATTTAATGGGGGAAAAAGGGGAAGGTCGGTTCTACAGAGTGTTGTTTACAGACAATGGGACTAGGGAATGGGGGATTGGGGATAGTTGGGGAGTATTGGGGAAATAGGGGAATATTTACAAGCGGATATGGATGGAGGCCAAATCCCATATCCGCAACAATATTCACTCTGTATTTTTATTGAAACATGGATCTGGTACTCTCGGTCCCCCACCTTTTGGGTGGTATCAGGTGTAGATCTGTGTATTACGAAAGCGAAACTTTTAACGGTTTTTGAAATATCGCACACACGAGCCAAGCTACTGAGATGGTTGCCATGGCAACAGAATTCAACCAATCACGGCCTGGTCTAATAAGGTTGAGATAATGTCATGAGGAATAGATATCTGCAATATGAAAGGCAAATGTTCAACTGCCTCCAAAAAGTTGGACAAGTTGTCCTCCAGGTTGAATCCGATGCAAAGATTACGAATCCGAAACTCTACTCACTATTCGGAAACAATTCTGCATTTCATGTCTTTACCAGTAGAGGGAAGTGAAGGGCTATGATTCTTGTTCTCTGAAGAGGAGACCCACCTGAGGTTCCGGTTTTCCTGGAGCAAGATAACCTATTCTACAAAACCACGTTTTGCTAAATTTAGTATGGAGTAAGAGTGCAATTGGATAGTGGTATTTGGAAAAAAAGAATAACAATTTCCTCAATGTATCAATGGCTTTGTTGGCTAATGTAAATGCACGAAGTACAAAGCTGCCAATTGTTGCACATCCAACAAAGGACACTAACCCACAACGTGAGGAACTGAACAGGATGTTTCTATCCATCGAACACCACTCCAAACCTTCAGCATGACTTGGAATACCATTATTGTATCAGAAAACAAATTATTGTATCACAAAACAAATAGTTTCATTTCACAATCTGTCAGTACTACAACTACTATGATGACAACTACAACTACAAAGCATCTGAAAACGCAAAGCCCGTCCTTTTCCTCTTGTATTCAGATGTCTTCTTCTTCTTCCGTATGCTAAACATGACAAAAACAGTTAAAAAACTAGAACGGCACTCAGTAGAGAGCATACCTCCACCTGGTGAACAGTTTACGTTTTGTATCTCAGAGTAGACCAGAAAATCACAATACAGAATCACATTCAATCAAAATCAATCACAGGAATCACCATAGGTCCAGTCTTTCATACCCTGATGTACTCCTCGTTTTTGGCCTTATCACTCAATGGTGAAGAATCACTTAAAAGTATATACTGGCTGAATCAGGATCCGGATCTTCACCGAAATTGAATCGATTCTTCCTTGTCACACACCCAACGGGACCACCAAGTTTCGTCCAAATCCATCCATACCTTTTTGAGATATCCTGCTATGTATAGTTTTTGGCCCGATCTCCCAATGGTGAAGAATCACTTAAAAATTAAATAATTCTCCTATCCGAATCCATATTCAGATCTTCACCAAGATTGAATTGATTCTTCCTTGTCACACACCCAACCTGACCACCAAGTTTCGTCCAAATCCATCCATACCTTTTTGAGATATCCTGCTATGTGTAGTTTTTGGCCCGATCTCCCAATGGTGAAGAATCACTTAAAAATTAAATAATTCTCCTATCCGAATCCATATTCAGATCTTCACCAAGATTGAATTGATTCTTCCTTGTCACACACCCAACCTGACCACCAAGTTTCGTCCAAATCCATCCATACCTTTTTGAGATATCCTGCTATGTGTAGTTTTTGGCCCGATCTCCCAATGGTGAAGAATCACTTAAAAATTAAATAATTCTCCTATCCGAATCCATATTCAGATCTTCACCAAGATTGAATCGATTCTTCCTTGTCACACACCCAACCTGACCACCAAGTTTCGTCCAAATCCATCCATAACTTTTTGAGATATCCTGCTATGTATCGTTTTTGGCCCGATCTCCCAATGGTGAAGAATCACTTAAAAATTAAATAATTCTTCTATCCGAATCCATATTCAGATCTTCATTAAAATCGAATCGAATCGTCTTTGTCAGACATCCAACCGGTGCACCAAGTTTCGTCCAAATCCATCCATAACTTTTTGAGATATCCTGCTATGTATCGGTTTTAGCCCGATCTCCCAATGGTGAAGAATCCACTTTAAAAATTATAGCAGCCGGATCCGAATCCGGATCTTCACCAAAATCTAACAATTTTGTCCTTGTCGCATAAGCTACATCTCTGACAAATTTCCTCCGAATCCGTCCACAACTTTTTGAGATATCTTGTTCACAAACGGACAGACAGACAGACAGGGTGTGAAAACATAACCTCTATCCACCTTTGGTGGTGGAGCTAAAAATAACAGAAAATGAAAATTGACGATTTAATGCAGCCTTGACCTTTTGATCTAAAAAAAATTAAGCTTCTAGATTTTGATTGCTGAACCAATTATGTGACGCAATATGCAATTTTTTTTTAATTTCAGGTCAATCGGATGAAAATTTTCAAATTTATGCAACCGTGACATTTGACCTTTTCATCTATAAAAAAATAATTGGCTCCTCGCTTTTCATTGGAGAACCAATTTAGTGAACCAATTTGCAAAAATTCTTTAAATTTCAGGTCAATCAGGTGAAAATTAACAATTTTTTTTGCAACTTTTGCCTTTGACCTTTTCATCTACAAAAACAAAAAAAAACTAGAACACCACTCAGTCGAGCGCATACTCCCGCCGTGGGTCAAGTTGGAATAGTACGATTTCACAAAAGTTTGAGGGAGTAGTTCAGTGACAACACAAGACAAGACAACACAAGACAGACGCTGCACAGATATATATATTGAGAATATATAGAAGATAATATTTTTTTAAAAACAAGGCAATTTCACTTACATTTTCGGATTCAGCGTTCAATTTTATATAAGTGAGTGTATTTTGAGACACGTGTGACTTCAAATAAAATTGTAAGCCGGAAAAACGTTCGTTTCATTCCTTAGGGATACAACACGTAAAACTGGCCCAAACGTCAAAACAAAACTCGCTCATTTTAAGTTGTACAAGCTAATGCGACCACTCATTCTTCTGGGAAGAATGCCGTGCACATGCTTGTCACACTTATAACTCACATAAGTCTTTATAAGTTCATCAAATACTGACACCGCGATTGACATTCGCTGAGGTATTAAATGTTGATATCTCTTCTGAGGTAAAAAAAAAACAAAAAAAAAAAACAGTTTTAAAGCATTATACGTATCAAACGATACATTTTATGAAACGGGGAAACCTAATACACACTTTGGTGGTTTTAAAATGACAGAATAAGTCTTTATTAGAACAAAAAAAATTGAACATTGAAGACGACGCTGCTAAAAAAAAATACACCGCTCTAACGCATAACCACGAGTTTAAACTACATTTACAACAAATATGAAAACTATTTTCATATCACAATGTTCAATATAGAATATATAGAAGATAATGTTAAAAAAAAATGAGCCCTATCTTCCAATGGTAAAAAAAATCTTTAAAAAAATTCCTGGATCCGGAATAATATCCTGAGCTTCACCAAAAACTAATCAATTCTTCCTTATCCCAAGGGCAATCATCCCACCAACTTTCATCCAAATCCGTTCAGAACTTTTCCAGATATCTTGTTCACAAACACACGAACACACACACACGGACGGACACGTTCGAATGCATTACTCCCTGGCGGGAGTTACAATCGACTTGTAGCTTTTGATAGATGAACCAATTAAGTGTCCCGATATGCAAATTCTTAAAATTTCAGGTTAATCAGATGAAAATGACAATTTTATGATACTGACCTTTGACCTTTTTACCAAATTATTAGTTTGCCTTCTCCATATTGTCATAATAAAGCTTTGTTGAAAATTTGATGACAAAACTCAAATGGTAAATTTAAATTTCAGGTCAATATAATGAAAAATTATGATTTTTTTTTTTTTTTTTGTTTTGTTTTTTTTGTATACAAGATCGAGGCTCGTGAAAGAGCGAACATTAATCACACAGAAAGACAAACAGACACATAAAACAAATAACATCGGGAGCGGTAGACAAGATGGGGAGAGAGGGGGAAGGACACAAACACATCATTTGAGAGCAGGGACCGAGAGACATGGAGACATCGAGAGATCTGTGGGAGGGAGAGGGCTTTGGGGGGGAGGCATGTGAAGGGGGGGAGGCATGTGAAGGGGGGGAGGCATGTGAAGGGGGGGGGTGGGAGAGGTATAAACATATGGACACTGCCAGGATTTCCAGGAAATAAGTTGGAATTTCAAACAAGGTGGATCTGGGGTGAATTAGTGGGGGTAGAAAAGATCAAGGTTATGGATGGGGGAAGATAAGAGATGGTGGTGAACAGCTGTTTTAAAGACCTGGAGGGAGGAGAGGGATTGAAGGGAGTGTGGGAGTTTGTTCCACAGGCGGGAGAAAAGAGGAATGAAAGAGTGAAGGTGAGCAGAGAGCCGAGATTTCGGCAGTTTAACCATCAGAGGGTTGCTGGCAGATCTTGTGCGACCTGTAGGAATATTTGGGGGACAGAGCACAGAGAGAGCTGGGGGAGCAAGGCCGGAGAGGAGTCGGTAGAAGACAGAAAGACCACCTACCTGCCTGCGGTGAGTGAGTGAAAGGCCCTCAGAGATAGCTTCATCGTGGGAGATTCCAATGATTTTGAAAGCTTTGGATTCAACAGCGTGAAGCCGAGCCAGGTGTGAGGCAGGAGCACCAGCCCATAGGGGAGAACAGTATTCCATTGAGCTGCGGATGAAAGCCTTGTAAGTGGTGAGGAGCTCAGGTGTGCCGAGGAAGGACTTCGCACGACGGAGGATGCCCAGTCGGCGACTGGCTTTGGAGGCCAGCTTGGAAATGTGGTTTTCCCAAGAAAGATCATGGCAGATAGTGAGACCCAAAAGCTTGAGTGACAGAACTTCTTGGAGAGGATTGTTGAGAAAGTAGATGGGAGGGTTGTCCAGTCGATCTTTTCGGAGAGACATAGTAAGAGAGTGAGATTTGGCAGGATTGAAAGACATGTTCCACTTGTTTGACCAGTCTGTGATTTTGTCCAGGTCTTTTTGGTTTTTTTGGTAATGCTGACCTTTGACCTTTTGACAAAATTATTAATGTCTTCTCTGTATTATCATAACTAGGGCATGCCCGTACAAAATTATATCCCCCCCCTCTATTTACATGAAATGGTTTGGTCCATTCGCAAAGCCAAAGCGGACGGCTTGCGAGTACGGTGACAATCCCCCCCCTCTATTTACATGAAATGGTTTGGTCCAAAGCGAACGGCTTGCGAGTACGGTGACAATCCCCCCCCCTCTATTTACATGGAATGGTTTGGTCCAAAGCGAACGGCTTGCGAGTACGGTGACAATCCCCCCCCTCTATTTACATGAAATGGTTTGGTCCAAAGCGAACGGCTTGCGGAGTTTGGTAAAGAAATCGCCATAGCTCGGTAACTACTTGTCCGATTAATATGAAACCTTGAAAAGGCACATCCTCGGGTCCCCAGCAATATACCTGGCAAGTTTCAAGTATATCGGACCGGTAGTTGTCGAGAAACAGCGGTCGCATACACACACACAGACACACACACACACACACACAGAGATTACTGGAATTATAGATAGACTAGGGCATGCCCGTACTATATATAAGCTAGGACGTGCCCGTACGTGGGTGCCCGTTCCTTGCCAAAAAAAAAAAAAAAAATTTGTGTAGGGGTGTGTGTGTGTAAACATCCTAGGGCGTGCCCGTACGTGGGTGCAAAAAAACATGCGTGCAAACAACAACAACAAAAAAAAACTTTGAAACCACGTGGCAGTAACGACCACAGAACCCCCCCCCCCCCCCGCTCTATTTACATGAATGGTTTGGTCCATTCGCAACGACCACAGAACCCCCCCCCCCCCCTCTATTTACATGCAATGGTTTGGTCCATTCGCAACGCCAAAGCGAACGGCGAACGGCTAAATCGCCATAGCTCGGTAGTCGGTAAGTACTTGTCCGATTAATTTCAAACCTTGAAAAGGCACATCCTCGGGTCCCCAGCAATATACCTGGCAAGTTTAAAGTATATCGGACCCGTGGTTGTCGAGAAACAGCGGTCACAGACAAACATACAAACACACATACACACATACACACATACACACAGAGATTAATGGAATTATAGATAGATAAAGCTTTGTTGAAAATTTGATGACAAAACTCAAATGGTAAAAAACACACACTGCAGACATACACACACACACACACACACACACACACACACACACACACACACACACACACACACACACACACACACACACACACACACTGCAGACACACACACACACACACACACACACACACACACACCCAACCAAACAGCTGCTTCTTCTACTGTGTTTGATTCCATGAAAGGTTTGCAATTTTCCACCTGTCTGAGATTTTCTTTGTTTTCCAGTTTGGCCGAAGAGTGCGTTTTGCTAATCCTGCCAAATGGTACCTGGTGCTGTGATGCCACAGATTAAGGACCCAGGCGGTTTGCTAATGGCTGGGAAAACAAAAAAGGGAGCACACACAACGCGTACACAATAATCATCGAATCTTTGTTTGAACACAGCTGCTGAGTCTGGGTTTGATTCTCATCCCAACTATAAACTGTTGGATTTGTGCTTCACAGGCAGGATACTGCATCCACAAAGTGCACCGTCCATTAGATGGATCTGTCTGTTAAGCTGTGGACCCATCTTCTATACTTAGTTGGTAGACGTGAAAGATGCAACACATTATTTTATGTAGAGGAAACGAGTCATCACCGGCACCCTGAATACATTCCACATTCCTGCTGCTTACAGTTGCACGTCAGGCCTGGCAAGCCATATCGTGAAAGTCTTAAAGGCCAAAAGCATTCTACAGCCGACATCACAAGAAGGTGGGACTAATTGATACCATTAAATATGTAGTTAGCACTGGAGATGGGGTTTGGGAATCACTTGTGTGTGTGTATGTAGTTAGCACTGGAGATGGGGTTTGGAAATCACTTGTGTGTGTGTATGTAGTTAGCACTGGAGATGGGGTTTGGGAATCACTTGTGTGTGTGTATGTAGTTAGCACTGGAGATGGGGTTTGGGAATCACTTGTGTGTGTGTATGTAGTTAGCACTGGAGATGGGGTTTGGGAATTGTGTGTGTGTGTGTGTGTGTGTTTTGTTTTGTTTTGTTTTGTTTTGTTGTTTTTTTTGTTTTTTTTAATTAAAGTTGCTACACAGTATTATTGTCCCCAGACCCAATCTTCCTTCCATGTTCGGTTTTCTTACCAATTCAACAACAATATGAATCATCCCACTCTTCCACCCCATGTGGCAGTGCCATTTTCTTCCATGACCAAGTATCTCTTACCCCTTACTCCGGCCTACCAGGACAGTGTAACACTGCCCCTTCCCTCTCTTTCTAAATCTTTGATTTTCAAGTCAAGTGTTATACACCTTTCAGGCATCTCCTCTCACCCCCCTCCCCCCCACCCTCCTCCCTGTTTTTTTTTTTTTTACTTTCTGCTGCTTAGAGTAATAGCTACCGCTTCTTAACACAAGCCCATTATAAACTTGGTCAACATCACATGACCTTTCAATTATAAGTAACTAGTGAGGTACCCGTGCTATGCACGGGTGGGAGGCCAGAAGCAAACAAGCAATGCAGATACGGCGAATGCTGAAGCATGAAACCAATAAATTCCACATTCCTGTAGCACCTTCAGTCGCACGTCAAACATGGACAGCAAGTTCGTGAAGGACTTCCATGAAAAACGTGCCCGTTTGCAAACAAACGGGTACGTTCACGTATATAAACATCGATCGTGGGTCCGTGACCAATCTGCATATGGCGATCCGCGAAGTTCACGTTTAGAAGTAGAAACCATCACGGCATGTCATTTACTTGAACTTGATATCTCTTTTTTCATTCAAAACAACATATCTCCAATCACAAATTAATCACAAAATAAACGTTTAACAACATTGTTAATGTTTCCTTCATTGTAAAAACTACCAAGTCAACAGTTAAAATGATTTTGAGCCGAGAGGTGTTACGGCCTCGGCAAGATCGATGGAGACAGTGATCTGTTAGCTTATACACCACCCAAATAGCTATGTGGAATTCTCTCATGTAGAGATTAAACCCACGTCATTTGAACTTTGGCCGAGGTCATTATTTACTTTTAATGATGTTTATATGCGAATCAAAAAAGAAGATAATTGGTTTTGGGTCGTCCTTTCTGCGTATCTCGTGGGATTGTGAGTTGGAGAGATGACCGTGATGGTGGGGAGGGGGTTGGCATTCTCTCAAGCAGGGATTCAACCCATGTCCTTATAAAAGGTCTTTGTCCAAGGTCACAGAGTCCGATCGGTGCAGCTGTGCAGTGATCGGTGCAGCCGTTTGTGCGGCACCCGGGAAAATAACGTTATGCGGGAGGCCAAACCTGAAAATGCTGGAGGCCAAAGCTGAAATTGGAAAAAACAATATGGCCTATTTTACTCCAGGAGATCCCAGGATTACCCACCCAAAATATCGTTGCGATCGGTTCAGCCGTTTTTGCGGTACCTTCGTACGGACAGACAGACAGACAGACGGACGGACATTTGGTGAATTATAGCAAGATATGAAACAACATGGTGACTCATTCATTCTAGATGAAAACATCCACTCATCTCAAGCTGTAAACCAAGCGTGAGCAATATTTAGCGGGTAACAGACAGCACAGAGCAGACATCAGGAAATTCTCCCTGACAAAATGATGAACTTCCTTCCACCAACCCTTCAGTGCAGGGACTGACACAGGTTAATCATGATCCTGGGGTCAGGCAAACAGCAGGGATGTTATATAAGTTCTCACAAAACATTTGAGCAACAACTGCTGTGCAGTACTGAAAAATAAGCTGTGGATTCACAGTTTCGAAAGTTGTTGGTCATGTTTATGCAAACCATGGTTGTTGAGGAGAGAAACTCAATCAGAAAATTGGACGTGTGGCATGGAAAGTTACAATTGTTGACCCCTGAACAAGGAACTGCTTTTCCAAAGCGTCATCAACCCAGACGGTTTGGAACATGTTTCATGACAGTGGTTTGAGGTCCAGAAGATCATTGTCCCACAACCCACATCCAGTGCCATAGGCAGCAGCGCATGCGATGAGGGGTGCAGTATCACAAATGGAAGGTGAACCGTTAGCAGCATGTTCTTTTCACGGACTCATGGATATTCTGCACTGATGGAGATACTCGAATCTGGAGATGGGGGTACGAGCGGGGATCCGATTTGCTAATCATCATCTTTATGGATGGCAATGTCCCTCCACTGTCTGTGTGTTGTCTGCACCATACTTCCAGACCTCAATGTCCTCATTTGGACAGACCTGCATGGTTCCAGACTTGGATTGAATTGCGACATCATAGGGAGGTGTGTTGGTGTTGTTTTCAGACAACAACATACATGTTGTTTTCACATAACAATTGAACTTTGGGTTCCATTGCCGTATTTCGATATCGATTTACTTCACTTGAACTGTTTGAACATCCCATAAATAGGCAAGACAAGCCCCTAAACATTTCTTGCTTAATCATTTTGTGAGAATGAAATTGTTAATTGCATGGGGTTCTTGACCCACGAGGGGAAATTGGAAGGTAAGTCATCTCCACTCCCAATCACGGAGGTTTTCCCAAATGTCCGATCGATTGAGAAGGGAAGTACAAAACGAAACAATTCCTCACTTATTTTTTGATTGTTCAAAAATAATGTAATGGTGGGGAAAAAATGTCTCACTAAAATATTTTCAAAAAAATGATAAGGACATCCCGTATGCAATAAATAACAAGAAAGAGCAATCAGAGATTGCAGAACCTTGCCAGGACGTGTTAACGTGGTTTATTTTGCGTGGTGTTTATTAGCAGCTGTGTTTGTGTAGTTTATCGACGACATAGATTTATGTTCAATCCAATATGGCTGCCAAACCGCGTGACCAATAACGTCATCAATTTAATTCTCACATACAATCTTTGTGTAGATCACGCTCAATAAATTTCAAACTGATCGGATCAAGCGTTGAACTTGTCTAATTATGACGTCATAATGAAGGCACTGATGACATCATCTATATAATAATACCGTAAGGACTCGACTTTGTTATCCCTTTTACGCCGCACCCAGTGACCCGATGCCCACGGCACTAATGGATTTACCATCTACGAACCGCGCTCTTGGTTTATCACGTACAGACATACTCGAAAAATCTGAATTAGCCGACGTTGGGGCCCAAAAGCATCCGATTAACTGCCGATACGACGCCATGTTATTGGCGTCTGCTGGAGTGCTGGGCGAAGGCGAAGCAAGCCGCCCGCTGATTGGACAATCCTGAGCATGCATTTGTACCGGTGTCGTCGATCGCGGTGTACGCTAACCTCATCAGGTGGGTTTACCATAATTTCTAAACATTCCGTAAACTGGGTATCTATTTGCCTGCTCCTGTCTTCTCCCACGGCCAGTTATATGTGGCATGTTCAAGAGCACGGTCGTTCAAAGATGTGTATATCAAGGTTGATAATACGAGTACGCAAGGAGTCGTCAGAGGCTTGACTATTACCCCAAACATTGTTTATCCAGAAGTTTTAAAATAATTTCAACCTCTGATATTGCGTTCATTGTATTATATTCCTACTGCTCTGCCTTGACATTGATGCTTACCAATGCGCCTGTATGGGGCTAATTCCAGTCGATTTACTAATCCGTTCATTTTTTTAAAGTCCATGGTTCTACTGCTGTTCCTTTCCGTTGACACATACCACTGCGCCAGTGTGGCCAGAGTGGTGCTATGCCGATTCCTATTACGAATCCATTCATTTTTCAAAAGTATATCGTAGCGTTGTCATTTAAGTAGATTGCAATAAATACGTTGTTCATATACGCACTCTTGATTCTCATCTTTCTTCCTAACTCTTACTCGGACAAGGAAATCCCCTATGCCATCCATAATGGTACACTCTATCCATACACCACATCCTCCCTTCCATGGATGTTCCACGGGTTTCGGCTAGTCATGAATATATGTTGTTCACCATGGGGAGTACTTGACAATGAACCATGTTTCAATTTTTTCCATGGAGCGGTTTTGGAGATATAGAGGTGCAAAGTTTTTCGGGTTTTCCAAGATGGCGCCAGTCCACGTGACGTGTGACATCATAATGATCATTAAAAATGGATTTGTCCCCCCCATTGGAGGAAGACCCTATCGTGTTCAGGCCGTTGGTGCTCCTATGGTTGGCAGCGTGTGCCCCGGAAGCATTGGCGGAAAGAGAGTGGCAATTCTATGTGTGGGAAAATTGCGTGCTCAGTCAGGGTCACCCAGATAGCTCAGATGGCAGAGCACTGGTGCGGTTCACCAGAGGACCTGTTTGATTCCTGCTCTTGGCATGTAAGTTTCCACATGTATTAATTTATCATGAAACAAGACCGAAAGTCTAACAGCGGCGTAGCTGGGCTTGTTTGATACTTTAGTTGAAGAGGAAAGTATGACCTGGGTGGAGATACCAGTTAGCCAATAATGTAAGTATCAAAAAATTTTGAAGTACTCTAAGTCTCTAAGCTGTTTGTCACCATGGAAGTGAAGAGATTGCATTGAGACTGGTTTATTCTATATGTTGGTCAGTTAGTCAATACTATCAAAGTGACCTCAGCACCATCCCGACACACACCACTGTGTGTGCTACGGAACGAGGTGTTTTACCAGAACAGTAAAACGGAACGAGAGGACCCAGTGAGTTGGTACTCATTTTGCCGACCTCAGAAGGATGACAGGCTGAGTCAACCCCACCTGGTGTTAATTCAACAGCTGACCGGGATTCACAACTCAGGACCCATCCCAAGCCCTCCACCCTAACCGTTAAGCCAACACCAGCCAGGTGGTTGGAGACAGTCATAAGAAATGCTTCAATGTTTGAAGAGCCCTTAATCAAAGTTTTAATAATTATATATGACCTGGGGGCATGCACCAACCCCCCTCCTCCCCCTCTCCCCCCATACTATATCATCACCTTGTTGTCATAATTTCAGTTCCCCCCCAATCATCAATTGTGATCATTTGCCCCAACCAGGTATATGACGTAACATATGAACGTTTCCTAAAGGGTGTTCAAAGAAACATAACTGCCAAAGCCAAATGACATTCATTACATTCTACCTTTCAGAAGCGTAATTGTCGGCTATAAAACTGACCCAATATGTAGGATAAATATGTGAGGGACATACATACATACACACATACATACACATACATATATACATACACACATACATACACACATACATATATACATACATACATACATACATACATACATACATACATACATACATACATACATACATACATACGGAGAGACAAACGCTGTAAACACAGGAACCAAACATCTACACCGTAAAAAAATTGTTTATTTAATCACGAATTTGCCAGTTCTGAAAGCCTCTTTGCGATGTTTAAAGAAGAGGAAGAAGCACTAATGTATGGTTTATTCACACAGCAGTTTGAACGGAAACATTTCTAATTCTACGTCAGTAGAAACCCTTTACAAGGACACGGAACGAGCATACAAAATTATATATACAGTACGTAGTGATATTTTGCGAAGCAATATAAATATATATAAAACTACACATAAAAACCCACAAACAACAACAACAACCACAGCCACGAAAACAATCAAGTGTTATAAAAGATCCTTATTTTTTTTTTTTTTTTTTTTTTTTTTTTTTTTTTTTGTATACAAGATCGAGGCTCGTGAAAGAGCGAACATTAATCACACAGAAAGACAAACCGACACATAAAACATATAACATAGGGAGCGGTAGACAAGATGGGGAGAGAGGGGGAAGGACACAAACACAACATTTGAGAGCAGGGACCGAGAGACATGGAGACATCGAGAGATCTGAGAGAGGGCGAGGGCTTTGGGGGGGGGGGGCGTGGGAAGGGGGCAGTGGGAGAGGTATAAAACATATGGACACTGCCAGGACTTCCAGGAAAGAAGTTGGAATTTCAAACAAGGTGGACCTGGGGTGAATTAGCGGGGGTAGAAAAGATCAAGGTTTTGGATGGGGGAAGATAAGAGATGGTGGTGAACAGCTGTTTTAAAGACCTGGAGGGAGGAGTGGGATTGAAGGGAGTGAGGGAGTTTGTTCCAGAGGCGGGAGAAAAGAGGAATGAAAGAGTGAAGGTGAGCGGAGAGCCGAGATTTCGGCAGTTTAACCATCAGAGGGTTGCTGGCAGATCTTGTGCGACCTGTAGGAATATTTGGGGGACAGAGCACAGAGAGAGCTGGGGGTGCAAGGCCGGAGAGGAGTCGGTAGAAGACAGAAAGACCACCTACCTGCCTGCGGTGAGTGAGTGAAAGGCCCTCAGAGATAGCTTCATCGCGGGAGATTCCAATAATTCTGAAAGCTTTGGTTTCAACAGCGTGAAGCCGAGCTAGGTGTGAGGCAGGAGCACCGGCCCATAGGGGAGAACAGTATTCCATTGAGCTGCGGATGAAAGCCTTGTATGTGGTGAGGAGCTCAGGTGTGCCGAGGAAGGACTTCGCACGACGGAGGATGCCCAGTCGGCGACTGGCTTTGGAGGCCAGCTTGGAAATGTGGTTTTCCCAAGAAAGATCATGGCAGATAGTGAGACCCAAAATCTTGAGCGACAGAACTTCTTGGAGAGGATTGTTGAGAAAGTAGATGGGAGGGTTGTCCAGTCGATCTTTTCGGAGAGACATAGTAAGAGTGTGAGATTTGTCAGGATTGAAAGACATGTTCCACTTGTTTGACCAGTCTGTGATTTTGTCCAGGTCTTCAGAGAGTGAGGAGGCAGCAGACTGCCGATCTGAGGGAAGAGGAATGGAGCGGCAGAGAGTGGAGTCATCAGCAAAGAGATAGAGAGGATTTTCGAGAGAGTCAGAGAGATCATTGATGAAGACCAGAAAAAGCACGGGGCCCAGAACACTGCCTTGGGGAACTCCAGCCTGAACAGGAAGAGGAGATGAGAGAAACCCATTCAGGGCCACACGTTGACGACGACTAGAGAGGAAGTCCGCCAGCCATGCGTGGAGATTTCCATGGATACCAAAGGAGGAGAGTTTGGTGAGCAGAGCAGGGTGCCAGACCGTGTCGAAGGCACGTGATATGTCGAGGGAGACAGCTCTAATTTCCTGTTTGGCATTGAGGACCTCCATCCATTGTTGAGACAGCAGAAGCAGCATGTCCAGAGTAGAGTGACCTGGTCTGAAACCAAATTGATGATCAGAGATCAAGCCATTGGAGAAGAGGAAAGATTTCATATCAGAAGCAATGATGGATTCCATGACTTTGCTGATAATTGGGAGAAGGCTGATTGGTCTGTAGTTGCTAGGATCTGTTTTTGCACCTTTTTTGTGCAAAGCGGTGATGTTGGCTGATTTCCAAGCAGATGGCAGTTGACCTTGAGCAAAAGAGAGGGTGAAGAGAACAGAGAGAGGGTGAGATAGAGCAGCAGAGCAGGATTTTAGGACCCGTGGGCTGATGCCGTCGGGTCCAGTTGCAGAATCAGAGTCGAGGGTTGACAGAAACTTTTCCACCTTGTCAGGAGGAAAGGACACGGAGTCCAGGAGCAGCAGGGTACGACTGGGTATGGTGGGTACAGAGAGGGATGGGTTTGGGACACAAGATTTAGAGGCAAACACAGAGTTGAGGCATTCAGCTTTTTCACGTGCGGAGTCAGCTGTGTAGCCGTTTGAGGTAAGGGAGGGGATGGAGGGGGAACAAACACCAGAAACGGATTTGACCAGACGCCACCAGGATTTGGAAGAGGGAGACAGATAAGAGAGTTCGGTCTTGAGAACGGAGAGATATTGTTTCCTGGCTCTCCTGAGGGTGGACACACACTTGTTTCGGGCTTTGTGAAAGGAAATGAGATTTCCTTCCGTTGGATTTGCTTTCCAGGAGACGAAGGCAAGTTGTTTCTGGGCAACAGCCTCACCACAAGATTCCGTGTACCATGGACGGGAGGAAGGGTATGACAGCTGAAGACGAGATGGGATAAATCTGTGCATGAGAGAGAGCAATTTACTTTGGAAGAATTCCCAGGATGAGTTGATGTCAGAGGTGGTAGAGATGGGAGACCAGTCCAGATGATTGATGGCTGCTTGAAGACCGTGCCAGTTGGCCTGAGTGAAATGCCAGACTCGTCGACGCTGAGCAGGCTCCCTGAGGATGGTCAGCGAGATGTCCACTTTAACAAGGACATGATCAGATGATCCGATCGGAGCAGAAGAAGAGCAGCAGACATTTTCAGGGAAGTTAGTCATAACCAAGTCCAGAAGAGAAGATGTTCCGTTGACTGAGATCCGGGTCGGGAAATTGACAGATTGTGTCAGTCCCAGTGAGTCGCAGAAGTCCTTTGCTGAGGAGCCATGGCTGGTGAGAGAGGTACCCACACCCAGCCAACTGGCATGATGACAGTTGAAATCACCACATATGAGGAAGAGAGAGTTGGGATGAGTAGATAGAAGTTGGTCCATATCATCAGACAGCGAGATGTAGATGGAGTCATCACTGTTTGGTGGACGGTACAACACACATATGAACAAGAGGTGGGAGCGAAGGGGAAGCCGTAGCCAGAGGTATTCCTGGGGGTGAGGTGGAGAGAGTGCAGTGCAGGGCGAGTGAGGAAGAGAGTTTTTGATAAAGATAGCAACCCCGCCTCCAGGACGAGGCTCAGGTCTATCATACCGGAGGAGGGAGTAGCCCGGGAGAGATACTATGGAATCAGAGACATCATAAAGGAGGAAAGTTTCTGTTAAGCAGATCACGTCTGGTTTGACAGAAGCAACCTGTATGGAGAGATCAGTTAAGTTTGAACGAAGGCCCCGGATGTTTGAGGTCCATACCGTTAATGAAGAGGAAGGGGGAGCATCAGATACAGAACAGGGGGGAGGAGGGGTAGGGTAAGATGTGGAAGAGGTGGAAGAGGTAGGGAGAGCTGTTGAAGGTGTGTCGGAGATTTCAGAATAGCTCGGAGAAAGGGAAGGATGGGGCGGACAAAAGGTTTGATGGTGATTGGGTGAGCCACAATGAGGTGTTATTTGAGGAGGGGGAAGAGCGAGGCAGAAGGTTGGGGGAGATGGAGGTGAGAGTTTGAAGGGGGAAGAAGCGGGGAGGACGCTTTGAGGAGGGGGAGTGAGAGGGGGGAAATTGAGAAGCAATGAGGGTGGGGAGATTTGAAGGGGAGGGGTGAGGGGGGAGTTTGGGAGGGAAGGGACAAGGGGAGGGATTTGAAAGGGATGGGATATGGGGGACATTTGGAGGGGAGGGGTGAGGCAGGAGTCTAGGAGGGGAGGGGCGAGGGGGCGTCTTGGCAGGGAGGGGTGAGGGGGTAGTTTAGGAGGGAGGGGGCAAGGGGGGAGATTTGAAAGGGATGGGTGATGGGGAAGATTTGGAGGGGAGGGGTGATGGGGAAGATTTGGAGGGGAGGGGTTATGGGGAAGATTTGGAGGGGAGGGGTGAGATTGGATTTTTGAAAGTGTACGATTTATGGGAAACGAACATTTATTGCAAAATGAGTTTCTTGTGACCTTCGAGTTAAAAATACGTTTAAGGACGCTGGATGGAGGATGGAGTGCAGGAGAGTTTAGGGAATGTAGAAAAAAGGCACTATAGGAGATGGATATTTTTTTTGGGATGAATTGATTTGGTGAGCAAGTCGAAAGCAGCCTTTTAAAGAAGAAGAAGAAAAAGGTGTTATAAAATATGACGGAATACATAACTTGGGGGGAAAGTGTAAACATTGAAGGTTAATGAGTGAAAACTATCTGGGGAAATGGGGGAGAAACACGTGGTCGAAGAACGAACGAACGAATAAGAATGAATAAACGAATGAGAACAGAGAAGGAAATGTTTTTTTTTTTTTTTTTTGAGTTGAGATTTACACAAGGAAGTAGGCTATGGGTGAAAAGACTGGGAATACAGAGAACGAAAGTTATTGGATCACAAACGACGGACCACTGAGAGAAAAACAAAGCCTCAAGGTTGTACAGTGCACACTGTACAAGGCCTTGCTCGCGACACGGCAAACAGACGATCAATTTATGAAAGATAAACACCGAGAAACAACCAAAGTTGCACACAATAACTTCACACACCGAAAGATAAATACAGTTTCGACAAAATACAATTGTGAACAGACTTAACTTCGAAAAACGTGGAGACCGTGTGGAGCTTCGAAAATCCCTGCCGCCGTCTCCAAGATCTCGCGAGATCCCGCGAGACAGAGTTAAAGATTTTCACGTGTTTTACTTCATGTGTTTCACGTGTTTGTGTTTCACACTCAATGACAAACGTAAAGGTAGAGCATGCAGATTGTGTTACATGACAGGTTCAACGATATGTCCGACCTGAACGGCATCGGAATCAAAATGGCCGTGTGTGGAATCAGCCGTTGTTGCGCTGTAATGACATCACATCACCCCTGTCATGTGACCAGATCGTCAGCCCCGATTGGTGTACGTTTGAGGGGACAGACATACATACGGACAGACAAACACTGTTCTAGATGGCTTTGCCTTATGGGCTACGCCGTAAAAATTCTGCAGGAGGAGGCCCTCCCCTGGTGAATATTTTGTGTCAATCAGACCAACGGTTGTAGAGAAAACCATACTTGTGTTCTGTGCGGACAAACAAACGGACAGACAGACAATCAAGCAGACCCAAATGCAATATGGTACGCACTCTTCTGGCAAGGGTAACAAGAATTGTAATCTCTATCGTCCCATTTGAAAGAAATAACAGGTACTCCCTATCCCTCTTTTCAGAACACTGATGGAGCCCTTACACAGACGACGCATCAAACAGAAAACGTAAACATGAAACAAAGAGCCTTATTTCTCTTCATACTTTTGGAAGTATTGGATGGGTTTGTCTGGCTATGTGATGTAAATCATGAGACGTTCTTCAAGTAATTTGTCAGAAATTCTCCTTAAAAAAAGAGATCCTTACCAGGAACTTCAACACAGGAGCATGTACCATTTTTTAAATCTTTGGTATGACTCAGCCTGGGTTTGGACCACCAACCTCCCAGACTCAGAACAGACACTCTAAAGTCTAACCATTACACCACCGAGTTTGATTAAATTGGCGCTCTTTATATTGCCTCTGTGTATGTGAGAGTTAAACTCAATAACTAATGTTGCAAATACCATACTATTTTTTGCTAAACATTTTACTTTTCTTACATGATAGGTCTGATGGATCCTTGTATGCTGTTGTTGTTGTTGTTGTTGTTGTTGTTGTTGTTGTTGTATAGCCCCGGATAGTTCTCTTGAACAAGCCCGCGGAACGAAGACACCTGACCGATCTCCCAGGAGTGACCCAGAGATCTCCCACATATAGGATGGTGCACCCCTGCCCCCACAAAGTCGGGGCCACGACAGAGTTAGAGAGAGAGAGAGAGAGAGAGAGAGAGAGAGAGAGAGAGAGAGAGAGAGATAGAGACAGAGAGAGAGACAGAGAGAGACAGAGAGAGAGAGAGAATGAGAGAGAGCGAAAAAAGAGGGAAATGGCCGCTCCATGGGGACTGACCAATGACTGTGACCATGTTGCGCCGACGAATCCAAGCAGCAGGGAAGAATGGGGAAGATGTGGCCCCCGACTTGCGTAAAGGGGTTCGCCCATCACAAAGAGGTGTCCCCGATAGTTGTTCAGAGATGGTATTTCAGTCTGCTGTTGAGCAGATGACTTATGATAATGATTATTAATATTGTGAATTGAGTGTGGCAAATACATTCATGCTTGGCAGGATGGCCTAGAGGTACACACACACTAGCCTCAAAGTTGTCTAGCCTGGGTTTATATCTGCACCCAGCTACAAACTGTCATCCTGATGTTGCACAGGCAGGATATGATTCATTAATGTGTGTGCCATTCCTCAGATGGATGTTAAACTCGGCCTCCTGTCTGCCAGCAATAGTTGGTGGACGTTAAAGATGCCAGGGTGTCCTTTGCGAAGGGAAGGCGAGCTCCCACTGGCACGTTTAAATAATTATTACAAATCCCTGCTATATCTCCTGCTGGGAAGGCTATGGCAAACCACCCAGTATAACCCTTGCCAATAAACTGCCTCGGCAGTTCCGACGCTCTGTAAGAGCGTACAATATGTTACATCGGAATGAGAATGAAAAAGGTGCACCGAATAGCTAACTACATGAACGTTTCATGCACAGTTGCCATCATGAAGGTTTCAACCCACTGGAAGTTTGCAGGTGTATGACCTGATAACCATACACTGCCCAACGGATAGGAACATGGAGCTGAGATTTTCAATTTAAGTTCATCCGTGATGCCAGTTTGTGCAATATAATAGGAGTTGATGGGGATGTGGAGGATGTGTAAAGGTACCAGGCTGATGAATGAGCAAGGAACGGTCCGTGAAGGTTTCCTTAACATTGGAAGGGAGGGTTGATTTGGGAGGAGTGGAGGTTTGGTCGATGATGCTGGGGGAAGAGCTTCGTGCGTAAACGTGCCATGGACCGCACTGCTATAAAAGAGTGATGAAAACGAGTCAACTGTGGACTGATTCTTAGGCAGTGCCCAAGTGGAGACGGGGGTTTACTTTGCAAAGGAGCCAAGTGCATGAGCTCAGGAAATCCTTTTCCAAAAGAGTATATTGATGAATGTAGAAGTCGACTTGATAGTGAAGATCGATGCACTTTGTCTTTGTCGTGGGAGCGTGGAAGGGAGTCAAGTTCTTTTACAACACTACGGAGACTGAGATGGACCGCAGTGAATGTTGCATTTATAAATCGCCTGGAATCTTCACACTCAGTGTTAGCATCTGTAGCCAACAAGCAAGATGTTGGTGTTGAACTCGACCAGTAACAGCACGATGCCACCCAGGCCCAACAGCACGGACTTCCCACCGCGCGACCTCAATCTCGCCCTGGCCGAAGTGATCATCCTCGCGGCAATATTTATCTGCGCTTTCTTTGGTAACTCGATCATGCTGTTTGTGCTATGCTGCAAACGGAAGCATCCTTCTCGAATGCACATCTTCATGATGCACCTCTGCATCGCTGACCTCCTGGTTGCCATCTTCCAGGTTTTTCCCCAATTCATATGGGACATCACTGACCTTTTCATTGCTTCTGACTTCGTTTGTCGCCTGGTCACCTATGTGCAGGTCGTCGGAATGTTTTCGTCCACTTACATGACTGTCGGGATGACCGTTGACCGATACCAAGCCGTGTGCTTTCCTTTGGTAACCTTTCAAGGAAGGAGGGCCCGCTGGAACATTGTGGTTGGTGCAACATGGCTACTTTCACTTCTCCTGAGTGTCCCGCAAATGTTTGTGTTCTCCCGCACTGAGGTTTCCCCTGGTGTGCACACTTGCTACGCTAACTTTGTCGGCACCTGGGGTCGTAAAGCGTACGTCATGTGGATATGCATCACTGTCTTCGTGTTGCCTACAGTTATATTGGTTGTGTGCCAGGCCACGATATGTCATGTTCTCTGGAGTAACATGTATGTCAAAACACACCATGATGAGACAGGTAACAGCAACCAACTCATGCTTTCACGGGTCAGTAATGTGAACAGCATCTCCAGAGCCATGATAAAGACCGTAAAGATGACCATCGTCATCGTTATAGTTTACATCATGTGCTGGATGCCATTCATGGTGATGCAACTTTGGAGCATCTGGGATCCCCACCCACCAAAAACAATGGGTAGGTTCAGGCCTGGTAAAAGCTTTTCCTTCTTTTGTGTTATTAATTTCCTAGACCATTTTTTCCTTGACGTCATTACCCGTGAGTTCTGTTGCTCTTGATTGATTTGTTGTGGGGCAGAAATGAATCTGTTGGAGTTGTATAGTTTAACAGGCGCGTCGAAGGCCACCTCGGGGCCCCCACCTCCACCCTTTCTCTCTTTTATAACTTTTTAAGGAACTTTCTTCAATGCAAAAACAAAAAACTTTTTAAAAACAAATGGTCTCTTTTATTTAGCCGTATGATCAAAAATAAAGGAGATAGCGGGGCGTTTGGACCGATCGAGTCATTTCGCACCCCCGATTGTTGAACACTATTTCTCCATAAGATTGGCAAAATATACTAGCAGGAGGAGGAGAGATGCCAATAAGATTGGCAAAAAATACGTGAGAAGATGGTTAATATTTTTTTTGGACAAAGAGGTTACAAACCCATTTCTTTGTAACGCACATTTCTGCTTAATAACGATTTTCTGTAAAGTTTGAAACTGTACCATTAACAACGGTAAATGTTGTTTTGTTTCCGGCAAGGAAAGCAAAATCAGCTTCTGGGTTTAAATGTAACGATGAGGAAATGAGGATGAGCCGATGAGGGGTTTCACTGTACTGTTTGAAAAAAATTACAGCAGAAGCTCGGGCCCCTCAACGGACCCCAGGCCCCGAGGCAGCGACCCCCTCCTGAACCCCGCCCCCCCCCCCACCACCACCCCCCCACCACTCTCAACGCCCCTGTGCAAAAATATAAGTGACACTGCAATCATTTGGTCACGCAGAACTGTTTAGAGACTAATGGTAGTCGCCCTATGGATGTTGGTGTGGCAGGACCCAGCCATGGTTGTTGTGATCCTTTGTGCTTTTTCATCAATTCCGCTCTTATACAACAGGCATTTTAATGACTTTATTGATTTTAATTTTTAATGATTTTTAATGATTTTAATTTTAATAATTTTAATCAACAGGCATAAATTCCGCTCCTATGTCTGAATGTATTTGGAGAATTATATTGAATCGGGGGGATTAAATGTAGAAGAAATACAAGCTAGCCTCTTTAATGATGTCTAGGACAGCCTTGATTACTTCAACCATCACTTGCAAGTTTTTTAATGCGTTATTATGTATTGGATAATAGTACAGGGTGACCACTAGAAACGGTACCCATACAATTTAATAAACCTTGTTTATTTCTATTTAAAATGACACCTTGTTTGGTACACACATGCCTCACCTGATGCATGATCACGTTGGAAAGTTTCAGATGGATATCTTTAATGTCATTGATTTGATTTAGGTGAGGGCGCATGCTCCGGATTTCCACCTCTACGCTATATGGACACTTGGAGTTGATGGGAAAAATTATTTATTACTTTGACACATTCGGCTGCAGTAATTGAATGGATTTTGTCAGTTATTAACTCCACCACCGAAGATGGATGGAGGTTATATTTTCACTCTGTCTGTCTGTCTGTCTGTCTGTCTGTTTGCCTCTTTGTTACCCTCGCCTCAGGAGAGGGTATTGCATGTGAGTCTGTTTGTCTGTCTGTCTGTCTGTTTGTCTCTTTGTTACCCTCGCCTCAGGAGAGGGTATTGCATGTGAGTCTGTTTGTCTGTCTGTCTGTCTGTTTGTCTCTTTGTTACCCTCGCCTCAGGAGAGGGTATTGCATGTGAGTCTGTTTGTCTGTCTGTCTGTTTGTCTGTCTGTTTGTTTGTCTGTTTGTCCGCACAGAATAAATATGATTTTTCCCTGCAACCGTTGGTCCGATTGACAGGAATTTTTCACCATAGGTGCAACTCCACCTGCATAATTTTTTAATGATAATTTTGACGTTAAAGGTCACGTGGTTCGGCCGCCATCTTGGAAAAACCGAAAACATTTGCACCTCGATATCTCCGAAAGCGCTGAATAGAAAAAAAATTGAGACATGGCTCATTGTAAAGAACTCTCCATGTGGAATAAAATATGTTAATGATGATGCAATAGTTGCCTCCATTATGACGTCATAATTTGACACGTACAAAACATCATCCGATCAATATGAAATGTATTGAACGTAATCAAGGAATAAATTCGTGGAGAAAAAAAATAACGATGACGTCATTGGTTAGGTGGTTCGGCCGCCATATTTGTTTTAACACAAAAGCCTTAAAAACCATTGAAAATACATCCGGGTGAGGGTTTGCAATCTCTGATTGCTCCTTTGTCTTGTTTGTCTGTGAACAAGATATCTCAAAACGTTGTGGGCGGATTGGACGATATTTGGCGGAGAGGTACTGTATGTGACAAGGACAAAATGAATAGATTTTGCTGAAGAGCCGGATCCGGATCCGGCTTCTATAATTTTTTAAGTGATTATTCACCATTGGGAGATAGGGCCAAAAACGATACATAGCAGGATATCTCAAAACGTTATGGACGGGTTTGGACGAAACCTAGTGGAGAGGTTGCGTATGTGACAAGGAAGAGTTGATTCAATTTTGGTGAAGATTCAAATCCGTATCCGGATCAGAGAATTTTAAAAGCAATTCTTCACCATTAGGAGATATGGCTAAACCGATATATATTGCACGATATTTCAAAAAGTTATGGACGGATTTGGACGAAACTTGGTGGACCGGTTGGACGTGTGACAAGGACGATTCGATTCGATTTTGGTGAAGATCTGAATATAAATTCGGATACGAGAATTATTTAATTTTTTCCATGATTCTTCACCATTGGGAGATTGGGCTAAACCGATATATAGCACGATATTTCAAAAGGTTATGGACGGATTTGGACGAAACTTGGTGGACACGTGTGTGTGACAAGGACGAATCGATTCGATTTTGGTGAAGATCTGAATATGGATTCAGATACGAGAATTATTTAATTTTTTAAGTGATTCTTCACCATTGAGGGATCGGGCGGTATATAATGATATTTTAAAAAGTTGTGGACGACTGTTTACTGATTGCAATGCAGCAAGTGCTTTTCTCTGAGTAGAGAGGCCTTTCAAGCACCTGATCAGAGGGTATACACTGTTCTTGGTATTTACATGCCAACTAATAAATGAATGTGCCTCATCAGAGAACCAGACATTGTCCATGAAGTCAATCTTGTCTGTGAACCACTGGCACATTGTCACTCATTTCTGCATATCAAGCTTAGTCAGTTTCTGCTTACCTTGAAGATCGATTCACGTTTAAGTCCAAGCTCCTGACTCTGATGCGTGAAAGGCTGATTAGGGCTTGTGCCCATTGAATCATGAATGACGTCAATGTTCCCAGGAGACAGCACATCCTTAGAATTCGGACCACCTGAATGTGTTGCCTATAATGTTTTGTTTACTGTTCAAGTTGTTAACAGTGCCTTTTCTCTAATTTATTTTAGCCATATATATATATATCCGTATCTTGTTTGGAGCAGCACAAGGTGGAACTCGTCCCTGAACTCGGTGTGAGTCTTCGTGAAGGATTTCGTTCTCAGGTAGATTTCGACTCAAAACTATTTTTCCTTGATTGCAATTAAAATTTTCTTTAATTTGAATGTTGGGAAAAATTAGGTTATCTTGATTAAGTCCAAGTCTGCTGACTATACATGAACTCCGCTTTACACAACTGCAAAAAATAAGAGGACGTGATTCACACGGAGGAAGGTATTAGAGGTAAGGTCGGTACCGTTTTTTGTGGACACCTTGTATATAACAATTGCTTGAGGACCGAAAGTCATGAAAATATTTATTGTACAGCAAAACAAAGGTACAATTAAAACTAGAAGGGCAATCGGTAGAGCGCATACCTCCACCAGGCTGAACAATTTATGTTTTGTATCCCACTGATAGGCCTGATCTGGATTTGGACCTGAACTAAAATCGAATCGGCTTGTTCTTGTCCCCTAACCAGGCTGTCCACCAAGTTTTTCCATAACTGGTCAACAACTTTTTTTAACCATGTTATATATCGCTATTCGCCCGATCTCTCAATGGTGAAGAATCACTTAAGAATTAAATAATTCTTGTATCCGAATTCATATTCAGATCTTCACCAAAATCGAATCGATTCGTCCTTGTCACACTCCCAATCTGTCCACCAAGGTTCATCCGAATCCGTCCATAACTTTTTGAGATATCGTGCTATTTTTCGGCTTTAGCCCTATCAATCAATGGTGAAGGATCACTTCAAAAATTAAATAATTATTGTATCCGAATCCATATTCAGATCTTTACCAACATCGAATCAAATCGTCCTAGTCGGACACCCAACCTCTCCACCAAGTTTCGTCCAAATCCGTCCACAACTTTTTGAGATATCCTGCTATGTATCGTTTTGGCTCTACCTCCCAATGGTGAAGATGGCCCAAACAGATGGTAGGCCAAACAGATGGGCCAAATCCGAAATGCATTGGGGGGTGCGGCTTGGGGAGCATTTCCAGCCATTCTTGGAGATTTCCTCCAATGTCAGAGGTGTAGCATTTGTCAGAGGTCTGCGCAATGTGAGGTCTGGCGTTGTCATGTTGAAAGACCGCTTTTCTGTCAGGAGCTTTTCGATGGTTTCCATAGAAAATTGATGGTTTCACCTTTGAGAAATAAATCAACCAGTATGCATCACTCAGCATCACAGAAGAAAGTTTCCCTTATGAGTGGGTGCGGGTGCCTTGGGTCTAAATTTGGAGATGTGCAATCATTTGGAATCCCTGAGAAGTATGCACAACTATTACAGGATATGTATAAGTAGTGCCAGACAAGAGTAGGAAGCAGTGTGGGAGAGAGTGAGAGTTTTGAAGTTAAAGTTGGAATGCACCAAGGATTGGCACTGAGCTCCTTCCTCTTACGGTTTGTCATTTATGTTCTAATTCAGATAGACGTAGGGCCAATGTTGGCAATAGATCTGTCGGAACGGTCGCAAGCAAATTTCCAATGTCAGTCCGACATTGGCACAATAGTGTAAAAATGATGCCAAATTTCCAACGTTGGGCCAACGTCTGTGTGTTAGCTGGAAACTGAGAAGGTGAGACAGGAAGTGCTTTGAGAATGGTGTTTGCAGATGACAATGAGCTATGTGGTGGCGATGATGAGGATATGACTGAGTATCTTGGGAAATGGAGAAAAGTGCTGATAGATAGGGGTATGAAGATCAGTAGACCAAAGACTCGATGTATGGATTGTCAGTTTGAGCGTTGGGAAGAGGATTGGGGTGAAGGTGTAAAGATATGGATGAAGATATGGAGGAAGTGAATAGCTTCAAGTATCTGGAGTCAGTGGTGGCAGAAGATGGAAATATGGGAATGGGGTTTCAGCAATGGATTAGTCCTGGATGAAATAATTGGAGGAAGTGCAGTAGAGTGTTGTATGACATAAAAGTACCACTCAGACTGAAAGGAAGAAGTTACAAGACAGTTGTGAGACAGGCTTTATTTCGTCCGCCACTGAAGGTGGATGGAGGTCATGTTCTCAATCCTGTTTCTCTGTTTGTTTGTCTGTGAACAGGATATCTCAAAAAGTTATTGACAGATTCGGACAAAACGTGGTGTACAGGTTGGGTGTGTGACAAGGACAAACTCATTCAAATGTGGTGAAGATCCAGATATGGATCTGGATATGAGAAGAAATTTTTTTTTAAATTGATTCTCCACAAATTAGTGATAGGGCCAAAAATTATACGAGGTGTGTTCAAAAAGTATGCGACCTTAATTTGTCGTGCGTAAACAAATGAAGCTAGGGAGGCATTGATTGGTGCACGTATGTAGGCGATCCTAATGCGCACGCGTGAATTTTTTCCCACCTGCAGAAGCTGTCATTCGACGGCAGACCGCCGATGAGTGAGGAAGTGTAAGTGAGCGCCGTCGGATTTTCGTTTTTGACAAAATGACGGAAAAACTTGAACAACGCTACTGCATCAAATTTTGTGTAAAGCTTGGCGATTCCCAAGTGGAAACGATCCGCAAGATTCAACAGGCCTTCGGGGATGAAGCAATGAGCACCACACAGATAAAGGAGTGGTACAACCGCTTCAAAGATGGCCGCACATCAGTGGAGAGTGAAGCACGTTCGGGTAGGCCCTCAACATCCCAAAATGAGATCGTCATTGACCAATTGAGGACCCTGGTGATGCAGGATCGTCGAATCACGATCAGAGAACTTGCAGACGAGGTGGGCGTCAGCATTGGATCCGTTCATTCCATTATGAAGGAGGATTTGGGCTTCAGGAGAATCTCAGCGAAGTTCGTACCAAAGCTGCTAACGATTGAGCAGAAGCAACTCCATTTGGAGATCGCACAGGACATGCTGGAGACTGTGAACAGCGATCCCAGCTTCCTCAACACAGTGATCACTGGCGATGAGTCCTGGGTTTATGGGTACGACCCAGAAACCAAGTTGCAGTCATCACAATGGAAGCATCCAACATCCCCGAGGCCAAAAAAAGCAAGGCAGGTCCGCAGCAATGTCAAAGTCATGCTGACTGTCTTCTTCGACTCCAGTAGCGTGGTTCATCACGAGTACGCACCACACGGCACAACCATCACCAAGGAGTATTACCAAGAGGTTCTGCGTCGCCTTCGTGACGCTGTGCGACGCAAACGGCCGGACCTGTGGGCAGCGGGCAATTGGCAGCTCCATCACGATAACGCACCCGCCCATTCTTCACATTTGATACAGAGTTTCTTGGCCAAACACAACACACCTGTGCTTCGTCAGGCTCCCTACTCTCCCGACATGGCTCCGTGTGACTTCTGGCTTTTCTCCAAGCTGAAAATGCCCCTGAAAGGGACCAGATTTCAGTCCAGAGAAGACATCATGCGGAATGCGACGGACCAGCTGCGCGCCATCCCAAAAGAGGCGTTCCAGCGCTGCTTCCGACAGTGGCAGAACCGTTGGGAGAAGTGTGTGGCAGCCCAAGGGGACTACTTTGAAGGAGATTAGTGTAAGTATGTTGTATCTGGATACGAGTATTTTTTATGAACAAAGGTCGGATACTTTTTGAACACACCTCGTACATAGGAGATAGCATGATATAGCATGCTAACATAACATGACATACATAACATAACATAACATAACATAACATGCATGTGACAGGAATAGCATGATATTTCAAAACGTTGTGGATGACGTATGACAAAACCTGGTGGATGAGTTGGGCCGGTGACAAGAACATGCCAATTAGATTTTGGTTCAGGTCCAGATCCAGATCCGGCCTATCGGTGGGATACAAAAAAGAGAGAAACTGTTTAGCCTGGCGGAGGAATTCACTATACCAAGTGCCCCTCTAGTTCCTTCTGCATTTGCCTGTGAAGCTTCTTTTAAATCAGATGGGATTGATTAAAGGTAATGGTAGGGTTGAACATCACTCTGGAAGTTGCCAAACATCAAACTCACCTGTCTCCCTTTGGTGTTTTTGTACACCGCTCCTTTCCTATTCCATCTCCAGACGCTGCATTACGTCATCGCAGGGCACCGAAGGGGTCCCGGCGATGACGCACGCTGAAAGGAAGTACTCAGTTTTCACTCCAGTTTCATGTTTGTTTGTTTTCTTGTTTGTCCGGGCGATATCTCAGCCATCCTTTGAGCTAGGAAGCTGAAATTTTGGCACAATAGTGAGCAAGTCCTTTGGCAAGAATTATTTTTTTTTGCTTTTTGATTAATCAATTATTGATTAATTACTTAATTATTATCGATTAATTAAGTACTTATTTATTTCCTTTCTCATCTGGGTAATATCTCAGGCACCTTTTGAGCTAGCCAGCTGATATTTGGACATGACAATGACCAAGTGATTTGCCTGTAAAGGGTAATTTTGATTTATTGATTAATCAATTAATCGATTAATTATTTAATTTTTCGTTTAATGACAACTATTTTTTTAAGTTACAGATTTGGATGAAATGGTGATGCTTTCAGTATTCTATTAGCCGATTGATTAATAATTTAATTATTTTACGACTATTATTTATTTTAATTATTTATAGACATTATTAATCACGTATTACCCTTGCCTGAGGAGAGGGTATTGCATTGGAGTCTGTTTGTTTCTCTGTCTGTCTGTTTGTTTGTCCGCACAGAATAAATATGATTTTCTCTGCAAAGGTTAGTCAGATTGACATGAAATTTTCAACATAGGTGCAACTCCACCTGTTGAATTTTTTAATGATAATTATGACGTCATAGGTCACGTGGTATTGGCGCCATCTTGGAAAAACCAAAAAACTTTGCACCTCTATATCTCCGAAAGCGCAGCATAGAAAAAATTGAGACATGGCTCATTGTAAATAACTCTCCATGTGGAATAACATATGTTAATGATGATGTCATAGGTGCCTCAATTATGACGTCATAATTCGACACGTACAAAACTTCATCCGATCAAGATGAAATTTCTTGAGCATCATCTAGGGATAAATTAATTGGTGTAGAAAAAAAAATTAATGATGACTTCATCAGTCACGTGGTTCGGCCGCCATATTTGTTTAAACATAAAAGCCTTAAAAAAACACTGAAAACACGTCCTGGCGAGGGTCTGTAATTTCTGATTGCTCTTTCTATTTTCTTTTTCTATATTTTCATTCTGTCAATGCTTTTTTTGACTTCTTTCTATTTCTTCTTTCATGTCTGCCTTCGTTACTTTCTTTATTTGGCCAGTCCAAGTTTTGGTGTTTTTGCCACCCTTGTATTCTATGATATTGTTACGGAAACGGAGTATGGCGCTCCCCCTTAGCGGGGGGGGGGGGGGGGGGTTAATCCCCCTCTTATTTTCACTGGCCGTCTCCGCTCCTGAAGCCACCCCGCTCCACAAGGCAGGGGGGCAACCTCGTTCGAGACCACGGGCAAGATGTTATTTTGCCGAGCGGATTAGCAGCCCGCGGCTCGAACCATTAGCAGTACTAAACCCGATCACAAACGTTGGCCAAATCGTGCCACAGGTGTTCAATGATGGAAACCTCTAAAACGAACGGATGTGAAGAAAAGAAGGCAGAGTAAGGAAGAACAGGAATTTATTACTAACTATATACAAGTCAAAGAAACCAAGGAGGAGGAAAGAAAACGAAAGTAATTTACAGAAGAAGAGGAAGACACAGTGCAATTCTACTTATCTATACAGTCTTACTTATTCCCAGGGACAACACAGACAAACAGACGACATTCAGACTTACACGAATGGGAATGAATGGCTGGAAGGGGAGGAAGGTTCAGCTGGATGCTGGCTGGAGCTTGATCCCGCACGGGACGTCGGGCTGGAAACGACGGCCACTGATGCCACCGCAATCTGGTTCACACAGCAAGGCTGCTCGAAAAACAGCACGTCAGGGCTTCACGCTGCTGGGCCGCTGAAACAGCGTCTCTCCCAGCAGAACCGCAAGCTCACCTCCCCACAGAATTTCTCCACTTCCAAGCACCTCCAGCACGTATATCTTTTTTGTGCGTCCTCCCTTGCTCATCTCTCTCTTACGCCTCTCAGTTCCTCCTCAACTGGACTTCTCACTCATCTGCTTAAGCAGTCCCTCCCAACTTCCTTTTATAAGGCGCGTGGCGATCAAGCCGCCGGCCTTTTAGAAACGCCCATCGGTGAGCTCGCCTCGGCCTGGATTGGTCACGAGGGCTCACCGATCCCGCCCCCTTGATGAGGCGTTGGCAAAGCCACGCCTTGTTCCTGGTGCTTGGCTGACTCCTCCCACCTTCTTCTCTGAGATGACCTCGCCGTAATGGCGGCAAATGTAGTTGGCAATGCGATTGGCAATGACCAGTTGGAAATGGAGGTTTTGGGGGAATTTGAACAAGGGGATCTATGTTATTCGATTCGGTGCATTGCAGTGTCAATTAATGGGCAACAGAGCCTTAAACTGGAACACATAATAAGGAAATAACTATTTAGAAGGGTATATGATTTTCTACGTGCATGCGATGGACTAACTAAGGGGACGACCTTTGACCTTTACAATTAACGGAGGTATTTACAAGGATCATTACATTTACACAGGGTGATATTTACAAACATGATCCTCAAATCCGCAACAATATCCTTGGACTTTATGTCAGAGTATTGCTTCTCAAGTTTCGTATAGATTTTTGCTGTCCTTCTGATGGGCGATTACCACAGAAATATTTGTCTATTTCTGATGGTAATGTTAACATCACCATCCAGTGTGACCATTGCACTCTGGTCCTTTTATGTGGTGGTCTATGGTAATGCTATAGTGATATCTCTCAAAATTATCCACCATATTCTAGTGCAACAGATTGACTCTGATGTTCAGGGATGAATTTTGCTTTCGATCATGAGGCAACAACTTTGAATTATGTTTGGGTACCAACACACAATGGCTCATTGTCCCCCGTCGCACCGCGGAGCGAAAGGGGAACTATGGTTTTCCCCTCCGTCCGTGTGTCCGTCCGTCCGTCCGTCCGTGTGTCCGTCCGTCTGCCCGTCCGTGCGTGCGGGCGTGCGTGCGTGCGTACGTGTGTGTGTGCGTGCGTGTCTGCATAAGCGAAGGACCGCATTCGAATTTGGTGTGTGGGTGCAACCCACGTCAAAATCCAAGATGGCCGCCGCCATGTATGTCTGATGCCATGTATGTCTGAACCTTGTGAGCGGAATATCTTGAAAAATAAGCGAAGTACCAACTTCTAATCTGGTGTGTGGGTGTATCTAGGAATAAGGAAGAACCCTGTTGAAAGTTAGGTCGCCACTTCAAAATCCAAGATGGCCGCCGCCATGTATGTCTGAACCTTGTGAGCTGAATATCTTGAAAAATACGCGAAGTACCAACTTCTAATCTGGTGTGTGAGTGTATCTAGGCACAAGGAAGAAGGCTCTTGAAAATTGGGTCGCCACGTCAAAATCCAAGATGGCCACCACCATATATATGTCTGAACCTTGTGAACGAAATATCTTGAAAAATAAGCGAAGTACCACCTTCTAATCTGGTGTGTCGATGTATCTAGGCATAGGGAAGAACCCGATTGAAAATTGGGTCGCCACGTCAAAATCCAAGATGGCCGCCACCATGTATGTCTGAACCTTGTGAGCTGAATATCTTGAAAAATAAGCGACGTACCAAGTTCTAATCTGGTGTGTGGGTGTATCTAGACACACAGAAGAACGCTATTGAAAATTGGTTCGCCACGTCAAAATCCAAGATGGCCACCACCATATATATGTCTGAACCTTGTGAACGAAATATCTTGAAAAATAAGTGAAGTACCACCTTCTAATCTGGTGTGTGGGTGTATCTAGGCACAAGCAAGAACGCTGTTTAAAATTGGGTCGCCACGTCAAAATCCAAGATGGCCACCACCATATATATGTCTGAACCTTGTGAACGAAATATCTTGAAAAATAAGCAAAGTACCAACTTCTAATCTGGTGTTTGGGTGTATCTAGGCATAAGGAAGAACCCTCTTTAAAATTGGGTCGCCACGTCAAAATCCAAGATGGCCGCCATCATATATATGTCTGAACCTTGTGAGCGGAATATCTTGAAAAATAAGCGAAGTACCAACTTCTAATCTGGTGTGGGTGAATCTAGGCATAAGGAAGAAAGCTATTGAAAATTGGGTCGCCACGTCAAAATCCAAGATGGCCGCCTCCATGTATGTCTGAACCTTGTGAGCGAAATATCATATCATAGCATGTTTTCTGCGTCTTCCACTTTGTCAACTCACATCACTTCCCCGACGGGGGACCTAGGCGTAACGCTTGTTCCTTTTTGAAAACACCACGAGATTTTTGAGATTTTTTAATATACAAAGTCAAGGCTCGTGGAAAAGCTAGGGAATTTTTGCATACAATGTCAAGGCTCGTGGAAGACCTTATGCTCTGACTCCCAGGTAGTTCAAGGTTGTTGACATTAGCAAGCAAATGACTGCAGAGATGCATGGTACAGCCAGGTGAATGACCCCTTCTCTATCACGTCATAGCATGGTGTATGATGTAATAAACTACCCGCAGAGTACCAAGACAACAGATTGTAATCTGATCCTGTTCCTCAAAAATCAAACTCAGATGGAACAAATCAAACGTAAGTACAATACCTCTAAGCTATCTTGTCAGTCAATTAGATATTATCGCACAACATGGACATCAATTTTTTTGAATTACATAATCAGGATTTAGGTGTCATGACGTGAGAGTAAAGAAGATGAGAGTTGTCCAGACAACAGTAAGGCAGATAGCTCACTCACAGTCGTTAATGCATGGACCAGTCTCACTGGAAAGGTAGTGGCAGCAGAAACAGTAGCTGAGCTTAAAATTGAGTTCGGTGCCCATAATCAACAACAACAACAACAACAACAGGCATTTTAAGGCAATTTTCCCTGCTAGAGTGGGGGTTAGCCTATAATACTATAGGTGCCCATAATCATTGGGGATAAACAGAGGGGCACATATATGTTGACAGGATTGGTTGGTAGTTTAGTTATAGATGGGTGATTGTATACCAACGTATGTACATAGTGATTGTGGTGTCTGTGAAAGGGTCTCATCAAAAGAAGGTGAATGTGCTCTCAGTGTTTGTTCATTGCTCACACTACAACTCCCAGGTAGTTGAAAAACAAGTTTACCCGGCTCTGCACTGTGTATAATATCTCATGCACTTTGAATATCAATTACAAGGAAAGAGATAACACTGTCGTTCTGTTTTCCTGACTTAACTGCAATCTGGTGCACTCTGCAGAATTATTAGGTTAACTTGTTTTCCAGGGTTTGAGATGGACATCATCACTAATTTAATAGAAACTTAGGGACCTTTGGAGTCAATTTTCAAAAATGGAGGTTGCCGAACATGACAAAGTCCACAATTCCAAGTATATTGGTTGCTCTTGTGCGTTATTTTGTCTGTTTGTTTGTCTGTTTGTTTGTCTGTTTGTTTGTCTGGTTGTTTGTCTGGTTGTTTGTCTGGGTATTTGTCTGGTTGTTTGTCTGTTTGCTTGTATGTCAATCGCCTATAGGTCACAATTTTAAACCAATCTTTACGAAACGTCACCAAATTGTAGAGTTGGTCATAGGGAAGAAGCCTATTGTTTTTTCAGGTCAAAAGGTCAACGTAAGCCAAAGGTCAACAAGTTTGTCTGATTTCTGAAATCGTCAATTTTCTTCTGATTGATTTGAAATTTGAAGAGGTTTCGCATATTTGATCTTTGAATTCAACCACCAATCATTTTAGGTCAACAAATGCCAAAAGGTTAACATAGGCAAAAGGTCAACAAATTGTTTTAGGGATTTCGCAAGTATCGTGCTATGCACGACATATTTCTTGTTTGTTTGTCCGTCTGTCTTTGAACAGGTTATCCCAAAAGATTGTGGACGGATTCTGACCAAATTTGGTACCGAGTTTGGGTATCTGACATGGGCGAAGTAATTAGCTTTTGGTGAAGATCTGGATCTGGTTCTGAGAATGTTTTTACGTGATTCCTCACCTTTTAGAGATAGGGGGAAAGCACGATATATAGTACGATATCTCAAAAGGTTATTATTGACGGATTCGAACAAAACTTGGTGCATATGTTGGGTGTGTGACAAGAATGAAATGATTCAGTTTTGGTGAAAATGTGGATCTGGATCCGAGATATATATTTTTTTCAAAGTGATTCTTCACCATTGAGAGATTGGGCCAAAAACTACATGTAGCATGATATTTCTAAAGGTTATGGACAGATCAGGATGAATCTTTGTGGACAGGTTGGGTGTGTGACAAGAAAAAGCCAATTAGATTCTGGTGAAGGTGCAGATGCCGATCCGGCCTATCGGTGGGATACAAAACCTAAACTGGTGTTTCTGATTTACAGAGTAAGTTACAACAGATGCTCTAAACTGTTCACCATTACCATTGATCCATCTCTTGATCCATACGACACAGGATAATAAAACATCCATTAACACTTGAACAGCGATCTTCATGCACTTGGATTGTATTTTCTCCTTCAGTTAGTCCATGTTTCTGGGATGGGTGATGTACAAGACCAAGGCCAGATTCCCCCACAGAAAGAGGTCAAGTGGCATGCCATCGTCTGACCTAACGGTGCCTGACTTTCAGCACAACACCTGTGGTACCTGACCTTTACTATGTCCTTTATAGCAAGAGATTTGCTTTATCGTTAAACACTTCACCTATACATGGTATTTATACCATGTTGATCACAATGGATCGATTTAGGTGGTTTTTGGTAAAGTATACACTGATAAGTCACGATTAGTAATGGAACGAATATTCAAGAGTTCTTTGAAGTCTTTTCTGATTTGGTGGATGAAGGAAGTGCACTTGAAGTAATACATCTAGACTTTCAAAAAGCATTTATCTTTCCTGGGAAAATCACATGTCCATTCTGGCCTCCAAAGCCATGCGCCGACTGGGCATCCTCTTCGTGCAAAGTCCTTTCTGAGCACTTTTGAGCTCCTCACCACATACAAAGCTTTCATCCGTAACTCAATGGAATACTGCTCTCCGCTCTGGGCTGGTGCTCCTGCCTCACACCGAGGTCGGCTTCACACTGTTGAATCCAAAGCTTTCAGAATCATTGATATCTCCCACGATGAAGCTGATTCTGATGGCTTTTCGCTCTCTCACCGCAGGCAGGACAGTGGTCTTTCTGTCTTCTATCGACTCCTCTCCGGCCTTGCTCCCCCGCTCTCCCTGTGCTCTGTTCCCCAAATTTTCCTTCCGGTCACACAAAATCTGCCAGCAACCCTCTTCTGGTGAAACTCCCAGAATCAAGACTCTCTGCTCACCTTCACTCTTTCATTCCTCTTTTCTCCCACCTCCTGAACAAACTCCCTCACTCCCTTCAATCCCACTCCTCCCTCTAGGTCTTTAAAACAAATGTTCACTACCATCTCTTATCTTCCCCCATCCAAAACCTTGATCTTTTCTGTCCCCGTTAAAACACCCCAAATCCGCCTCTTTCAATCCCCAACTTCTTTCCTGAAATTCCTAGTAGTGTTGATTTGTTTTATACCATGTACCCCCTCTTCTCTTTCCCCAGCCATCCCCCTTCCACAGATCTACCGACGTCCCTGTTCTCTACTGTTGTTGTGCTTGTGTGCTTTCCTCTCCCTCCCCTTCATGTCTCCCGCTCCCTTTATTGTATGTTTTATGTGGCCGTGCATGTTTTCGTGTTTAATGTGTTTGCTCTTACACAAGCCTCGATTCTGTACACAAAAATATGTATTTGATAAGGTACCACATTGAAGGCTGTTAGCTGAGGTGAGGGCATGCGGAGCAGCTGGTGGAGTTGCTAACTACTTTGGAAACTTTCTTAGTGAAGCTGAGTCGTTGTGATTGGGAGGATGTCTGGCTGGGAGGTTGCAAGTAATGGGGTACTCCAGGGATCAGTTCTTGGACTATTATTATTTATAATTTGCATCAATTATTTTGACCGTGGGTTTAAGAATACGCTTTCCGGATTTGCTGTTGACACAAAGCTTGGAGGTAAGGTAGAGAGCAGGGAGAGGGGTTGATGAGATTCAGGAAAGTCTCGACACATTTATAGATTGGGCAAAGGATTGGCAGATGTAATGTAACAAAAACTAATATAAGGTGCTGTAACTTCTGTAATATAACTTCCATGTGTGGAAAGAATGCAGTGCAGTAAATTTTCAGGGAAATTGACCCAGGGGTTTTGAAACTTATAGGAATAGGGAACAAACAAACACTGTCATGTATATATATATATGACAAGTTATATGCCTGCTTACCTGGGGCAATGCCAAGAAAAGGAGGCTGGGGTACCAAAACTGCTAGAAACTGGTCAAACTTTCCATTTTAAAATTTAGGGCTTGGCTGTTCTGCAATATATCTGTTTCTTTCCATAAATTTAAACTTGACCTCAGCTCAACCTCACCCAGAGCTGTGGCTCTCCCTTCCCTCACCCATTGGCTGATTTTACTGATCCACAGTAAAACCTGATCTTGACAATTTCATTTACCTGTTGGAATATGAAGTTAGACCCCCGATTTGGTAATTAAAGTCGATTTTGGCCATAACCACTCTTGTTCCCCTAGGGAAGTAAAGCTGGCAGGATGGCTCCGAGGTAGACCCACTCACCTCTGAGCCGTCTAGCCTGGGTTCAAATCTCGGCCCATCTATAAACTCTAACCCTGGGGTGTCGCACAGGTATGGCGATCAGGCATCAATGTGTGTCCGTCGCTCAGTTGGACGTTTAGCAGGGTATCCAGTTTGCTTGAACGAGTATAGTGGATGGTAAACATACCACCTTGCCCTTTGGAAAGAGAATGCGAGTTATCTCCGGCACCATGGGCAAATTCGAAATTCCTGAGAAGCTGATCGCGAACGCACGGACAGGTGCTGCATAAGAACGATGACGATGAGTCGGTGAGAATAAAATACAATACTGAAGGAGCTGGGGCTCCCACGTCGATCGGAAGAATGGACGCGACAAAAAGCTGGAATTCATCCGAGTTGCTTTAATCAAACCAAACACTCAGGCACTCTGAAAAGCCCGTTTATCGGGCAGCAATATATATACATATTATCCCGGAGCGTTTGCCCAGGAAAGGCGAGAGGGGGCGTGGCCCAGCGTCCTGGCTGCGGCCTGGCAAGTTGAGGGCGAGCCTGCCCGGGCATGCCCGGGCGTCCCGACCGAGGCCTGGCAAGTTGAGCGCGGGCCTGCCCGGGCGTCCTGGACGAGCCCGGCATGGTGATCGCTCCGCGTCCTTGATAGGTGCAAGGCGATTGTGAAAACCCAGCGGTAGCCGCTACACACGTCCCCCCAGAATCGACTTGCACCGGCAGGGTCAATTTGAGGGGGGTCCTGCTGACCCGGCCGAAGCGACCCCTGGCGGGTCGTGGGAGGGGGTCCGGTGTGGTGGTGGGCGGTCGAGTGGGGGGCACCGTGGACGGGGGGCGGCCTCGCCGCGGCGGAAGGGCCACCCGTGGTGGGTGGTCGACGTCCACGTGCGCCGGCTTGAGGCGGTCCACCGCAATCCGGTCCGACCTGCCGCCGATGTCGATGACGAACGACTTGTCGTCCCGTCGCAGCACCCGGAAGGGCCCGTCGTACGGCGGCCGGAGTGGCCCTCGATGTGCATCGTGACGCACAAAAACATACTCCGCTGTGCGAAGTGCTGGGGGGACGTAGGACTGGGGGTCACCGTGGTGGGATGTTGGCACGGGGGCAAACCGTCGGGCGGCCTCCTGGAGGTCCGAGCGCTGGTGAGCTGCGGACCAGGGACTGGTAGCATCGGGCACGAATTCGCCCGGGACGCGTAGCGCCTGGCCATAGACCAGCTCGGCGGTGGATGCCTGGAGGTCCTCCTTGGGGGCCGTGCGGAGGCCCAAAAGGACCCACGGCAGCCGGTCGGCCCAACTGCCGTCTTGAAGGCCGGCCATGAGCGCGGCCTTCATGGAGCGGTGGAATCGCTCGCACAACCCGTTTGCTTGGGGGTGGTAGGCCGTGGTACGGTGGAGCTTGACCCCCAGGTTGCGGGCGACCGCGCCCCACAGCTCGGAGGTGAACTGTGGTCCGCGGTCTGACGAGATGTCCGCCGGTGCGCCGAAGCGGGCGACCCAGGTGGCGATGAAAGCCTGCGCCACGTCGGCGGTGGTGGTGGAGACGAGGGGAACGGCCTCCGGCCACCTGGTGGTCCTGTCCACCATGGTGAGCAGGTGTGTGAACCCCCGTGACAGGGGGAGGGGGCCCACCAGATCCACGTTGACGTGGTCGAAACGTCGTTCAGGCACGGTGAAAGGTGCCAGCGGGGCCTGGGTGTGTCGGTGGACCTTGGCCCGTTGGCAGGCCGTGCAGGTGCTGGTCCAATCGCGGACGTCCCGACGAAGGCTGTGCCAGACGAATCGCACCGACACCAGCTTCTGGGAAGCTTTCCGGCCCGGGTGGGAAAGGCCGTGGAGGGAGGCGAAGATGCGGCGTTGCCAGGTGACGGGCACGATGGGGCGAGGCTGGCCTTGGGAGACGTCGCAGAGCAGGACAGTGTCCGCGAAGGGGATGTCGGCCAGGCGGAGGCCCGTGTCCGCCGCCTGGAGGGCTTGCACCGTGGTGTCGGTGGTTTGGTCCGCCGCCATAAGCGCAAAGTCCACGCCCAGGTGGACCGCGTTCGCGCTGAGGGCAT
Organism: Myxine glutinosa; assembly: GCF_964187855.1. Classification (NCBI taxonomy): domain Eukaryota; kingdom Metazoa; phylum Chordata; class Myxini; order Myxiniformes; family Myxinidae; genus Myxine; species Myxine glutinosa. The sequence continues at coordinate 43,271,656 of NC_136271.1, forward strand.
GCGGAGCAGCTGGTGGAGTTGCTAACTACTTTGGAAACTTTCTTAGTGAAGCTGAGTCGTTGTGATTGGGAGGATGTCTGGCTGGGAGGTTGCAAGTAATGGGGTACTCCAGGGATCAGTTCTTGGACTATTATTATTTATAATTTGCATCAATTATTTTGACCGTGGGTTTAAGAATACGCTTTCCGGATTTGCTGTTGACACAAAGCTTGGAGGTAAGGTAGAGAGCAGGGAGAGGGGTTGATGAGATTCAGGAAAGTCTCGACACATTTATAGATTGGGCAAAGGATTGGCAGATGTAATGTAACAAAAACTAATATAAGGTGCTGTAACTTCTGTAATATAACTTCCATGTGTGAAAAGAATGCAGTGCAGTAAATTTTCAGGGAAATTGACCCAGGGGTTTTGAAACTTATAGGAATAGGGAACAAACAAACACTGTCATGTATATATATATGACAAGTTATATGCCTGCTTACCTGGGGCAATGCCAAGAAAAGGAGGCTGGGGTACCAAAACTGCTAGAAACTGGTCAAACTTTCCATTTTAAAATTTAGGGCTTGGCTGTTCTGCAATATATCTGTTTCTTTCCATAAATTTAAACTTGACCTCAGCTCAACCTCACCCAGAGCTGTGGCTCTCCCTTCCCTCACCCATTGGCTGATTTTACTGATCCACAGTAAAACCTGATCTTGACAATTTCATTTACCTGTTGGAATATGAAGTTAGACCCCCGATTTGGTAATTAAAGTCGATTTTGGCCATAACCACTCTTGTTCCCCTAGGGAAGTAAAGCTGGCAGGATGGCTCCGAGGTAGACCCACTCACCTCTGAGCCGTCTAGCCTGGGTTCAAATCTCGGCCCATCTATAAACTCTAACCCTGGGGTGTCGCACAGGTATGGCGATCAGGCATCAATGTGTGTCCGTCGCTCAGTTGGACGTTTAGCAGGGTATCCAGTTTGCTTGAACGAGTATAGTGGATGGTAAACATACCACCTTGCCCTTTGGAAAGAGAATGCGAGTTATCTCCGGCACCATGGGCAAATTCGAAATTCCTGAGAAGCTGATCGCGAACGCACGGACAGGTGCTGCATAAGAACGATGACGATGAGTCGGTGAGAATAAAATACAATACTGAAGGAGCTGGGGCTCCCACGTCAATCGGAAGAATGGACGCGACAAAAAGCTGGAATTCATCCGAGTTGCTTTAATCAAACCAAACACTCAGGCACTCTGAAAAGCCCGTTTATCGGGCAGCAATATATATACATATTATCCCGGAGCGTTTGCCCAGGAAAGGCGAGAGGGGGCGTGGCCCAGCGTCCCGACCGAGGCCTGGCAAGTTGAGCGCGGGCCTGCCCGGGCGTCCTGGACGAGCCCGGCATGGTGATCGCTCCGCGTCCTTGATAGGTGCAAGGCGATTGTGAAAACCCAGCGGTAGCCGCTACACACGTCCCCCCAGAATCGACTTGCACCGGCAGGGTCAATTTGAGGGGGGTCCTGATGACCCGGCCGAAGCGACCCCTGGCTGGTCGTGGGAGGGGGTCCGGTGTGGTGGTGGGCGGTCGAGTGGGGGGCACCGTGGACGGGGGGCGGCCTCGCCGCGGCGGAAGGGCCACCCGTGGTGGGTGGTCGACGTCCACGTGCGCCGGCTTGAGGCGGTCCACCGCAATCCTGTCCGACCTGCCGCCGATGTCGATGACGAACGACTTGTCGTCCCGTCGCAACACCCGGAAGGGCCCGTCGTACGGCGGCCGGAGTGGCCCTCGATGTGCATCGTGACGCACAAAAACATACTCCGCTGTGCGAAGTGCTGGGGGGACGTAGGACTGGGGGTCACCGTGGTGGGATGTTGGCACGGGGGCAAACCGTCGGGCGGCCTCCTGGAGGTCCGAGCGCTGGTGAGCTGCGGACCAGGGACTGGTAGCGTCGGGCACGAATTCGCCCGGGACGCGTAGCGCCTGGCCATAGACCAGCTCGGCGGTGGATGCCTGGAGGTCCTCCTTGGGGGCCGTGCGGAGGCCCAAAAGGACCCACGGCAGCCGGTCGGCCCAACTGCCGTCTTGAAGGCCGGCCATGAGCGCGGCCTTCATGGAGCGGTGGAATCGCTCGCACAACCCGTTTGCTTGGGGGTGGTAGGCCGTGGTACGGTGGAGCTTGACCCCCAGGTTGCGGGCGACCGCGCCCCACAGCTCGGAGGTGAACTGTGGTCCGCGGTCTGACGAGATGTCCGCCGGTGCGCCGAAGCGGGCGACCCAGGTGGCGATGAAAGCCTGCGCCACGTCGGCGGTGGTGGTGGAGACGAGGGGAACGGCCTCCGGCCACCTGGTGGTCCTGTCCACCATGGTGAGCAGGTGTGTGAACCCCCGTGACAGGGGGAGGGGGCCCACCAGATCCACGTTGACGTGGTCGAAACGTCGTTCAGGCACGGTGAAAGGTGCCAGCGGGGCCTGGGTGTGTCGGTGGACCTTGGCCCGTTGGCAGGCCGTGCAGGTGCTGGTCCAATCGCGGACGTCCCGACGAAGGCTGTGCCAGACGAATCGCACCGACACCAGCTTCTGGGAAGCTTTCCGGCCCGGGTGGGAAAGGCCGTGGAGGGAGGCGAAGATGCGGCGTTGCCAGGTGACGGGCACGATGGGGCGAGGCTGGCCTTGGGAGACGTCGCAGAGCAGGACAGTGTCCGCGAAGGGGATGTCGGCCAGGCGGAGGCCCGTGTCCGCCGCCTGGAGGGCTTGCACCGTGGTGTCGGTGGTTTGGTCCGCCGCCATAAGCGCAAAGTCCACGCCCAGGTGGACCGCGTTCGCGCTGGCCCGGGAAAGACAGTCGGCCACGGCGTTGTTTTTGCCGGCAACGTGCCGGATGTCCGTGGTAAACTCCGACACGGCGGAGATGTGGTGCTGTTGGCGGGCCGACCATGGCTCCGTGACCTTGGCCATGGCGTAAACCAACGGCTTGTGGTCGACGAACGCCGTGAAAGGTCGGCCCTCCAGGAGGTGGCGGAAATGGCGGACGGCCAGGTGTAGACCGAGGAGCTCCCGGTCAAACGTGCTGTATTTGAGCTCGTTCGGCCGGAGCTGCCGGCTGAAAAAAGCGAGTGGCTGCCAAACCCTGTTCACCCATTGCTCATGTACGGCGCCCACCGCGTAGTCGGAGGCATCCATGGTGAGGGCGATGGGAGCGTTGAGCACCGGGTGAGCGAGCAGTGTTGCGTCAGTGAGGGCCCGCTTTGAGCTTTGGAAGGCCGCATCCATTGCTGCGGACCAGGCGATGTCGTGCTTGGCCGGCTTGCCCCGGAGGGCTTTGTAGAGGGGCCGCATGAGTTGAGCAGCGCGGGGCACGAAGCGGTGATAAAAATTCACCATTCCCAGGAATTCCTGCAGGGCCTTTATGGTGCGGGGACGCGGGAACGTGGTGATGGCCTCGACCTTGGTTGGCAGCGGCACGGCCCCATTCTTGGTGATGTGGTGGCCCAAAAAATAAACGGCCGTCGTGCCGAAGTGGCATTTGGCCGGGTTGACGATAAGGCCGTGCTCGCTGAGGCGCCCGAACAGTGTTCGGAGGTGGAGGAGGTGCTCGGCCCGGACGTGCTGGCGACGAGGATGTCGTCCAGGTAAACGAAAAGGAACGGCAGGTCACGCAGCACGCCGTCCATCAAGCGCTGGAATGCCTGAGCCGCGTTCTTGAGACCAAACGGCATCCGCAAGAATTCGAATAAGCCGAACGGCGTGATGACTGCCGTTTTAGGGACGTCGGCCGCCCTGACAGGTACCTGGTGATATCCCCGTATGAGATCAATTTTCGAAAAAATGACGCGTCCCGCCAGACGGGCGGAGAAGTCTTGGATATGCGGGATCGGGTACCTGTCGGGGGTGGTAGCGTCATTGAGACGGCGGTCGTCGCCACACGGGCGCCATCCACCCCCCGGCTTTGGCACGATGTGCAGTGGCGAGGCCCACTCGCTATCGGAGCGCCGCACGATGCCGAGGTGCTCCAACGCGTCGAATTCGGCCTTCGCCACGGCGAGCTTGGCTGGGTCGAGGCGGCGGGCCCTGGCGTAGACCGGCGGGCCCGTGGTTGTTATGTGGTGCTCGATCCCATGCCGTACTGCGACGGCCGAAAACGTCGGCCGCGTGAGGGCTGGGAACTCCGTGAGCAGGCGAGCAAACTCGTTCGCCGCCGGGACGGCACATGCCAGCTCGGTCGGCGCGGAGCTGCTCAATGTGCATACCAGGGAGCTGAAGGTTTCGGCGTTGATTAAACGACGCCGTTGGACGTCCACCAGCAGTCCGTGTGCGCAGAGGAAGTCGGCGCCTAGCAGAGCCATGGGCACGTTTGCGGTTACAAACGTCCAAGCAAAGCGTTGGCCGCCGAAGCAGAGGGTGACGTTGCGCGGGCCGAAGGTGCGGATGGTCGATCCGTTGGCCGCAACCAAGGAGGGGCCGCAAACCGCGGACTGCCTGTCCTGGTCAGAGGTGGGTATGACGCTCAGTTGGGCGCCGGTGTCGCACAGGAAGCGCCGTCCGGACGCTTTATCCGTGATGAACAGTAAGTTGCCCGTGTGGCCGGCGCTCATGGCTGGTAATGAACGCCGGCCCGGCCGTTTCCCGGCCTGCCGAAGGTGCACGGGGGGCGGCATGTCCGGGCCTTCTGTCCGAACCTGGCATGATAGCAACACCACGCTTGGTCAGGTGGAGGCCCCGGTCGTCGTGCTGGAGGTGGTCGGCTCGGTGTAGCGGCCGCCAATTGCGTCGGCAGTTCGGTCGTCGACCGTGCCGGGTGCTCGGGGGCCATGGGTGTTGCGTCGGACGGCGGTGGGTCCCATGTCGCCGCTGCGATGCGCTGACCTGCGGCGGAGATCTTGTCGGCTTCTCTGGCAAGGGCCCGTGGATCTGTGATCGTCGTGCTTGCCAGGGCGAGGCGTACCGGGTTAGGCAGCTGACGGAGGAACAGCTCCCGGAACAGGCATGCCGGAGAGTGCTCGCCGAGCAGTGAAAGCATGTAGTCCATTCGCTCGGAAGGGCGCGTGTCGCCGAGCTCGGGCAGGTCGAGCAGGCGCCGTGCGCGTTCCGCCGATGGGAGGGCGAAAGCGTCGAGGAGAAGCTTCTTAATCGCGCCGTATTTGTCAGTGGCTGGCGGGCTCTCGAGGAGGCTCAGGGCGCGGGCCGCGGTGGCCGAACCGAGCGCTGCTACCACATGGTGGAAGCGGGTGTCGTCGGCCGTGATGCCTCGCAGGGCGAACAGGGAATCCGCCTGTGCGAACCAAACCGCCGCGTGAGCCTCCCAGAAGGTAGGCAGTTTAAGGGCGACTGCCGTGTCCATGTCGGTAGGTCACCAATGAAGGAGCTGGGGCTCCTACGTCGATCGGAAGAATGGACGCGACAAAAAGCTGGAATTCATCCGAGTTGCTTTAATCAAACCAAACACTCAGGCACTCTGAAAAGCCCGTTTATCGGGCAGCAATATATATACATATTATCCCGGAGCGTTTGCCCAGGAAAGGCGAGAGGGGGCGTGGCCCAGCGTCCCGACCGAGGCCTGGCAAGTTGAGCGCGGGCCTGCCCGGGCGTCCTGGACGAGCCCGGCATGGTGATCGCTCCGCGTCCTTGATAGGTGCAAGGCGATTGTGAAAACCCAGCGGTAGCCGCTACAATACTTCATGCTTTTTCAATTATTTTATTACCTCTGCTCCGCCAAAGGTGGACGGAGGTTACATGTTTTCATCACTGTTTTTCTGTCTGTGAGCAGGAGCCAGGATATTTACTCCCGCCAGGGAGTAATGCATTCGATCGTGTCCGTCCGTGTGTGTGTTCGTGTGTTTGTGAACAAGATATCTGGAAAAGCTCGGAACGGATTTGGATGAAAGTTGGTGGGATGATTGCCCTTGGGATAAGGAAGAATTGATTAGTTTTTGGTGAAGCTCAGGATATTATTCCGGATCCAGGAATTTTTTGGGAAATTTTTTTGGTTTGTGAACAAGATATCTGGAAAAGTTCTGAACGGATTTGGATGAAAGTTGGTGGGATGATTGCCCTTGGGATAATGAAGAATTCATTAGTTTTTGGTGAATCTCAGGATATTATTCCAGATCCAGGAATTTTTTTGGGGAATTTTTTGGTTTGTGAACAAGATATCTGGAAAAGTTCTGAACGGATTTGGATGAAAGTTGGTGGGATGATTGCCCTTGGGATAAGGAAGAAATCATTAGTTTATGGTGAAGCTCAGGATATTACTCCGGATCCAGGAATTCTTTTTGGGAATTTTTTGGGGATTTTTTTTTCCTGTTTTACTGCATTAAAGCTTTTATTCTTATTCTTAAATGATGTTTTCTCCTCTAATTCCGAGAAATATCAAAATAAATTCTCTGACAGTTCGGGCCTACTTTCGTTTTCATTTATTGTTTTGGGGAGAGGGGATGTTAAACAAAACGTATTATTCCAACTTGACCCACGGCGGGAGTATGCGCTCTACTGAGTTCCGTTCTAGTTCAAAAAGTTATGGATGGATTCGGACGAAATTTGTTGGACAGGTTGTGTGTGTGACAAGGAAAACTCGATTCGATTTTGGTGAAGATCCGAATCCGGACACAAATTTGTTTTAATTTTTGAAGTCATTCTTCACCACTCAGTGATGTGGCCAAAAACAATATAGAGCCTGATATTTCAAAAAGTTGTGGACGGATTATGACAAAAAAACTTGGTGGATGAGTTGGTTTGGTGACGAGAACAAACCGATTCGATTCTGCTTCAGGTCCGAATCCAGATCCGACATATCTGTGGGATACAAAACGTATGGTCTCGACTAAGCACCGTTCTCGTATTAATTTTGCTTCTATTGTTTGTATCCATTATGTTACCTTTTTTTCAAGGAAAGAACATCTTTTCCACGTTTACCTGCACCCTCATTTCATTTTATCCATGACCTAATATTTCCCACCTTTTATTTGTGAATTCAGAAATATCCAAATGTTAATCAGACTCATGTAGCCTTCGTCGGTTTATTGAATTTTCTGTGATTTATATATCTGGACAATGGATGGCAGATCCCCATGGCAGGTGGCAGGACTTCTCAATTAGTCACGTACTCAGTACCGAGCCGCCTCCTGGATTTTATTTCTCTGTGAAGTCGATCCCGGTTTAACAAAAACACCAAAGCTCATCTTGAGGCAGTGCCAACAGATGTCGCTGCATCTCAGAACACGCCGTCCTCTGCTAAAGGACGTCAAACCAAAAGCTAATTGTGAATGTTCTCCATGGAGGTTGTAGTTGTTAAATATCCCATATGCTTTCTCTCAAAAATAGTATGTCATTGTTAGTCCATGGGCCAAACCTGAAAATTTGACCCATCGGTACCATCTCTGATGGCAAAGCCTCACTATGTTTTTTTGATAGTTTCGGACCTACAGATGATGAATTGAAGTCAAAGCAGTGTGAAATTGGCAGCTTTCTGGTAGTTTTCACCTCTCAAACATCACCCTAGCGCAATAATGTGAAGCCCAAAAATAGGGGTAGGGGAAACTAAAATGACTGTAGTTTCGCTCTGGATTGGTCAATCTTAACAATATACCACTCATAATGTCCGTCTATGTACCCTCTATCTTACTCAAGAAGATTTATGCAAAATATTTCATTATGTAGGTCACCAGAGGTCAAAAGGTCACCAATTTTAGGGGGTGCCCAAAATTGACCATAGGGCAAGTCATGTTGCTAGAATAAAGTAACAAATCACCCAATGATGATTTAAACACTTGGAATGCATATTTTAGAGGTCTTGAGATGATTCTAAGGGGACTTTATTGAGTTGCTTTTGCAAAATTTTATTTCAGAGTAATTGATTTTGAACCATTTCTTGTAAATACCTAAAATCCAGGGTTTCGGGGGTAGGGGAAACCATAATGACTGTAGTTTTTGAGTGGATTGACCAAAATTGAAAATCTAATACTCAAATTGTATGTCTATGTACCCTCTATCATAATCACACTAGATTATGCAAATTATTGTGTGCTATGTGTGTTTGGACTATGTATTATGGACTATGTGTGCCGGATAAAATCCCTGCTTTGAGATTCCATGGGATACATATCCATAAGTTAATTGTAAAATATCATACATGGGAAGTTGGGCTAGTTTTTTTTGTTGTTGTTGTTGTTGTTTGTATACAAGATCGAGGATCGTGTAAGAGCTAATACTAATGACAAAAAAAAACAAACAAAAAAAACGGACACATCAGATGAAATAAAGGGAGCGGGAGACAAGATGGGGAGAGAGGGGGAAGCACACAAGTACAACATTTGAGAGCAGGGACATCGAGAGATCTGTGGGAGGTAGAGGGCTTGGGGGGAGGAGGCGTGGGAAGGGGGGGGGGGGGTGGGAGAGGTCAAAAACACATGGACACTGCTAGGGCTTCCAGGAAAGAAGTTGGTATTTCAGAGAAGTGGATCTGGGGTGAATTAGCGGGGGTAGAAAAGATCAAGGTTTTGTATGGGGGAAGATAAGAGATGGTGGTGAACAGCTGTTTTTAAGACCTGGAGGGAGGAGTGGGATTGAAGAGAGTGAGGGAGTTTGTTCCAGAGCCGGGAGAAAAGAGGAATGAAAGAGTGAAGGTGAGCAGAGAGTCTTGATTTTGGCAGAGAGTCATCGCGGGAGATTCCAATGATTCTGATGATAATGTGGTTTGTGATGTAGGAAGTCGATTAATTTAATGTAGTATTGGAGTTGTCTTCCCTCTGTCCTTGTACCTATGAGAGAGTACGCTTATATACTCGCTATGTAGGGATGGCGCAGAAAAAAATGTCGGTCCATCCGCTACATACAAAACTAAAGTTGGAGTCGCTCCTCGAAAAAGTCGTTTCGGCTACAACTGGGAACCTATACCTGGTCTGTTTAACTGACTGTCTAGGAAGGGATCACTTTTCAGTACTCCAGACCATGGAAAAAAAACAAAAAAATTGAGATGGTCGAACCCGGGAATTCATCTTCTCGTTCATAATAATCATCTTCAAACAGCATACTTCCGAGCTGCCTCTATCAATGCAATGATTCTGGTACCGTCCGACAGAGTTTTACTTCGTGCAACATCCTTTGGTATTGTAATTTTAATCGCTTGAAAGGATTCCACAAAACCTATGCAAAACTACATTCCTTTGTAAAAGAAGAGGAAGGGATTCGAGGGGTGGGCATGACTACAACTGTCAATCAGCCTGGTGGGGGCGGGGCCACTGGACACATTTGCCTCAGTGTTGTTATAATGCAGGACATCAAATAATATCAGCAGAAATATCATGCCTCGAGAAATCCCTTGTTTTTCAGTGTTATATTTTTGAAAATAAAATAATAGCAAGGTACCAGTGCCCCACACGGGACGCACGTGATCATGAACCCTCCCTCTCCAGTCAAGGTAAAAGCGAACCACCTTCTCGAGTCTCGGTTTCTCAGCGGAAGATTCACTAGGTTAGCGCATCACGTGGCATCTGGCATCGTATAGAACAGCCTGAACCTGACGAACAACCTGACTAGATATTTTAATATAAAGATCAGAGTTTCCATATATATATATATATATATACATATACATACATATGCCCTATGGCAACTGGGGTTGGCGCTTTAGGGGAAGGAGGTGGAAGGAGGGGGGCGCAAAATTACGTTTTGCCCCGGGCCCCAGACACCCTCAGTACGCCACTGGTGAGCGCATCCATAAAGCTTCCACTACAACTTTTGTAAATTAGTAGTAGAACATATATATTATTATTATTGTAGCGGTTACCGCTGGATGTACATAATCGCCTTGCACCGGCCAGAACACGGCCGGACGCGCCTCTCCCGGGCATGCCCGGACTCACTGTTCCCGGGCACGCCCGAACCTCCCGGGCACGCCCGGTCTCGTCTTTCCCGGGCATGCCCGCTCTCGCCTTTCCAGGGCTCGCCCAGAGCGTCCGGGCATGCCCACTATCGCCTTTTCAGGGCTCGCCCAGAGCATCCGGGCATGCCCGCTATCGCCTTTCCAGGGCTCGCCCAGAGCGTCCGGGCATGCCCGCTATCGCCTTTTCAGGGCTCGCCCAGAGCGTCCGGGCATGCCCGTTATCGCCTTTTCAGGGCTCGCCCAGAGCGTCCGGGCATGCCCGCTATCGCCTTTCCAGGGCTCGCCCAGAGCGTCCGGGCATGCCCGCTATCGCCTTTCCAGGGCTCGCCCAGAGCGTCCGGGCATGCCCGCTATCGCCTTTCCAGGGCTCGCCCAGAGCGTCCGGGCATGCCCGCTATCGCCTTTCCAGGGCTCGCCCAGAGCGTCCGGGCATGCCCGCTATCACCTTTCCAGGGCTCGCCCAGAGCGTCCGGGCATGCCCGCTATCGCCTTTCCAGGGCTCGCCCAGAGCGTCCGGGCATGCCCGCTATCGCCTTTCCAGGGCTCGCCCAGAGCGTCCGGGCATGCCCGCTATCGCCTTTCCAGGGCTCGCCCAGAGCGTCCGGGCATGCCCGCTATCGCCTTTCCAGGGCTCGCCCAGAGCGTCCGGGCATGCCCGCTATCGCCTTTCCAGGGCTCGCCCAGAGCGTCCGGGCATGCCCGCTATCGCCTTTCCAGGGCTCGCCCAGAGCGTCCGGGCATGCCCGCTATCGCCTTTCCAGGGCTCGCCCAGAGCGTCCGGGCATGCCCGCTATCGCCTTTCCAGGGCTCGCCCAGAGCGTCCGGGCATGCCCGCTATCGCCTTTCCAGGGCTCGCCCAGAGCGTCCGGGCATGCCCGCTATCGCCTTTCCAGGGCTCGCCCAGAGCGTCCGGGCATGCCCGCTATCGCCTTTTCAGGGCTCGCCCAGAGCATCCGGGCATGCCCGCTATCGCCTTTCCAGGGCTCGCCCAGAGCGTCCGGGCATGCCCGCTATCGCCTTTTCAGGGCTCGCCCAGAGCATCCGGGCATGCCCGCTATCGCCTTTCCAGGGCTCGCCCAGAGCGTCCGGGCATGCCCGCTATCGCCTTTTCAGGGCTCGCCCAGAGCGTCCGGGCATGCCCGCTATCGCCTTTTCAGGGCTCGCCCAGAGCGTCCGGGCATGCCCGCTATCGCCTTTCCAGGGCTCGCCCAGAGCGTCCGGGCATGCCCGCTATCGCCTTTCCAGGGCTCGCCCAGAGCGTCCGGGCATGCCCGCTATCGCCTTTCCAGGGCTCGCCCAGAGCGTCCGGGCATGCCCGCTATCGCCTTTCCAGGG